>NC_135886.1:55257722-55782413 GCF_964194155.1 Cetorhinus maximus
GGCGGTGAGCGTCGGGTGTGCGAGGAGTCGGGGGGCTGTGGGGAGTCAGGGGTGTGGGGAGTCGGGGGTGTGGGGGTTTGATAGTCGGGGGCTGTGGGGAAGTCGGGGGTGTGGGAAGTCGGGGGTGTGGGGAGTCAGGGGTGTGGGGAGTCAGGGGTGTGGGGGTTTGAGAGTCGGGGGGATGTGGGGAGTCGGGGGTGTGGGGGTTTGAGAGTCGGGGGTGTGGGGAGTCGGGGGTGTGGGGGTTTGAGAGTCGGGGGTGTGTGGAGTCAGGGGTGTGGGGAGTCAGAGTTGTGGGTGTTTGAGAGTCGGGGGGTGTGGGGAGTCAGGGGTGTGGGGGTTTGAGAGTCGGGGGTGTGGTAGTCAGGGGTGTGGGGGTTTGAGAGTCGGGGGTGTGGGGAGTCGGGGGGGTGTGGGGTGTCGGGGGGGATGTGGGGAGTCAGGGGTGTGGGGAGTCGGGGGTGTGGGGGTTTGAGAGTCGGGGGGCGTGGGGAAGTCGGGGGTGTGGGGAGTCGGGGGTGTGGGGAGTCAGGGGTGTGGGGGTTTGAGAGTCGGGGGTGTGGGGAGTCGGGGGGGTGGGGAGTCGGGGGTGAGGGGAGTCGGGGGTGTGGAGAGTCGGGGGTGTGGGGAGTCGGGGGTGTGGAGAGTCCGGGGTGTGGGGAGTCGGGGGTGTGGGGAGTCGGGGGTGTAGAGTGTCGGGGGTGTGGGGAGTCGGGGGTGTGGAGAGTCGGGGGTGTGTGGAGTCGGGGGTGTGGGGGGTCGGTGGTGTGGGGAGTCGGAGGTGTGGGGAGTCGGTGGTGTGGGGAGTCGGGGGTGTGGGGAGTCAGGGGTGTGGGGAGTCAGAGTTGTGGGTGTTTGAGAGTCGGGGGGTGTGGGGAGTCGGGGGTGTGGGGGTTTGAGAGTCGGGGGTGTGGGGAGTCGGGGGTGTGGGGGTTTGAGAGTCGGGGGTGTGGGGAGTCGGGGGGGTGTGGGGTGTCGGGGGGGATGTGGGGAGTCAGGGGTGTGGGGAGTTGGGGGTGTGGGGAGTCGGGGGTGTGGGGAGTCAGGGGTGTGGAGAGTCGGGGGTGTGGGGAGTCGGGGGTGTGGGGAGTCGGGGGGTGGGGAGTCGGGGGTGTGGGGAGTCGGGGGTGTGGAGAGTCGGGATTGTGGGGAGTCGGGGGTGTGGAGAGTCGAGGGCGTGGGGAGTCGGGGGTGTGGGGAGTCGGGGGTGTGGGGGTTTGAGAGTCGGGGGTGTGGGGAGTCGGGGGTGTGGGGGTTTGAGAGTCGGGGGTGTGGGGAGTCGGCGGGGTGTGGGGAGTCGGGGGGTGTGGGGAGTCAGGGGTGTGTTGAGTCGGGGGTGTGGGTGTTTGAGAGTCGGGGGTGTGGGGAGTCGGTGGTGTGGGGAGGCGGGGGTGGGGGGGGTGAGATTCGGTGGTGTGGGGAGTCGTGGGTGTGGGGGGTGAGATTCGGGGCTGCGGGGATTTGGGGGTGTGGGGAGTCGGGGGTGTGGGGGTGAGAGTCGGGGGTGTGGGGAGTCGGGGATGTGGGGGGTTCAGTTTCGGGGGTGTGGGCAGTCGGGAGTGTGGGGGGGTCAGAGTCTGCGGTGTGGGGGGTCGGGGGTGTGGGGAGTCAGGGGTGTGGGGAGTCGGGGATGTGGGGAGACGGGGGTGTGGGGAGTTGGGGGTGCGGGGAGTCGGGGGTGTGGGGGCGGTGAGAGTCGGGGGTGTGGTGAGTCGGGGGGTGTGGGGGGGTGAGAGTCGGCGATGTTGGGAGGTCGGAGTCGGGGGTGTGGGGAGTCGGGGGTGTGGGGAGTCGGGAGTGTGGGGGGGTCAGAGTCGGGCGTGAGGGGAGTCGGGGTTGTGGGGGGGGGTGAGAGTCGGGGGTGTGGGTAGTCGGTGGTGTGGGGGGGTGAGAGTCGGGGGTGTGGGTAGTCGGTGGTGTGGGGGGGTGAGAGTCGGGGGTGTGGGGAGTCGGGGGTGTGGGGAGTCGGTGGTGTGGGCAGTCGGGGGTGTGGGTAGTCGGTGGTGTGGGCAGTCGGGGTGTGGGTAGTCGGTGGTGTGGGTAGTCGGGGGTGTGGGCAGTCGGGGGTGTGGGTAGTCGGTGGTGTGGGCAGTCGGGGGTGTGGGCAGTCGGGGGTGTGGGTAGTCGGTGGTGTGGGCAGTCGGGGGTGTGGGCAGTCGGGGTGTGGGTAGTCGGTGGTGTGGGCAGTCGGGGGTGTGGGCAGTCGGGGGTGTGGGTAGTCGGTGGTGTGGGTAGTCAGTGGTGTGGGGGGGTGAGAGTCGGGGGTGTGGGGTGTCGGGGGTGTGGGCAGTCGGAGGTGTGGGGAATCGGGGGTGTGGGAAGTCGGGGGTGTGGGCAGTCGGGGGGGTGGGGCGGTCAGAGTCGGGGGTGTGGGGAGTAGGGGGTGTGGGGGGTGAGAGTCGGGGGTGTGGGGAGTAGGGGGTGTGGGGAGTCGGGGGTGTGGGGAGTCGGGGGTTTGGGGGGGTTGAGAGTCGTGGCTGTGGGGATCGGGGGTGGGGGGAGTCGGGGGTGTGGTTGGGGTGAGAGTCGGGGGTGTGGGAGCGGTGAGATTCGGGGGTGGGGGGTGAGAGATGGGTGAGTGGTCAGTCGGGGGTGCGGGGAGTCGGGGATGTGGGGGGGTGAGAGTCGGTGTGGGGAGACAGGGGTTTGGGGGGTCAGAGTCTGGTGTGTGGGGGGGTGAGAGTTGGGGGTGTGGGGTGTTGGGAGTCGGGGGGGTGTGGGGAGTTGGTGGGGTGGGGGTTTGAGAGTCTGAGGTGTGGGGAGTCGGGGGTGTTGGGGGGGTGAGAGTCGGGGGTGTGGTGAGTCGAGGGTGTGGTGAGTCGGGGGTGCGGGGGGGGTGAGAGTTGGGGGTGTGGGGTGTCAGGCGTGTGGGAAGTCGGGGGTGCGAGATTTGGGGGTGTGGGGAGGCAGGGGTTTTGGGGAGGTCAGAGTTGGGGGTGTCTGGAATCGGGGGTGTGGGGAGTCGGGTGTGTGAGGGGGGGGCGAAAGTCGGTGTGGGGGGGACAGAGTCAGGGGTGTGGGGAGTCGGGGCTGTGGGGAGTCGGGGGTGTGGGGAGTCGAGGGTGTGGGGAGTCAGGGGTGTGGGTGTTTGAGAGTCGGGGGTGTGGGGAGTCGGGGGTGTGGAGCTTTGAGAGGCGGGGGGTGTGGGGAATTCGGGGGTGTGGGTGTTTCAGAGTCGGGGGGTGTGGTGAAGTCGGGGGTCTGGGGAGTCGGGGGTGGGGGGGTTGAGAGTGCTGGGTCTGGGGACTCGGGAGTGTGGGGGCTCGGTGGTGCAGGAGGGGTGAGATTTGGGGGTGTGGGGAGTTGGGGTTCTGGGGGTCCGGTGTTGCGGGTGGGGTGAGAGTCTGGGGTGTGTGGAGACGGAGTTGGGGTATCGGGGGTGTAGGGGATCAGGGGGTGAGGGGAGTCGGGCGAGTGGTGGAGGTGAGAGTCGGGGGTTTGGGGAGTCGCGGGTGTAGGGGTGTGAGAGACGGTTGTGTGGTGGGGTGTGGTGAGTTGGGGGTGTGGGGAGTAGGGGGTGTGGGGGGGCGAAGAGTCAGGGGTGTGGGGGGGTGAGTGTCGGGGGTGAGGGCTGTTGGGGGTGTGGGGGTGACCAGAGTCGGGGGTGTGGGGAGTCGGGGATGTGGGGAGTCGGGGGTGTTGGGGAGTCGGGGTTGTGGGGAGTCGTGGGTGTGGGGGTGTTGGGGAGTCGGGGGTGTGTGGAGTCGGGAGTGTGGGCAGGGTGAGATTCTGGGTGTGGGGGCGGTGAGAGCCAGAGGTGTGGGGAGTCTGGGGTGTGAGGGGAGTGAGAGACAGGGGTGTAGGGAGTCTGGGGTGTGGGGTGACGGGGGATTGGGGAGTCGGGTGTGTGGGGGTGGCGGGAGTCGTGGGGTGTGGGGGTGGGGTGGGGGTGGGACGCAGCATGGATGGTTTAACTGCTCCAGTCCATTGAGTTCAGCTGTTGATGACAAGTTCTGGGATAGCCCATGTCTCCAGCCTGGCTCCTCCAGGGAACAATGTAGGTGTTGTCTGCCCCTGTGGCAAGTCTCTGTTGTTTGATAAGAGCCTGATTCCTCTGGGGTTCTGCTGCTGATCATAGAAAAGGAGTAGTCAGTGTAGAAGGACAGTCCCTTGTACTGAAAGCTTTCCTGGTTTAGGTACAACATTCAGAGTTTTCATGCATTTTTCAAAAAAATTTCATTCTTGATATCACAGAATTAGAAAATCTGTGCATCATTTAACTGTCCGTTAACAAACTATGACATTTGATGCAATTACAGGCATGTTGGTGCCAACATTGAATGGGGTATTGTCTTGACGATTAAAGTTCAATCGATTTATGTGCAGATACAACACTATAATCTGAATAACAAATTCACACAAAGGATTGCATTCATATAGCACCTCTAATGTAAACAAGACACCACAGGGTTTCCACAGGCAGAAGGATAACAGGGAAATGGATGTGATCCTTGAAGAGTGAGATTCCTGTGGGACAGCTAAAGCCTGGCCAAAAAGACGGGTTTTAAGAAAACGTTTGAAGAAGCAGAGGCTGGCAGGCATGCAGAGGAGGCTAGGTGGAGAGTGCAGCCAATGTGCCAAAATAACTTGCAACTATTACTGCTCACTCCAAATGTTAAGTGCCCAGGCTTCAACAATCAACTTCATCTGAAATATTAGTGGCGGGTAGCACAATTAAGCCAGCGTTTCAATTGTATATGTGTATTATAATTTAAATATTTAGTACCATGGTTATGCATTAAAGGAGTTAGGTATTAAATTGGTATCTAGAAAGAAATAGGCAACAGTGAAGAATAGAAACTTCTATTGTATGATATGTCACTTTTGGTTCCTTAAACAGTGGAATCCCTTTTACAACAGAGGAATTTATGCACATTGAATTGTCTCCACTAAAACAAAAGGAATGGTGGGTGGCCATAAGTATTGAGAGATGGGGGCTAGGTAGAATGGTGGGGAAGTGTTTAAATACTTGAAGGGGAAAATGGGCTGAATGGCCTCCTCCTGCATCATTCTATAATAAAATTAGATGTGGGCTGCCTTGGTAAGTGTCAGAGATCAATGACAGTAAACTTTAAGATGTACCAATGAAACCACAAATCAAGATGTGATATATCCAATCCCAGCGGTGGGAGAAAAGACAAAATGACAATGGTCATAAAGTAAATGGAAAAGAGACAAAGGGATGCAGCCGTGCCTGTATTAACACAGGAAGTCTGACAAATCAAATGTGTGGTGTGGACATCTCACAGGGGTTGTTGGATTGGTCATCATTATTGCACTAGAGAAACATGGTGGAATTATTCCAGTCAATGGTTTTCACATTGGGAAAGATATCAGTTGTTTAGAAGAGACTATATTCGGAATTTACTGTGCCCGCTGGCGTCAGGCATGTTCAGGAACCTCATTGCAATACATCTGCATATCATTATAAGGCCAGCCTGCCGGACTCATCCCCTCACACTGAATCGTCCACCTATGTTGTTGGGAAAACTGGTGCAGAACACGTCTTGACAAGTGTGACATGCAAAAGTCAGGACTTACCATCAGGATCTTGCTGACATCACGAACATCCAAGCAGCAGAAGATGCTGGAGCCCGACAGCAACGGGATCCTGGAGGAACATCCATCGCATGCTGGGTGGATTCTGCAGCAGCATACGGAAGGTGGAGAGTCACCGTTGAGGGTCTGCTCACCACAGATGATCACCGATGGGGTGGAGAGGAAGGTCCAGCTGAGTTTGGGAGAGAAAGATGTATCGGGGGCTGGGAGAGGAAGGTCTAGAATCGACTAGCAGAGGAAGGTGTGTCAGGGAATTGAGGTTGTGGGGTGGGGGGCAGTGAACAAAGGTATCGGAGGGGTGAGGTTGGGATGGGGGGAACGAAGGTGTCGGTGGGGGGGGGGCATGAGGTTGGGGGGAGGGAGTACGGGGGAGGAGGGGGTAACGGGGGAGAAGACGGCAACTGGAGAGGTAGGTGTAAGGGGTAGGACGGTGCAAGGGAAGGAGTTTGGAGGGGTGAAGGAGTCCAGAGAGGGTAAGGAGTCCAGGGGAAGGAAGGAGTCCGGGGCGGGGAGGAAGGAGTCCAGGGGGGAGGAAGGAGTTCGGGGGAGGAAGGGGTTCAAGGGGAGGAAGGAGTCCAGAGGGAGGAAGGAGTCTGGAGAGGGGAAGGAGTAAGGGTGGCGAAAGAAGGAATTGTGGAGGAAGGAGTTAGGGGGAAGGACTAAGGGTGCGTGGGGGAAAGTCCGAGAAGCAGGGAATCCTGGCGGGGGGTGCAGTGAGGAGTTCCAAGGCAGGACTGGTGGCTGGGGGTGGGGGGGGGGGGTCTTGGCAGAGGGGAGGAGTTTTGGGGTTGGGGGGAAGGAGTTCCAAGAGGGGAAGGGGTCCGGTGGGGGCAGGGTGGGGATGTCCAAGTGAAACGTGCAAGGGAGGGCTCTGATGAGTCAATGACTGTCTCCTGGGGAGTGAACTGAGGGTGGGCGTGGATGGAGGGAATGGTGAGTATGACCCAGTGAGGCAGTAGGGTGGGAGGGTAAGGGTGTGATGGTATTGGTAGAGGGGACAGCGAGAGTAGTTGGTGGTCCAGAGGACCCGCACCGAAGTCATCAGAGGCAACAGGGCAGACATGGACCCCAGGGGTGGGAATGAGCAGGTTAATGTGGATGGGGGTGGGAAGGTAGGGAACATGCACGTTAACCTGGACGTCCCCGAACGAAAAGGGTTGTGGCTGGCTGGTGATGGTGGGGAGGTGGAGGGTGATGCCAGGGAGTCAGCAGTGATGGGGGAAAGGAGATGGCCGACTGGGGGATGGGGAAGTGCAAGAAAAACTATAGCACTACCACGCTGGCTAAATCAAAAATGAAACGAGAGTTGTGGAGGGTGAGAACAGGGGCTGCATGGCAGTGAGATCAGTGGGTGGGCGGAGATACAGATCAGCTCAGATGGACAACTGAAAGCAAACCCCAGCAGGCAGCATTCAAGATGCTCAGGACAGTGAGGTGAGTGTGATTTGGGGAGGATCCGCGTGTGTTTGTGAGTGTTTGCACAAGGCTCCGAAAGGCCCTGCCACGCACATGCACACTTCTCCCTCCAGAATCACCCGTGATCTGGCCCCGTGCAGCTGAACTGCTAGTGGGGGTGGGGTGGGGGGGGTGGTATACAGTCTCGCGAAGCCTGTACTTGAATCTGAAAGACACTATTACACATTATTCGATGAAAGTGAACATATTTCCACGTTATAAAGTAGACAAAATGTTTTCACTCATGCAACCAACTGTGATCAGAATTTCTTAACATTTCAATCCTAAGACTTCTAGGTGCTGCCCTGACATCCGCAGCAGGGGTGGAGACAGCCTGTGCAATGGTTGCCCTGTTGCCTCTGATGACTTCGGTGTGGTACCTCTGGAGAGCTGAGGCCTCGAGGGCCCCGGCTTGCTTTGGCTGTCCTCCTGTGGGCCAGCTGCTCCCTCTGCGGTGATAGAGGATGAGGTTGAGGGGGGTCACAGGCAAAGGGGAATCGGAGGGAGAGGGCAGCCTCTGAGATTCCTGAGTGGATGACCCAGGGGTGTCCAGCTGCTGCTCCTCCTCCCTTTGTGCCCCCGAGGGCCCTGGCCTGACTCCTTGAGGGGAAGGAGCACCTGGACGGATGTTGAGGTGCCCTGTTTCCCTCTCGCATTGTCACTGCAGGAACTCACCCTTTGGTCCCGTGATGGAGATGCAGGTCTGTGAGCATTTCCACATTCTGCTGGACCAGGGTCTCCATGGCGTCTGCCATCCTCCTCATGGAGACTTCCAAACGTGCACATGTGGGCACTACTTCATCAGAGGGCAGGCAGACACACTCCACTAGCTCATGTGCCACTCTGTTGAGGGCTTCCAACAGCTCTGCATGATGTTCCCCTGCCTTCTGCTGACTCTCCAGGATTAGTTGGAAGGCCAAATCCAGAGGCTTGTCATCTGACTCAGACCCCACAGATGCCTCTTCCCCAGCAGTCCTCCGAGTGCTCGAGAGTTCGGTTGAACCTGCCTCCTCCTGTTGCAGACATGTATCCATGTGGTGACCACCCAGATTGTGAACCTGAGCCTGCTCTAGATCGAGGTTCCACCGAGGTGTGTGTCTCTGTGCTGGTGGAGGGTGTGGGTAAGCGCTGTGATGGGTCTTCCAGGCTGCTTATTTCCAGCTCAAAAATGGAGGAGGTGTCCCCTTGGCTGGAGGTGAGGACATGGATGGAGCTGAGGGTCTGGCTGGCTGAGACTGTCAGTCGCTTGGCAGAGCTCCCTGTGAACCAAAGTAGAGATAATGAGTGCATGGCAGCAGAGTCAAAAGCAGGAGAGAGAGCACTCACAGTTGCGTTGAGTGAGGGATGATGTGGTGCAGGATCCTCACGTAGGTGTTCACTGCCGACCTCACCATTGCCGCAGGCACGATCCACATCCTCACCAGTCAGCAGGATGACATGCTCCTCAAAGTGAGTGAGGGGTCTAATATTGGCCACTCCACGCCTGGTCTGGAGCCTCTCCCTGCTGATGTCAGACAGCTTCTCCTGCATGAAAACAGATGGAGAGAGTGTGACACTGTGTGGAATGTTTGTGTGGTGAGTGAAGCCATGGACAGGGTGAGGCCACGAGCTCGAGAGGATATGAGCCTGATGGAGATGTGAGGGTGTGTGTGAGAGTTAGTGGTGTTGTTCCATGAATTCTGAGATCCCTGTGGATGTGTAATGGGTTTGAGTGTGCGAGTTGAGAGTGCTGAGAATCTCCTCTTTTCCTGCTATCGGGTGGAATTGCCCCAGGTTTGTACTAAGTGCGGTAGCAGGCGGGGAAAAGGACATCTTTCCCACTGGCCGCAATGGCAGAATTTCATGTCATATCATCCCAATCCCACCTCATCAATTATGCATTCCCGGGAAACATGCCATTTCAATTGTGTGACGACTCACTGGGGATAGTGTGCTGCAGTATCAAGCCCCACTGCTCCCCGAGCCGGGACAAATGTGGATAAAGTTTGATCAACCCACCTAACTATTTAAATTATGTTAACAGAATACAAGCGCCAGGTTTGTAAACTTAATAAGTAAATAACTGTTTATTGAACAAACTGTCGTTAACCAATGGCAAGGGAAAGAAATATGAACTGCTAATTTCTAACTCTATAACCTAAACCCTACTCCTTCTTAAATCCCTATACACACACATACATAACATAGAAATATAGAAACTAGGAGCAGGAGTAGGCCATTTGGCCCTTCGAGCCTGCTCTGCCATTCATTATGATCATGGCTGATCATCCAACTCAATAGCCTGCTCCCGCTTTCTCCCCATACCCTTTGATCCCTTTCGCCCCAAGAGCTATATCTAACTCCTTCTTGAAAACATACAATGTTTTGGTCTCAACTACTTTCTGTGGTAATGAATTCCACAGGCTCACCACTCTCTGGGTAAAGAAATTTCTCCTCATCTCAGTCCTAAATGGTCTACCCTGTATCCTCAGACTGTGACACCTGGTTCTGGACTCCCCCACCATCGGGAATACCCTTCCTGCATCTACCCTGTCTAGTCCTGTTAGAATTTTATAGGTTTCTATGAGATCCCCCCTCATTCTTATGAACTCCAGTGAATATAATCCTAATCAACTCAATCTCTCTTCATATGTCAGTCCCGCCATCCCAGGAATCAGTTGGGTAAACCTTCGCTGCACTCCCTCTATAGCAAGTACACCCTTCCTCAGATAAGGAGACCAAAACTGCACACAATATTCCAAATGTGGTCTCACCAAGGCCCTGTATAATTGCAGCAAGGCATCCTTGTTCCTGTACTCGAATCCTCTGGCTACAAAGGCCAACATACCATTTGCCTTCTTTACCGCCTGCTGCACTTGCATGCTTACCTTCAGCGACTGGTGTACAAGGACACCCAGGTCTCGTTGCACATTCCCCTCTCTCAATTTATAGCCATTCAGATAATAATCTGCCTTCCTGTTTTTGCTACCAAAATGGATAACCTCATATTTATCCACATTAAACTGCATCTGCCATGCATTTGCCCACTCACCCAGCTTGTCCAAATCACACTGAAGCATCTCTGCATCCTTCTCACAGCTCATCCTCCCACCCAGCTTTGTGTCATCTGCAAATTTGGAGATATTACATTTAATTCCCTAATCTAAATCATTAATATATATTGTGAATAACTGGGGTCCCAGCACCAATCCCTGCGGTACCCCACTAGTCACTGCCTGCCATTCGGAAAAAGACCCGTTTATTCCTACTCTTTGTTTCCTGTCTGCCAACCAGTTTTCTACCTATCTCAATACACTACCCCAATCCCGTGTGCTTTAATTTTACACACCAATCTCTTATGTGGGACTTTGTCGAAAGCCTTATGAAAGTCCAAATAAACCACATCCACTGGCTCCCCCTCATCAACTCTACTAGTTATATCCTCGTAAAATTCCAGTGGATTTGTCAAGCATAATTTCCCTTTCATAAAACCATGCTGACTCTGTCCGATTCTGCCACTGTTTTCCACGTGCTCAGCTATAAGACACACAAAAACATGGATTTTAAGGGTGGGAAAGAGCAGTTCAATAGCACCAATTCCAGAGTACAGGATTCGATGGGTTGATTTTGATCAATGTCTTCCAAATTCCTTTCAGTTCTTTGTTGATGACACGAGTGGTCTTCCAGCACTTTCAGTCTTTAGTTCACTGGTTGAGCACTTGCCTTTCAATGGCTCTAACAGTGATTTTCCCCTTTGCCTCTTGACAGGGGTTTTCAGAGAGAGAGCAGGTTATAGATGATATGAGAAGAAAAAGCCAGCTAGCTATTTTTGTGGAATTACTGGAATCTTACACACACAGGAGAGAGAGGTTTTAGGTCTTTTTCCTTTCAGGCTAGGAGCTATTCTGCTGCATTGCTCTCACACAAAACCCTGGCCACCTGGTCAGGAACCAATTAAAATGTTGTTGCCAGGCAGTCACCCATTAGGCCAGACTTCTCGGCACCATCCTGTCTTTCATGGCACATTCTGTTCCAGGACAGCAACATTGTATATATCCCTCATACTGTTGCAGTGGACATGTCCTTCAAACTGCAGCCATTGTAATTTTAATCCACAGTCCAACAGAAAATAAAAAGATATGTTCTTTACAATGGTGGGCAGGCTCTCATTTGCCTGCCATGCCATTGCCTTGCCGCTTCAACATGCCGGGCGCCATATTGAAAGTGCAGCCGCGTGCACACCTCTCAGCGCTTCCAGCTCAGGATTTCTGCACAGAACATATGGCCCCGAAAGGCAAGAAGGCTGCAGCCCCCCAGTTTAATGACATCCCTTGAGCACCTTTTGGACACCATGGAGGTGCCCCTGCTCTGCATGAAGACCAGCAAGCAAGCTTACCCATCCAGCAGTGGTCAACGCCAACCCCCTGCAAAAGAGGACAGCCACCCAGTGCTGCAAGAGGATGAATGATCTCCTCTGTTCCACCAGGGTAAGTCACTCGTCTAATCACTCTCAACTCTCACAGTCACAAACCCATCACACTTCCACAGGGATCTCACTCGCTACCATTGCAAGGGACATCAACATTCACTCTCTCATGCACAACTTCACTGTCCTCATCTCTTTCATGGGACCACTCACCACCAACATATGCCAGACATACATATCATCTGGCCTGGCAGGTGTCCTACTTACACTCTCCCCATCTGTATTCATGCAGGACAAGCTGGCACACAACAAGAGGGAGGAGTCACAGACCAGTTGAGGAATGCCCGACATCAAGGTCCTCATGGACTTTGAAAACAGAGCTACCTAGCTGGCTGGTGACGATCTGGACTGGTCCTGGTCTAATGGTGAGGTCAGTGGTGCTCAGCCAAGTGAGGGTCCAGCAGTGTGACGTCTGTCAGACAACCATACTGTGAGTCAGTCCCCCTGTTCCACAGTCCCCTGCCATGCACTAATTATTTCCCCTTGCTTTCACAGGCACATCTGGGAAACAGCTGAGGGGGTCCATGACCCAGGGCCTCCAGTCAAGCCCCCAAGAAACTGCTGAAGAGGAATCTGAAGGCACCCTCCCTGAAGTCCCATCACAGCGCTCACCCACACCCTCCACCAGCGCAGAGACACACACCTCAGTGGAACCTAGCTTTAGAGTAGCCTTGGGATCACAATCTGGTGAACACATCGCGCTGTCTGAACCACAGCAGGCGGAGGCAGGGACTTCCCAGGTCCCCGGCACTCGGAGGGCTGCTGGACGCCAGAAATCTGCTGAGTCCGAGTCAGATGAGGAGCCTCTGGACTCGGTCATTCCTCAGTTTCTGGAGCTGCAAAGGCAAGCTCGGGATCATCAGGAAGGGATGTAGCTGCACTTTTCAGATTGCAAGGCATGATGGAAGTTCCATCCAACGTCAGGTTGAGGTGATAGCGCCGGCATGCCAATGCACTGAGGTCAACATTGGCAGGATGGCGACTGCCATGGAGAACTTGGTCCAGGACATCGGTCCTGCACTGCTGCACGGGCTGAACTCCATCGCTGATGCCATAGTTGGTCTCCAACAGTGTAAACACGAGAGGGGTGTGGGCAGCTCGATCTCACACCAGCTTCCCCTTCTCCTTACGGAGTCAGCCAAGGGCCATCGGGCGTCCATAGGGAGGAGACCAGCAGGCACACACTCCAGGGTCATCCACCCAGGTGACTCTGGGAGTGTCCAGCTCACCCGACTCCCCTCTTCCTGTGACTGCAACACTCAAAAAGCTGGACACCATCCAGGAAAAAGCAGCCTGCTTGATTGGCACCACATCCACAAATATTCACTCCCTCCACCACTGACGCACAGTAGCAGCAGTGTGTACCGTCGATAAGATGCACTGCAGGAACTCACCAAGGCTCCTTAGACAGCACCTTCCAAACCCACGGCCACTACCATCTAGAAGGACAAGGGCAGCAGATGGACGGGAACACCACCACTTGGAAGTTCCCTCCAAGTCACTCACCATCCTGACTTGGAAATATATCACTGTTCCTTCACTGTCGCTGGGTCAAAATCCTGGAACTCCCTCCCTAACAGCACTGTGGGTGTACCTACATCACAAGGACTGCAGCGGTTCAAGAAGGCAGCTCACCACCACCTTCTCAAGGGAAACTAGGGATGGACAATAAATGCTGGCCCAGCCAGCGACGCCCACCTCCAGTGAATGAATTTTTAAAAATGCAACTCCAGCTCCACAGGCCGAGGAGGGTGTCACTGTCACACAGCAGGACCCCAAAAGCAGGCCGGGGCCCTCCAAGTCTCGGCCCTCCAGAGGACGCCCGCCAAAGTCACCACAGACAGGGTGTCACAGTCAGCAGGCTGCCTCCACCTCTGCTGTGGATGTCCGGGGAGCACCATGTTGTAATCTTTTGTTACAAAACAATTAAACTAAATTAACAAAATCAGGGCCAAAGTAAAAGGCAGCCCCTTAAAGGGGAACTGCAAAAACAAAAGACAAAATTTAAAGGAAACTTACAAATTTATGGCACCTACCGCACAGAAGCCGATGGAATGCAGGACATGAGCAGGAAATGTAAAGGCGGTCGAGTCTGGACGCTCCAGCTCCAGGTGACACAAAGGTGAAAATGCTGGAGTCAGGATGGAGATGTCGCCAGACGTCCACCAAGAAGAAGGGTCTGACCAGGTCCCTCAACTTACCCACACCTAGCACACAGTGCTGCGCACTGAGATGGTCCCTGGCCCTGAGGGCACAGTTGAAATCCTCCCCCTCGAGGACGATGCACTCGCCCGCGTCGATGGAGCCCAGATGAGTGGACACTTCCTCGAAGAAGCTCGCTTGCTGCTGCGCGCCCAGGGGAGTGTACACATTCACAAAGTGAAGCACTGCGCCCCCCAGGCGCACAGTCAGGTGCAGCAACCGGCCTGGCACCGGCTCCTTGACCCCCAAGATCTCCAGCTGAAAATGCGGGGCCAACAAGATAGCCACCCCACCTGAATTGGAGGCTCGGTGACTTATGTAGACCCCCCCTCAACACTCCAGGAGCCACCTAGCTTCGTCTCCCGGAACGGTCTGCGTTTCCTGCAGGAAGCACAGCGCATACTTCCTGTCCCAGAGGACCGGGAAGTTCTGGAACCTGCGCTGTGCGTCCCCTTTGCTGTTGATCTTGAGGCTTGCTGTAGTCGTCTTCATTGCCAGAAGTGTTCAAACCATCACCAACACACCAAATAGTGTGAGAAGGAGAGGAGCTCTAAGCCTTCCTCTCCTTAAGGAGCCCAGCGAGAAATGGATGGACCCTCTGCTTGGCATCCCAGTCCAGCCCAGGGGCCTTGAGAGCAGACCCGGCACCAGCGGAAATGAATGCCACCGGTCCAGGGCTGACTGGACCTCTCTCAGTGACTGCGATTATTCACTAAAAAGTCCTGGAACTCTCGTAAAGGGATGAGGGGAGAATCAGTGAGGGGCACCAGGGAATCCACCACCTTACTCAATAACGACTCTACATCGTGCCCGGTGCTTACCAGCGAAACTCCATCGTCCTCCAGGTCGTCACCTTCAGCTTCTGAACCCCTCCCCCGCATTGAGTACGGGGGCTGGCTCGGAGCTGCCAGTCAGCTCCACCTCCACTGTGGATGTCCAGGGAGCACCAAGATGTAGTGGCAGGTTAGGAAAGTTAAGAAGATGTAGTTGCACAGCCTGGGCATGGGGTTAATCACTTGTACATAATGTTCACTATTGTCAATAAACTCCTAAGAATGTCTCCCTGCCTATGGCTCCTTGTTCTGATGAGCAGTGTTTGTGTTGATCAGATGTGAAACCTTGGTTCCTGCACAAGATAAAGGCAGGTGTCTCAGTCCAGGGCCTCTTCCCTGTGCTCTGTGCAGCCTTCAGACCAAAGTGATGGTCTGGTCTCACACTCACTGGATACATTACTGATGCCTGCACCTCGATGGTGCTGGTCATCGCTGCCAGAGTGTAGTGGGCAGGTGCCACAGAGTTCCCTCATTCTCTCCGTGTGCTCTCAGCTGGCCCCCATCTCGTCAGCATCTGTAACCAGTGATGCTGTGCACCAGCTCCTGAAGAGGTCAGGTGCTGAAGGCTGTCAAAGGATCAGGTGCTTTTAAAGTTTCATAGCTGCATCTCTATGATATGACCCTGATCACAGAACGCAAGCGAGCTGCCCTCAGCCAGACAGGAGTCAGACATTCTCAGAGGCTATGTGAAGATCTATGGAGTGTCCTCACTGCATGTCATCATCATCCTCCTGGAATTGAGTGCCTATTGGGGCCTCCACTGCGTCTCCATGACAGGAGCATTCTCACCGAGGGTATTGGTGCTGCCATCTGCCAGACTGGAGTCAAAAATTCACAAATGCAATGTGAGGATCTATGGTGTCTCCTCACTGCATCTCGTCTTCATCACCCTCCACAAATCTAGCAGCTACGGGGGCCTCCCGAGCACGCCTGCCTCGTCTGGGCAGTGTAATGGCCTCATCATGTCATCGTTGCCTCTGATGACCTCCTCACTCTCATACCTGTCGGCGTCCCCCTCAAAAGAGGAGACCTCCAGTTTCTCCATCTCCTCCTCAGCCAGCTCCTCTCCATGTTACAGCGCCAGGTTGTAAAGGGTGCAGCAGACAATGACGATGTGTGACACCCTCTGTGGACTGTATTGCAGAGCTCCACCAGACCAGCCTAGGCACTGGAACCTCATTTTCAGCATCCCGATGGTTTGCTCCATTAAGCTGTGAGTTGCAGCATGAGCCTCATTATACCATTGCTCTGCTGCAGTCTGAGGCCGCCACACGGGTGTCATCAGCCACGGCCTTGTCTCCAAAGAGCCAACCCTGCAGCCTCTGTGGGCCCTGGAGAACATCAGGGATCTGAGACCTGCCAGGGATGTAAGCATTGTGGACGCTCTCTGGGAACTCTGTGCAGACCTGCAGGATGTGTTTGTGGTGGTCACACACCAGCTGCACATTCAGCAAATGGAAGCCCTTGCGGTTGATCTAATTGACCGCTTGTTACCCTGGAGATCTGAGCGCCACGCGAGTGCAGTCATTGGCACCCTACACCTGTGGGAAACCTGAGATCTGGGAAAATCCCAGCGCTCTTGCTTCCTGACTTTCCTGGACCCAGGCAAAATGCACCAAGTTGTGTGCCCTCATGAAGATGTCATCCGTGACCTCATGGATGCATTTGTGGGTGGAGGCTTGTGCTTTCCCACAGAGGTCACCTGTGGAGCCCTGAAAGGAGCCACTGGTGTAAAAATTGAGCACCACTGTCACTCACGCCACTGGCAGTGGATGCTCTCCATGTCCCCTTGGCGCCAAATCCTGCAGCAGCTGGCAGATGTGACCGACCAGTTCCCTGGACATGCGCAGTCTTCAGTGACATTGAGTCTCAGTTATCTGCAGGAATGACAAGAGCTGTCTATGGACCCTGGGTCTAGCTAGGCACAGAGCAGCGACAGATCGCTGTGGCTCTTCAGTTGTGCACTGGAGCCCCAGCTGCCCCTTCTTCCTGAGGGTGCTGCTCCCTCCTCTGCCCAGCCAGGCACCTCAGTCACTCTCTTCTCCTTCATCTCTGCTCTCTGTAAGCCATGAGGCGCACAGCTGGGTCACCAGGCTTCATGCTCCTGATGTACTCCTCCTGCAGGATGAAAAAGAGAGATGTGTGTGTTAGTTTGGGTGTATGAAGAACCTCCCTTGGTTAAGTCTGAAGGCCCTTTAACACATCCCAGAGAGAGCTGACCACCAATTGGATGGGCAGAGTTTAGTGCGCTGCATGGATGCTCGAAACCCCACCCTCCTCTGCCTCATTCCACCTGACCAATTGGCAGCAGCTTTGCCCACTGGACTGCATGTTGTGCTCTCAGCTCAGGCACAGGCATCCTCCTAACCCACACTGCAAGGCTGCAGTGTTAGCTTGAACCATGGGGGAGGCTGGTCCAAACTGGGATGCTGACATTACAAGGAGCTGTGAGCACCTCCACCAGTGACTGCTCCATGACCAGCTTTAGCAAGGAGATTGTACAACGTGCCCAGTCGTCCAATTGCTCTGCAGTCCGCTAAAACACTCATTAGTTTGTAGTCTGTGCCCGAGGGGTGAAAAGCTCTGGAGCATTTGGTGGCACTTTCATGCCTCTGCGTTGTGTGCTTAGGCAGATAAGCTAGAGGCCCAACTCCAAGCATATCAATGTGGCTGCAACTGAACTGTCTCAGCTGCGGGGGAATGGTCACTTTATACAGGGGGTTCTCTCATGCCTGGCCGCTTCCCTCCCCCCGTAGCCCGCAAGTGCTTATACACTTCCATCAAACACAGTGCAGCCCTTGCACTCGCCCCACCCAGAGGCACCTCAACCACAGTGCAGCCCTTCTCCCCTAAACTCGCCTCAACCACAGTGCGGCCCTTCTCCCCTAAACTCGCCTCAACCACAGTGCAGCCCTTCACCCCCCAAACTCACCTCAACCACAGTGCAGCCCTTCTCCCCCCAAACGCGCCTCAACCACAGTGCAGCCCTTGCACCCGCCCCACCCAGAGGCACCTCAACCACAATGCTGCCCTTCTCCCCCCAAACTCGCCTCAACCACAGTGCAGCCCTTGCACCCGCCCCACCCAGAGGCACCTCAACCACAGTGCAGCCCTCCTCCCCCCAAACTCGCCTCAACCACAGTGCAGCCCTTGCACCCGCCCCACCCAGAGGCACCTCAACCACAGTGCAGTCCTTCTCCCCTAAACTCGCCTCAACCACAGTGCAGCCCTTCTCCCCTAAACTTGCCTCAACCACAGTGCAGCCCTTCACCCCCCCAAACTCACCTCAACCACGGTGCAGCCCTTCTCCCCCCAAACTCGCCTCAACCACAGTGCAGCCCTTCTCCCCCTAAACTCGCCTCAACCACAGTGCAGCCCTTCTCCCCCCAAACTCACCTCAACCACAGTGCAGCCCTTCTCCCCCCAAACTCACCTCAACCACAGTGCAGCCCTTCTCCCCACAAACTCACCTCAACCACAGTGCTGCCCCTCTCCCCCCCAAACTCACCTCAACCACAGTGCTGCCCTTCTCCCCCCAAACTCACCTCAACCACAGTGCAGCCCTTCTCCCCTAAACTCGCCTCAACCACAGTGCAGCCCTTCACCCCCAAACTCACCTCAACCACAGTGCTGCCCCTCTCCCCCCCAAACTCACCTCAACCACAGTGCAGCCCTTCTCCCCCCCAAACTCACCTCAACCACAGTGCAGCCCTTCTCCCCTAAACTCACCTCAACCACAGTGCAGCCCTTCTCCCCCCAAACTCACCTCAACCACAGTGCAGCCCTTCTCCCCCCAAACTCACCCCAACCACTGTGCTGCCCTTCACCCCCGAAACTCACCACAACCACAGTGCAGCCCTTCTCCCCTAAACTCACCTCAACTACAGTGCTGCCCTTCTCCCCCCAAACTCGCCTCAACCACAGTGCAGCCCTTCACCCCCGAAACTCGCCTCAACCACTGTGCTGCCCTTCTCCCCTAAACTCACCTCAACCACAGTGCAGCCCTTCTCCCCTAAACTCACCTCAACTACAGTGCTGCCCTTCTCCCCCCAAACTCACCTCAACCACAGTGCAGCCCTTCTCCCCCCAAACTCGCCTCAACCACTGTGCTGCCCTTCTCCCCCCAAACTCACCTCAACCACTGTGCTGCCCTTCTCCCCCCAAACTCGCCTCAACCACAGTGCAGCCCTTCTCCCCCCAAACTCGCCTCAACCACTGTGCTGCCCTTCTCCCCGCAAACTCGCCTCGACCACTGTGCAGCCCTTCTCCCCCCAAACTCGCCTCAACTACAGTGCTGCCCTTCTCCCCCCAAACTCGCCTCAACCACAGTGCTGCCCTTCTCCCCCTAAACTCACCTCAACCACTGTGCTGCCCTTCTCCCCGCAAACTCGCCTCAACTACAGTGCTGCCCTTCTCCCCCCAAACTCGCCTCGACCACTGTGCTGCCCTTCTCCCCCCAAACTCGCCTCAACCACAGTGCAGCTCTTGCCCACTCCTCAGAGTGACTTGACGGCTGGGCAGCCCTTGCCCCCCCCAGCCAAGTTGCCTCAAACTTGAATTCCAACAGGCGACCCTGTTGAGCGGAGTGCAATGTTACTGTGCACTCACCTCCGAGTTCCCCTCAAAATGCAGCCTGCCAAGTGCATGCCTTATGTATGTGAAACATGTCGGAGTGCAATCATGCCGATGTGCTTGGACGATCCAATGTGAGGGGATGAGTCCGGCAGACTGGCCTTATAATGATATGCAGATGTATTACAATGAGGTTCCCAATGTCTGACAGTGGGAAATGCTGCCCACCGTTGACAGGCGGAGCGGATGATTACAAACTGGTTTGAAGATGTTGTAAAAACGATCCCTGTCCTTCTCACCATATTCTCCGCTCACACCGCTGAACAAGCCCAACACCAGCAGGGACGGAATATTCTGCCCTTTGTCCATTGTAAACTAATTGGGATAGGTTTTAATTTTGCATGGTTGTGTAAAACAACTGATAATGAATTCTCTACTCTTTTACATTTTGCCCAATTTGAAGTCAATGAAAATAGCATACAGTCATTTAACATTGTCTCATAAAGTCAAAATCTGCTCCATCAATCGAGATTATTTACTATGAATAGTTAGCAATCATCTTATCATTGTATCATGTGACTACAGGATGGATCATGATCTTTCATCATTAAGCAGTAGTTATGTTCTCTGGTCTGAGGAAGAAAGCCAAAAAGAGATTGACTACAGTTACTATATCACTGCAACAATAACTCAAATTAAACTCTTGGCAATCAAATGCATGCCCCTGGCATAGTGATGCTAAACTAAGAGATTGACAACCATTTGCACAAACGGTTAGATCTTTCACACAGTCCCACGATGTTGCAGACTGAAGGTAACATATCAAATGCTCCAAATGTCACACCACAGATTGTGCTGCCAAATGAAACAGGCATGCGAAACTTCCAGCATGCTGCCTCATCATGTAGGCTAGGCACTGAGGCTGCTCTTTCCACTCATAAATACTAACAGCTTCATGGTTTGTCTGCCAGTCCACAACCATAGGAAGCCAAGAAAGAGCAATAGTCCTGCCAGTCTGACAGCGCTCTGACATGATGCAGTCCTACAAACAGTTGGAGTTGGAGTGGTGTCAGTAGAGGATGTGGACACAAGGGATAGGCTGGTAGCTTGGAGTCAGCCCAACAAGGCAAGTGTCCTCTATTACTTCATCTGCTCGCTTTCCCCCTTTAAACTGACTCTCCCAGAGCACAGGAACAATTTGCACATTAGCAACATGGCACTCAATGGATTAACCAAGGAATAAAAACAGAAAATGCTGGAAAAAGTCTGAAGAAGAGTCATACAGGCTCAAAACATTAACTCTGTTTCTCTCTCCAGGTCTGACGCTGTCAGACCTGCTGAGTTTTTCCAGCATTTTCTGTTTTTATTTCAGATTTCCAGCACCTGCAGTGTTTTGTGACTATCCAAGGAACTTCATTCCCACTCAATTCCTATGAACTCTCGTAATTCATGTACCTTTGTTCTTTTTATAGAATCATAGGTTAATTACAGCATAGAGGAGGCTATTTGACTCTTCGAGTGCATGCCAGCCCTCTGCAGGAGCAACTCACCTAGTCTCACTCCCCCATCATTTTACCGAGGTCCTACAAATATTCCTCTTCAGAAAATGATCCAAATCTGTTTTGAAAGCCACAGCTGTCCCTGCCTCCACTACAGTCCCAGCAGTGCATTTCAGATCCTAATTAATCGCTGTGTAAAAAAGATTTTCCGATGTCAACATTGCTTCTTTTGCCAATTGCCTTAAATCTGTGCCCTCTGGTTCTCAATCCTTTTCGCAATGGGAATAGTTTCTCCCTATTTACTCTGTCTAAATGATTTTGAACACCTCTATCAAATCTCCTTTTAATCCTATCTTCTCCAGGTAGAACAACCCCATCTTACAGACGAACATACAAACATGTAAATTAGGAGCAGGAGTGGGCCAGGCCCCTCGAGCCTGCTCCGCCATTCAATAAGATCATGACTGATCTGATTTTAAATTCAACTCTACATTCCTACCTATCCCTGATAATCTTTGACCCCCTTGTTAATCAAGAATCTTTCTAGCTCTGCCTTAAAAATATTCAAAGACTCTGCTTCCACCACCTTTTAAGGAAGAGAGTTCCAAAGACTCACTGCCCTCTGAGAGAAAAAATTCTCCTCATCTCTGTCTTAAATGGGTGATCCCTTATTTTTAAGTAGTGACCCATAGTTCTAGATTCTCCCACAAGAGGAAACATCCTCTCCACATCCACATCCACACTGTCAAGACCCCCCAGAATCTTATATCTTTCATTCAAGTTGCCTCTACTATTGCCTCTTACTATTCTAAACTCCAGCAGATACAAGCCTAGCCTCTCCTCATAAGACAAACTGCCCATTCCAGGTATTAGTCTAGTGTACCTTCTCTGAACTACTTCCAACACATTTACATCTTTCCTTAAATAAGGAGACCAATGCTTTTTTGTATTTGTTCATGGGATGTGGGCATCACTGACTAGGCCAGCATTTATTGCCCAGAAGGGATTTAATAGTCAACCACATAGCTGTGGGTTTGGAGTCACATGTAGGTCAGACCAGGTTTGGAGTCACATGTCACATGACAGCAGATTTCCTTCCCTAAAGGACATTAGTGAACCAGATGGGTTTTTACAACAATCGGCAATGGTTTCGTGGCCATCATCAGACTTTTAATTCCAGTCTCTGAATTACCAGTCCAGTGACAATACCACTACTCCACTGCCTCCCCAGTACTTCAGATGTGGTTTCACCAATGCCCTGTACAACTGAAGCATAACCTCTCTACTTTTATATTCAATTCCCCTCACAATAAATGATAACATTCTATTAGCTTTCCTAATTACTTGCTGTACCTGCACACTAGCCCCTTGCAATTCATGCACTAGAACACCCAGATCCCTCTGCATCTCAGAGCTCTGTAATCTCTCACCATTTAGATTAATATGCTTCTATTTCATTCTTCCTGCCAAAATGGACAATTTCACATTTTTCCACTTTATACTCCATTTGCCAGATCTTTGCCCATTCACTTAACCTGTCTATATCCTTTTGTAGCCTCCTTATGTCCTGTTCACAATTTACTTTCCTACCTATCTTTGTGCCATCAGCTAATTTAGCAACCATACCTTCGGTCCCTACATCCAAGTCATTTATATAAATTGTAAACAGTTGAGGCCCCAGCACTGATCCCCGTGGCATGCCACTTGTTACATCTTGTCAACCAGAAAATGAGCCATTTTATGCCTACTCTCTGTTTCCTGTTAGCCAGCCAATCTTCTATCCATGCCAATATGTTAACCCCTACACCATGAGCTTTTATTTTCCACAATAACCTTTTATGTGACACCTTATCAAATGCCTTCTGGAAATCTAAGTACCGTACATCCACCGGTTCCTTTTATCCAGAGCACATGATGGAACACTCTCCACTTGCCTGGATGAGTGCAGCTCCAACAACACTCAAGAAGCTTGACACCATCCAGGCCAAAGCAGCCCACTTGATTGGCACCCATTCCACAAACATTCACTGTAGTTTCCTGCTTTCTGTCTCCCTCCTTTTTTGAATAAAGGAGTTGCTTTCACTCTTTTTCAATATAATTGAACCTTTCCCGCATCAAATATCTCACTAGCCTCTCCTTTTAAGTCCCTAGGATGAAGTCCATCAGGACCCAGGAACTTGTTAGCCCACAGCTCCAACAATTTGCTAAGTACCATTTCCCTGGTAATTGTAATTTTCTTGAGTTCCTCCTTCCCTTCCATCTCCTGATTTACAGCTATTTCTGGGTTGTCACTCACATCCTCTATCGTGAAGACCGATGCAAAATATCTGCCCAATTCATCCACCATCTCCTTGCTTTCCATTATTAAATCCCCAGGCTCACTTTCTCTAGGACCAACCCTCACTTTGTTAACTCTTTTCTTTTTTAAATACCGATCAAAACTTTCTCGCCCCCCCACGAAAAATCTTTTAGTTTTTCTTTGCTGTTTTTTATATTCAGCCCAAACTTATGACCTGCCACCCATCTTTGCATAACTATATGCTTTTTCTTCAAGTTTGATGCTACCTTATTTATTTATTTTAGTTAACCACAGATGGTGGGTCCTTCCCTTGGAATTTTTATTTCATGTTGGAATGTATATATTCTGTGTATTCTGAAATATCCCTTTAAATGTCTGCCACTGCATCTCGATTGACCGATTCCTTAACCTCATTTGCCAGTCCACTTTAGCTAGCTCTGCTTTCATGCCCTCTTAATTGCCCATATTTAAGTTTCAAATACTAGTCTTAGACCCCCCTCTTCTCTCCCTCAAACTGAATGTAAAATTCAATCATATTATGATCACTGCTACCTAAGGGTGCCTTCACTATGAGATCATTAATTAATCCTATCTCGTTGCACAATTCCAGGTCTAGTATAGCCTGCTCTCTGGTTGGCTCCAGAACATGCTGTTCTAAGAAGCAGTCCGAAAACATTCAAAGAACTCCTCATCTAGGTTACCTTTGCTCATCTGATTTTTCCAGTCTATATGTACATTAAAATCCCCCATGATGATTGTCATACTTTTCTGACAAGCTCCCATTATTTCCTTGCTTTTGTGCTCTATGCCTCTATTTATAAAGCCCAGGATGCCATAGGCCTTATTAATGGCTTTCTCAACCTGTCCTGCCACCTTCAATGGTTTGTGCACATATACCCCCAGATCGCTCTGTTTCTGCAGCCCCTTTAGAATTGTACCCTTTATTTTATATTGTCTCTCTCTTCCTACCAAAATGAATTACTTCATACTTCTCTGAATTAAATTTCACCTCCACTTGTCTACCCATTCCACCAACCTGTCTATGTCCTCTTGAAGTCTATCACTATTCACCTCACAGTTCACAATACTTCCAGGTTTTGTGTGTTCTGCAAATTTTGAAATTATGCCCTGCCTAGGTCATTAATATAAATCAGAAGGAGGGGTCCTGGTACCAACCCCTTGTGAACTCCACTATATCTTGCTCAGTCTGAAAAGCAACCATGGGCCACTAGTCTGTTTCCTGTCACTCAGACAATTTTGTCTCCAAGTTGCTACTGTCCCTTTTATTCACTGGGCTTTAGCTGTTCTGAGAAACCTGCCTTGTGACACTTTTATCAGTCCATGTACACCATATAACAACATTACCCTCTGCAACTCTGTTACCTCATCAAAAAACTCAAGCATCTTGGTTAAACATGATTTGCTCATAACAAATCTATGCTGGCTTTCCTTAATTATTCCACATGGATCCAAATGGCTGTTTTGTCATTTGTCCCAAATTATCATTTCCAAAAGCTTTCCCACCACTCAAGTTACATTTAATGGTAACACCATAGAATACTTTGTATAGCTATTTCTATTGTATACTATTGAACAATACAGATGAAATGATTTAACACCTAACTGGGAAAATAGTGCAGAAGGGAGGGCATCAGATCCTTGGGGCTTTTGAACCTGTTCTGGGGTAGGAAATACCTGTTCAAGGTGGATGGATTGCATATCAACAGAGTGGGACCAATGACGTTGTAGAAAAGTTCACTAGTGCTGTGGGAGTTGAAGCCCAAGATCAGACATGATCATATTGAATGGCGGAGCAGGCTTGATGGGCCGTGTGGTCTACTCCTGCTCCTATTTCTTATGTTCTTATGGGAGGAGGTCTAATTTGACATGGTGATGGGCACCAGGATGAAACATTAGAGAGCAAAAACAAGGTGCATATAAGAATATGGGGCCAGTGTAGCAGTCAATGGCAATCTTTCATGCCAAATATGATACTTTTTTAAGGATAGCTGGGTTTAAGTGAGATGTCAGTGTCGCCTGTGGGTTTGTAGTTGCCTCATGAAGCCTATCCTAGCCCTACAGGCTCTCCCACAGTGAGGGCATTGCTGTTGGCTGGTAGAGGTGGTGGTGGGGTTGTTGGCTTAAGCAGCTCCCCTCCCTTTCTGTCTCTCTCACTGTTCTCTCTCAGTGGCTGCTCTTGTTGATTGGAAGGTCTTGACACCGTTTTTGATGATGAATTACCATTTTAGTCATGATTCGACGTCTGATGCCCATGTGTTGATGTTCATAGAGCAGACTTTCATGGCGGCTTTCAGGTTGCCCTTGAAACCTTTCTGTTGGCCCCCATGTAGCTCTGAGTAAAGCACCTTTTTGGCCAATATTGAGTCAGGCATTCTGACAATGTGTCCCATCCATTATAGGTGATGTGAGATGATCTTGGTCTCTATACATGGTATGTCTGCATCTCAGAAAATGTTTATGTTTGTTCTTTTGTTCTCCCACTTAATTTGCAAAGCCCTTCTAAGACAGTGTTGATGATTTTGTTCTCGGGCTTTGATATGGCATCTGCACATTGTTTAAGTTTTGGCACCAGAGAGGGGAGTGGGGAGAACCATTGCCTGATAGACTTTGACTTTAGTGTCGGGTCCGATATCACGATTCTCGAAAAGTCAAGTACATCATTTAGCATAGGCTGATTGCACATTGGATTTGGTGGTGTTCTTCTCAATCAATGTCAGCTTTTTGGGATAGATAGTTTCTGAGATTTGAGGTGAGGGACATTTTCCAACACTTCACCATGAATCTCAGTTGAAGGGATTTGATACATTTGGTGTGGGTTGGCAGAGGAGTTTGGTCTTCCTGTTATGCAGGGCAAAACCCATTATCTCATTGGCTTTGCTGATTAAGTCAACTATCTGTTGTAGTTCTTCTTCAGAGTAAGCGCTAACTAGTATGACATCAGCACATAATACAGAAGTAGTTGTTGTCCTGGTTATTGCCTTCAGCCAGTTGAAGTTGATGAGTGTACTATCAGTGCAATAAGTTATTACCACACCTGGGGGGAGCCTGTCAGTAGTAAATTGCACTGTTGCTGCAAAAAAAATTGAGAATAGTGTTGGTGCAATGACACACTCCTGTTTGATACCTATTTTAACAGGGAAGGTGTCTGCAGTGAAGCCTTTACATAGTAATGTCATTTGTAGTAGATGGATGATGTTTGTGAACTTAGCTAGGAACCATATCACTGTAGCACCTTTAACAGGGCAGTTCAATTCACTGAGCCAAAGGCATTTGTGAGATCAAAAAAAGCCATGTATAAAGGGATATGCTACTCTCTGTGCTTTTCCTGAAGTTGGTAGGCTGTGGCAATGCTGATCAAAGAAACCATTACAGCTCTGGAGAGGAACGATGTAGCTGAGGGTTCAAAACCAGAATTAATTTGGTTAGAATTAAGGAACAATAGAGGAGCTGTTATGTTACTGGTGAAGAGGCCATCAAATGGTGAGAAGGAGATAGATGAGCAAATTTGCAGTAAAATTATAGAAAGATGCAAGGTTTACAGTGTAGTGTTATGATCCCAGACCAGACCCCCAAATTTTGTTATGGTCCTGGTCGAGACCGCAAAATTTGTTACGATCTGGTTAGGGACCAGTAACATTTTTTTGGTTAAAGTAAACAAAATTTAAAATCCCAGTTACATACTAAGAGAATAACGCCACAAGATTACATGGTTTTAAACAAACAGTAGAACTTATACTATACAAAAGTCAGCAAATCTAACGGTCAATGCTATCTAACTTATTCTCTAACATCCAGAATTAACATGAGATAAACATGAATTAACATGCAAACTATGGTCAAACTATAAACTGCACACTAAATGGCAGACACAACCAAGACAGATCCCCTGAATTTTCTCAGGAACCTGCCCAGATGTCAGTGAGTCACAAACATTCTTTGAAACTCTTCCTTCCACTGGAGGGATTTCAGCTCCTCTCTTTTGAAGATCAAACCTTTAATTTCTCTCAAAAGCCACTCTGAATTAGACTACTGCAATGACTGCTCACCTTCCAGATGCTCAATCTTTTCTCTCAAGGCTGCGTCCCACTAAATTCATAAGGCTACACACAAGCATCTAGTTGCCAGCACAATTCCAGTTTCCAAGTTACTCTGAGCAGAACTCCACTGCTCACAGGGTTTCCTTTGCTCTAACTACCAGCTTCACAGAGCTATCACTGCCCCTGACCACCCGTCACCTGGCTTCTCTGTGTCCCTGCTCCTCAGAGCTAACAACAGCACTTCAACTGTATGGAGCTAGCAACCTTCTGCTGCCTCCTCCACTCTGACTAACCTGAGCAACCGCTGCTTACCACAGGCTACTGTTCACTCTGCCTCTTGAGCCAATCAATGTGACCCGTTAATATCTCCCAACAGAGTTCTACCCCGTCCAGCAGCAGGATCAAATGTACCAACCCTTGGTACATTCTGTACCTTAAATGTTACAATCTGCAGTCAAGCTAAGGTCACTCCCACAGGTGCAAAATTACCATGGCTCCACAACAAAGACAAAACAAAAATTCAAAAATAAAGATTCCCTCACACTGTTCCCCTTGGGTAAAAGAAAGCTTTGCTGTATTAGAGATTTCTTTACAATGGCTTTACAGTCTCCTTACAAGAAGTTCTTATGATCATAAACTTCTAGCAAATATTTTGCTACATATTGTACCTTTTCATCTTTCACAACTATGCTCATTGTTTTTTCAGTTATAAGAGCTTAATCCAAAACAAAACAAGTACATGTGACAAGTAGGATGAACAGGATTTAATCATCACTGAATGATCAGAATCAGACCCTACGTTTTCTCCTCCACCCTTTCTTTAACTCTGCAAAGAATGTTTCAGCTAAGTCCACGGTCAAATCATCATCCTCTTCTTTAGCTGGAGGCGTGACTCGATTTTTAAGTTCATTTTCTATACTTAAACATGGAAAGTTCAGAATGGCTTCTTTGTGTGCCAACAACTCATTTCTTCTCTGATCAAAATTATTCTTGGCTGTTCCAAGACTGTGATTGAGATTTTTTTATGTTCAAACAAAAGAGATTGATTTAGTTTTGGCCTTTGAACATTTTGAAATCTTTAGTTTCTCCTTATCCCATTCAGAACGTGTCAATAGCTTCCTCATTCTGTACTTTTTTCCTTTTTAACACATTAAGTCTTTCATGAAATTTATGAATGACATAATTCCAATTCTCTCAGAGTTTAAAATGGATTTTAGTGAACTGCCCACTTGCCTGGATTCCTGCTGTGTCTCAAAACTGGCAAGTACTCCCTGGCCAGAATCTTCCATTCACCGTGCAGGGGCGGGCTCCGTATGCTGACATGTAGAATGACACGCAGTGACATCGGACGTGCATCCTGAAATCATCGCAAGTCATTCTGATCTTCAGTTCAGCGGGCGCATAGCAGAGTCTGCTGCGTGCCCCCCAAGCTGTCAAAGGCTGTTAAGGGCATTAATTAACTAATTAAACCAACTAATTAACAATTAACTAATTAATTAACTAATTAAATCCACAGGCGGGATGAGGTTTCATGAAGTATTTATTAATTAAATAAAATGTCTTCTGAAAATTCATAAACATGTCCCAGCTCATGTGACAATGCCACAAGGGGACATGTCTGAATAATTTTATTTTTTATTTTTTGCAATGTTTTATTATTAAATTAATCTCCCTGAGGCAGCTCCGCCCACCCGCACAGGTAGCGCTGAGCTCTTCTGGGTGCGTGTCACGCTGGGCGGGCCTTAATTGACCCACCCACGCAAAATGGCGGTGCGCAGCCGATCGCGGGCGGCGATCGACTCCATGCCCGCCACGCCTGCTCCCAAACCGCCTGCCCGACGGGTACAAAATTCTCCCCCTGGTTTGGTGTCAGGTGTCATTAACCCTTTAGGGTCACTTTGAGGTTTCAGTTTTCCCATTGAAAGTTTTGATTTTGAAACTCTGCCAGTCCGTTATACAAGTCCGACAACTTCACATGAGCATTTAGTTTATTTCAGAATCTTTCCTCTATGGTTGCTGATTGCTCCTTAGGCTCTGTCAATTTACTCATTAAGATCCTCAGTCTGTTTCTCAAAATTTTCCTTAGCTGCTTTTAATGGCAGAAGTGCTCTTCCATGCCACACATCTCATCCTTTTTGTTCTACAGACTAAATCAGAGCTCAAGAGTTTAATTGCTATTTTCATGAAGAAGGCCAGTAGTTTATCAGTCTTGATTTTTAATTCTGCATTCAACCAACTCTTCTGATTTATCAGTATTTCCTTTTCCTGTTCAAGGCATTTTTCACGATATTTAGTGGAGGTTCCTGATACTTGATGTTCATCAAGTTTTAAATGAAGATATATCTTTGTTCGATTTGCTGCTTCAAGTTTATCATTTAGACATTTCAGATCTTCATTCAAATGTTCTACTTCCTGTCACCGCACTCTTCTCACCAGTTCTCATTTTTATCTGACTCATCTTTTGTGCATGAAAGTTGGTTGTCTCCACCAATCAGTTTTAGTTCAATTGCTCATTATTGGCATAATATAATCGAGTTTGGTCACAATAATTTTGGGGAGCTTGGCAGGTTCAGCATGATCAAGCAACTACTGCAACATAGTCGCCGTCATGTTACTATTTGCGCTGGCCAAATCATTACTCAATATAAAATCTACCCCTTCCATGAGTAAAGTAGGAACAATTCTTACAGCAACAACCCCATTTACTAAGTCACTTTGTAATTAATTTTATATAAGGGAACAGGTTCATAATTCTCATGAATATCTCCCATTAATACATTTTTTTACTAAACCATCTGGAAGACAAATTGTATCATTAGCCATTATGAATGACTGAACTGCCCCAATGTCTTTCAAAATATTAACTTGTTGGCCTGTTTTATTGAAGGACTAAGAGAACTCTTCTCCTTTTGAGATGAAGCCTCTGTAACCTCCAATACCATGACACACTTTATCAGTATTCAAGGACGATTCCTCTTGACTATCCTGAGCTAGATTCACATTCTAGTAGATTCTGATGGAACACTTTGACATTGGACTGTTGCTACTATTTTATCACCTGTATCATTTACTGTTACAGTCTTTGCCAAAGACTCCTTAAGGATCCCTATTACTGACACTGATTCAACGTTCAGCTTCCAACAATGTGCCTTCACATGCCCCGTCTTATGTCAATAGAAGAATACTAGTTCCTTTACATTGCTTTTATGCTCTATACTATCATTTTTATTGACTGGAACAGCTTCTCCATAGAGCCAGACTCTATATTCCTCCAGCTTCCATGTGGGTTTACAACTGGAGTTCAACTGTCCAGTAGCTGCCTATGAGATATGTCATAGCCATCTGCCGAAACTACCACTTCCCTTATTTGAGAAACCTCGTGGTCTTCCACGTATCACTTTATGGCTATTGAGATGCTGTTTTGAAATTCTTCCATTATCATTACCTCTCTCAAGTTCTCAACATTCTGTCGAAGTTTCAGGGCTCAAAACCACTGGTCCACAGCATTTCTTTCCTCTTGGCAAATTCTACAAACATTTCATTCAGTCTTTTGTTTAAAGTCCAAAATTTAAATTTTTACACTCTGGGGAGAAGCTGATAAGCATTAAGTACCACATAAGTGTCTCATAATCTGAGGGTTATTCTTCCGAAAGGCAAGAATAGACATCTCCACCAAAACGCTCTGCAAAATAAGAGTGCATGTGTCCTTTGGCCACTCTGGCTTTGTAGATGTTTTCCAAACAAGATAAAATATCTCTCAACTCCATCCTCAGTGAATTTAGGCGCTAGGCAAAGATTTTTTGTTACGTCAAATCTTGGAGTGGGATTCAATGTATCACGCAAACTGTTAGCCACTTTCACCCTGTAACCTCAGCTTTTCTTTTCCAGGGCCAACTTTCTCTCTTTTCTTTTTTGTTGAAACCCTCTGAATCTTATCTTATCCCTTTCCACTCTTACTAACTTCTCTCTCTGGAGTTCAAGTTCAAGCTTTTTAATTTCTTTTTTGAGTTTGAGTTTTTGCTTTTCTCTAACCTTTTCCATCTCTAGCTGTTTCAACTGCAGCTGAATTTTAGCCAATTCAAACTGTGTTTACCTGGGTCAGGCTTTTCTTCTTCTAATCCCCGATGCTGTGCTATTACTTCAATTATATCTACTTTCTTAGCCCCTGTTTTTAACTCTAAATTCAACTTTTTCGCTAATGCTATTAACCTAGCCTTGGTTAACTGTATATCAATCAGTGATAAATATTCCCTCTCCAGAAAAGTTGGAGCAATTGACAAAGCCATTCTGCTTTTCAATGAGTAAAATTCACCATGAGCTCCTGTTAGCCTTAATGTTAGCAGGTACCAGCACTCATTTCTATCTGTGGATTTGAAATCCCATAAGGAGTCCCCAATTTTGTTATAATTCTAGACCAGACCCCCAAATTTTGTTTAGGTCCCATTTGAGGCCCCAAAATTTGTTACAATCCAGTTAGGGGCCAGAAACCTTTTCTTGGTTAGACAAAATTTGAAATTCCAGTTACTAAGCGAATAAAGCCATAATATTCCACAGTTTTAAACAAACAGAAGAACTTTTACTGTACAAAAGCCAGAAAAGCTAACAGTCAACACTATCTATCTTATACTCTAACATCCAGGATTAACAGGAGGTAAACATGAATTAACAGGCAAACTATGAACACACTATAAACTGCACAATAAATGGCCGACACAACCAAGACAGATCCCCTGAATTGTCTCAGAAATCCACCAAAACGTCAGTGAGTCTCAAAACTTCTTTAAAACTCTTTTCCTCCTGAGGGATTTCAACTCCTCCCTTTTGAAAATCTTGATTCTGATTTCCCATAAAATCTGATCCAGCTCAGACTACCCCAATGACTGCTTGCCTCTGGGTTGCTCAATATCTTTTCCTGAGACTGCATCTCACTGAATTCATAAGGCTGCACCCCATCATCTAGGTACCGGCATGATTCCAGCTCTATTGCTACTCTGGGCAGAACATCACTGATCACAGGCTTTCCTTTTCCCCAATTTCCAGCTTCATGATTCTATCACTACCCCCTCCAGCTTGGTTTCTCTGAACCCCAGCTCCTCAGAGCTAACGACAGCACTTCAGCCATACAGAGCTTGTAACCTTCTGATGCATCCTCTGCTCTGGACTAATCTTTGAAACCACTGCTCACCACAGGCTACTGTTCACTCTGCCCCTTGAACTGATCTGTGTGACCTGTGACTCCCAACAGGGCTCCACTCCTGCCCTGCAGCAGGATTGAATGTACCAACCTTTGGTACATTCTGTGCCTTAAATGTTCCAATTTGCAGTCAACCTAAGGTCACTCACACAGGTGCAAAATTGCCATGGCTCCACAACAAAAACACACAGGTAAAAATCCAAAAATATAGACTCCCTCACATTGTGATAATGAGGGACTTCAATTACAATAATATAAGCTGGGTGAGTTACACTATAAAGGGCAAAGGGCGGGGGGCAAGTTGGTGGGGATTCCTGAAATTTGTGCAAGAGAATTTTCTTCCCAATAACTGGGGGACCGTATCAAACAGCATGTCCCTTCAGCTGCTCGCAACAGGCAAAGTACTGACCATACCCAACCAGCCCGTGTTTACAAAACGCAGAACATTGTGTCCGACATTAGATGTGATTTTGCAATTGGACGACACTTACTAAACAATCCTGCCTGTGCTAAGAATTACACTGAAAACCAATCTAAGATCATATGTTGGCTTGCAGTGTGGTTCACTTACTAATGCTAGAAGCCACATATATTTACACGTAGGACCCTGTCCTTTGCAGACAGAAGGAATATGTCCACACATTGTGCCTTTTTTATCTAGTGGAGGCAATGGTATAGTGGTATTGTCACTAGACTAGTAATCCAGAGACCAAGGGTAATTATCTGGGTACCTGGGTTCGACCCCCACCATGGCAGATTGTGGAATGTGGATTCAAAAAAAATCTGGAATTAAAAGTCTAATGATGACCATGTCGATTGTCATTAAAAACCCACTTAGCTCACTAATGCCCTTTAGGGAAGGAAATCTGCCTGGTCTGGCCTATATGTGACTCGAGACCCACAGCAATGTGGTTGACCAACAATTTCTATGAGGTCTATAAGAAATGAAACTGATCGACCTAGACAAACTCAGCCCTGTTGACCCTGCAAAGTCTTCCTTACTAACATCTGGGGGCTTGTGCCAAAATCGGGAGAGCTGTCTCATCCTCAGGAATCATATCTTACAGATCATGTCCCATCACCATCCCTGGGTAGAGGTGGCGACACAGTAGTATACAGTCTGGAGGGAGTTGCCCTGGGTATCTGCAACATCAACTCTGGGCCTCATGAAGCCTAATGGCATCAGGTCAAACATGGGCAAGGAAACCTCCTGCTGATTACCCTGTACCGCCCTCCCTCAGCTGATGAATCAGTGCCCCTCCATGTTGAGCACCACTTGGAGGAAGTGCTGAGGGTGGCAAGGGTGCAGAATGTACTCTGGGTGGGGGACTTCAATGTCCATCACCAAGAGTAGCTTGGTAACACCACTGCTGGCTGAGTCCTAAAGGACATAGCTGCTAGACTGGGTCTGCGGCAGGTGGTGAGGGAACCAACAAGAGGGAAAAACATACTTGACCTCATCCCCACCAACCTGCCTGCTGCAGCTGCATCTGTCTATGGCAGTATCAGTACCACACAGTCCTTGTGGAGACTAAGTCCTGTCATCACATTGAGGATACCCTCCATCATGCTGTGTGGCACTACCACTGCTAAATTTCAAACAGATCTAGCAACTCAAGACTGGGTATCCATGAGGCACTGTGGGCCATCAGCAGCAGCAGAATTGAACTCGAACACAATCTGTAACCTCATGGCCCAGCATATCCCACACTCTACCATTACCATAAAGCTACGGGATCAATGCTGGTTCAATGAAAAGAGCAGGAGGGCATGGCAGGAACAGCAGCACACATACTAAAATTGAGGTGTCAATCTCGTGAAGCTACAACACGGGACTACTTTCATGTTAAACAGTGTAAGAAGCATTGCTAGACAGAGCTAAGTGATCCCACAACAAACAGATGAGATCTAAGCTCTGCAGTCCTGCCACATCCAGTCATGAATGATGGTGGAGGCGCCACAAATATTCCCATCCTCAATGATGGAGGACCCCAGCACATCAGTGCAAAAGATAAGGCTGAAGCATTTGCAACAATCTTCAGCCAGAAGTGCCAAGTGGGTGATCCATCTCAGCCTCCTCCAGAAATCCCCAGCATCACAGTAGCCAGTCTTCAGCCAATTCGATTCACTCCAATGATATCAAGAAACGGCTAAAGGCACTGGATACTGCATAGGCTAAGGGTCCTGAAGATATTCCAGCAATAGTACTGAAGACTTGTGCTCCAGCTGTTCCAGTACACTGGCATCTACCTGGCTATGTGGAAAGATGCTCAGGAATGCCCTGTACAAAAAAAACAGGACAAATCCAACCCGGCCAATTATTGCCCCATCAGTCTACTCTTGATCATCAGTGAAGTAATGGAAGGGATCATCAACAATGCTATCAAGTGGCACTTGCTTAGCAATAACCTGCTCACTGATGCCCAGTTTGGGTTCCGTCAGTGTCACTTAGCTTCTGACCTCATTTCAGCCTTGGTTCAAACATGGACAAAAGAGCTGAACTTCAGAGGTGAGGTGAGAGTGACTTGACATCAAGGCCACATTTGACCGAGTGTGGCATCAAGGAGCCCTAGCAAAACTGGAGTCAATGGGAATCAGGGGAAAACTCTCCACTGGCTGGAGTCATACCTAGCGCAAAGGAAGATGGTTGTGGTTGTTCAAGGTCAATAATCTCAGCTCCAGGACATCACTGCAGGAGTTCCTCAGAGTATTTTCCAAGGTCCAACCATCTTTAGCTGCTTCATCAATGACCTTCCTTCCACCATAAGGTCAGAAGTGTGGATGTTTGCTGAATGTTCAGCATCATTCGTGACTCCATAGGTACTGAAGCAGTCCATGTCCAAATGCAGCAAGACCTGGACAATATCCAGGCTTGGGCTGACAAATGCCAGGTAATATTCACGCCAAACAAGTGCCAGGCAATGACCACCTCCAACAAGGGAGAATCTAACCATTGCCCTTTGACATTCAATGGCATTGCTAATGTGGAATCCCCCACTATCAACATCCTAGGGGGTTACCATTGACCAGAAACTGAACTGGACTAGTCATATAAATACTGTGGCTACAAGAGCAGATCAGATGCTAGGAATCCTCATGTCCTGACTCCCCAAAGCCTGTCCACTATTGACAAGACACAAGTCAGGAGTGTGGTGGAATACTGCCCACTTGCCTGGATGATTGCAGTTCCCACAACACTCAAGAAGCTTGACACCATCCAGGACAAAGCAGCCCGCTTGATTGGCACCACATCCACAAACATTCACTCCCTCCACCACCAACACACAATGGCAGCAGTTTGTACCATCTACAAGATGCCCAGGAACTCACCAAGGCTCCTCAGACAACACCTCCCAAACCCACGACCACTGCCATCTAGAAGGACAAGGGCAGCAGATAGATGGGAACACCACCACTTGAGATTCTCCCCCAAGCCACTCACCATCCTGACTAGGAATATATCGCTGTTCCTGCACTGTTGCTGGGTCAAAATCCTAGAACTCCTCCCTAACAGCACTGTGGGTGTACCCACACCACATGGATTGCAGCGGTTCAAGAAGGCAGCTCACCACCACCTTCTCAAGGAATTTAGGCATTGGCAATAAGTTCTGGTCTCGCCAGCGATGCCCACATCCAACGAATGAATATAAGAAAAAAACTAAACAAAAGCTCAGGGATCAGTCATTCCCTGAAACAAAAACAGAAAACACTGGAAAAACTCAGCAGGTCTAACAGCATCTGTGGAGAGAGAAACAGAGTTAACGTTTCGAGTTCGCATGACTCTTCTTCAGTCCCCAGGGCAATGCCTTGGCCCATCAGAGTCGACTTGCCCGGTTTGAATTTGAACAAAGTTGGGCAGTTAACTGTTCCATGCTGCATTCTCCATGGCAACGCTTCCACCAAAGTCCACTTACCAACCACTCAGCATTCTCTTCTCATGCAGTATAAATTGTTGTTCCACCTTTCCTGTTGGCAATTTCTTGAGCTGTCCTAATGACTGCAAGACCACAAGCTTTGATAGCATGTCTCTTTTTCAGGAAAGCTCTTATCTTGTGTAGCAATAATCTATGTGGCACCTTATCAAATGCCTTTTGAAAATCCAAATACACTCCATCTATTGGTTCCCCATTTATCTATCCTGCTTGCTACATCCTCAAAGAACTGAAATAAATTTGTCATGCATGATTTCCCTTTCACCTTGCACTCATAGGGACACTTTGCAAGAATACTATATATGGCTGATTCCGCACAACATAAATTGGCCAAATAGCTGGGCAAATTGTTACAACCAGTTTTGAGCAAGTTTTTGCAGCAGTGTACACCATGGGCAATAATGACAAGATGCACTGCAGGAACTCACCAAGACTCCTCTGGCAGCACCTTCCAAACCCACTGCAGTCACGGCAAAGTGTTCCTTCATATTTGCGAAGGCTATACAGGACTTGCATATCGAGAGCAATGCTGTGTCCATGTGCTCATTTGACATTGCTGGCCTACTCACCAATGTTCCACTTAAGGAAACCATAGATATTTGCACTGCAGCACTGTATCATGGTGATCTACACCCGCCATCATTGCGTGAATCAGTATTCATTGAACTTATGAACTCGGCAACTCGTGCAGTTGAGTTCAGTTTTAACAACAGCATGTATGCCCAAATAGATGGTGTTGTCATGGGAACCCCTCTAGGTCCAGCTCTAGCAAACATCTTTGTTGGGCTCCGTGAGAATGACACCTAACCTCCCACCCCTCACATATTTTGATATATGGCTGATACTGTAGAAACACACTTTGGGAGGCTTCTTAGTCAAACAAAACAAACTTTATTTACATGAGACGTTCCGCAGCTGCTTGTATTCAGCCAGCCCCTCATTTCTCCCCCGCGCTAGCCACACATTGGTTGAATAAATCACATGACCCTACTCAATTGAACTGTTCTTAAAGTGACAGTCATCACATCCCTCCCCCACACTTAACTCCTTTGTGCATCCTTTCAGTTAATAATTGCCTTATACAATAGAACTAAGAATTTTCTGAATTCTAGAAATAATTACATATGTTGTTAGCCAGACTTCAATTACACAATACATACAATAGGCCCCATAGTTAGAAATTAAGCCTTTGGGGTGGTTTTCAAATCTGTGTCAAGTGGCGTAATTTGACAGGTTGTGATGCTTCTACTGGATCGACATTTTCCAGAATTGTACTAGTGGGCACCTCCTGGAGGACCACCAGCTCCTGCTCAGCCCTGGCCCTTTTGAGTGGGCCTGCGGGCTGTACTCCCCCCTGCTCGGAGCTCCTCCTCTAGTGGGCACAGGGACAGGTTGCCTCCTGCTCCCTGGCAGTCCTCTGCTCCGCCGCCCTGGTCTTGCAGCCACATTTTATATCGACAATTCATTATCATTAACTTCCACAGGGGTGTCCTTGACATTTATTACAGATTGACCAAAATCTTTGGCATACACAGGTTCACCAACACTCGGTGGTAACACTGACTGCAAGAGTGCCTCTCTACCCCTCAAATGGTCAGCGCGCTTCTGAATGCTCCATCCCTCTATCCATACTTGATATGATAGAGGTCTGGTCTCAGAGATTACCCTTCCAGGAGTCCACCTAGGATCGCTACCGAAGGTTTTCACGTATACATTTTCATTAGCAGAGAACTTCCTAGCTGTACTGTGAGAATCATGACTTGTCTTCTGGTCACACTGACTTGACTCTACCCTCCCCTGTAAATTTGGAAACTCAAAACTTAACCTTGCCCTCAGGCGACGTTTCATTAACAGTTCAGCAGGAGTAACACCTGTCATTGAGTGTGGGGTGGTGCGGTAACTCAGCAGAAGACGTGACACTCTTGCTGCTAAAGATCCACCTGATTATTTTTTCATGCCAGATTTAAAAGTTTGGCTAAGACGTTCGATGCTGGGTGGCAGGGCGCTGTCTTTATGTGTTTTATACCATTGAGAGTGGTGAAGTTTTGAAACTCCGCGCTCATGAACACTGCCCCATTATCGGATATGGTTACTTCAAGCAAACCATGAGTTGCCAAACAGCGCCGCAGCTTTCCGATGGTTGCCATCGATGTCAGTATTTTCACCTCAAAAATTTCTATCCAGTTAGAGTGTGCATTAATTATGAGGAAAAACATCGTACCCATAAAGGGTCCTACATAATCAACATGGATGTGGGCCCATGGCTGCCACTCCCAAGGGTGTAGTGAAGCTGTGGCTGGCAGGTTTTGCTGCAATTGGCACTGTTGGCAGTGCCTTACCATGTTCCTAATATCGGTGTCGATTCCGGGCCACCATACATAACTCCTGGCTAACATTTTCATTTGAGATACCAGGATGGCTACTGTGTAGTTCCATCAGGAGACGCTTCCAGCCCAGCACATGAACGACCACTTGCGCTCCCCATGGCACAATATCATCTTGACAGCTAAGTCCATGTTCACGAATGGAGTAGGGTTTCATGTCGTCTGAAACTGCCTAAGTTCCCCATCCCGCAAGGATTTTATCTTGCACTCCGGATAACAGTGGACCCCAACTGGTCCAGGTTTTGATTTGTTTCACACAGACCGGTAGCGTATCCAAAAAGGTTAAGGCCAAGACAATTTCTTGAGGAATAGGCGTACATGTAATACTTTCTCTCAAGGACAGGTGACTCAGGGCATCTGCATTCACAATATGTACCCCTGGTCAGTGTTTGAAGGTGTGTTCATGTGCGGCCAGGATCAATGCCCACCTCAGGATCCTTACAGTGGCAATTGATGGAATAGCCCTGTCCTCCTCAAAAAGGCCTAGCAGCGGCTTGTGGTCTGAAATAATAGTGAAATGTCTCCCATGTAGATATTGCTGGAACTTTTTGACACTGAAAACTATTGATCGGCCCTCCTTTTCGATTTGTGAATAGCCTCTTTCAACTACTGATAGGATATGTGTCAAGAACACTATCGGCTTTTCCGAGCTGTCAGTCATTTCATGGGACAGCACTTCCCCAACTCCGTACGGACAGGCGTCACACGCCAGTATGAGTTCCGTTGAAGGATCAAGGTGTACAGTAGGGTTAAAGGCTCAGCAATTGCTTTATCTTGTTGAAAGCCATTTCCTGAAGAATTCCCCAAGACCAGCAGTGGATCTTCTTTAGTAGGGTGTATAAGGGAGCCAACACAGTGGATAGGTTTGGCAAAAACCGCTCATAATAATTGACTATTCCTAGAAACGATTTAAGTTCAGATGCATTCGTGGGGGAATGCACTTCTCCTATGGCCCTGACTTTCTCCTCGACAGGGGGTAGCCCTTGAGCATTTATCCTGTGCCCCAGGTAAGTCACCTTCATGGCTTGAAAAGTGCACTTTTCTTTCTTGAGGCGAACTCCAGCCTCCTGAAATCTTTTTAACACCTCTTCTAAATTTGCCAGATGTTCGGCTCCGTGGCCCCAGTGAAGAGTATATCATCGAGGTACACCACAATCCGTGACAACCCCTGTAGTAGGCTCTCCATTGTGCGTTGGAATATTGGGCATGATGCCGAGACACCAAAAGGCAGGCGCGTGAACTGAAAAAGCCCTTTGAGAGTGTTTATCGTGACATATCCTCAGGAACCGTCATCCAACTCAAACTGTTGATAAGCGTGACTCATGTTCAGCTTGATATATGACTGGTTCCTGGCCAGTTTTGCATAGAGATCTTTGATTCGTGAAGAGGAGCCTTGTCCAGCTTTGTGGCCTGATTGACGGTTTGTTTGTAATTACCGCAAATGCGGATAATCTTGTCGGGCTTCAAAACCATGGGTGCAGCCCATTCTGAAAACTGAACCAGCTGGATCATACTTAGTTCTTCCAACCTCTTTAGTTCAGCCTCCACTTTCTCACGCAGGGCATATGGTACGGGTCTTGCTCTGAAAAATCGAGGGGTGTCTTCCAGATCCATGTAGAATTTGGCTTGTAAGCCCTTAATGTTGCCTAACTCACCCCAGAAGATAGTGTCACAGTTTCTTAACAATTCTGACAAACCCCCTGTCCTCATCTGGAAAATGTTAGCCCAATTTAACTTTATTTTCTTGAGCCAGTCATGGCCCAGAAGGCTTGGTCCTTCACCCATTACTACTATGATAGGTAGCTGGGCAGACTGCTGTCCATAGCCTACAGGTACAATGGTGGTACCCCTCACCTTTACTTCTTCTCCGGTATATGTTTTCAGCTTGGCTGAAGTGCTCTCTAAATTTAAAGGCTGGTCACCCCCTCTCAAATTGTTATGGCACAGCACATGGAAATGCTGAGCTGCTCAAATCCCAAAGGGAAACTTGAAACAACTGTCACAACTGTTTTGCAATCTGTATTTATTTTGAGATGTGTACCTTGAATTCATTAGTAATAAGGCCACTGAGTCTTATTGGTTTCTTACAAAACTAAATTAAACCTGTATTAATAAAAAAAAAGATTTTAAGTGCATACATAGGTTTACACATTACTACAATGATAACTCCTAGTTCCCCTAGCTCCCCTAGTTAATCTAACCCCTAGTTATACCTCCGTTAAGGCAACAGTAAAACACATACATTTTAAAAGACCCAGGCAAAGTAACACAATACCCTGAACAGTCAAATTCAAAGTGAGTGTTCTTCACTTCAGTTCATGTAGACAGCAACTTGAGATTTAGAGAGTGGAGCTGTTTCACAGGGTGTAGGTAATGGTGTAGTGGTATTGTGGTTAGATTTGTAATCAAGCAGACCCAGGGTAATGCTCTGGGGACCTGGGTTCAAACCCTGCCATGGCTGATGATGGAATTTAAATTCAATTAAAAATCTGGAATTAAAAAAAAGCTTAATGAAACCATTGCTGTAAAAACTGGTTCACTAATGGCCCTTAAGGGAAAGAAATCTACTGGCCTACATGTGACTCCAGGCCCACAGCAATGTGGTTGACTCATAAATGCCCTCTGAACGAGGACAATTAGGGATGGGTAATAAATGCTGGCCTAGCCAGTGACACCCGCATCCCATGAATGAATAGAAAAAAAAAACTTGTTAGACCTTAAAATGCCTTCCTCTTACACATAACCTCATCTTCTTTATACAGGTTTCTTAAAATGTAAATCCCATTGTCTCAATATGTCTTTTCAACACACTTTTCTAATAATGAAAATCTTTCATAGTGTCAATTTTACTAGTTGGTTTTGGGAAAAATAAACACACTGTTTGGCTTCTTCTGGCTAAGCGTAACATTTTGCCATCTCTTTTGAAATTCAAATTACTCTGATTTATGTAAAAATGCAAATTTTCCTTTTACACTTCACATTCTAAAACTTGAGCCATGTTTACCTATTTAACATTTCAAACCCAGCTTCTCTTCGGAGACATCAAAGCCTTCAGCTGTCCTTAATTCAATTAAGTTGCATAAACACACACACACACACACAATATTCCTACCTGACAATAAATTCCAATAACATTATGAGCAGAATTTTACCCTTGGTGTGCGGGTGTGCCCCCAACACACCTAAGCATTAAATAAAGTGTGTTGATGTCGGCCGAGCATGCTGACATCAATGCGCACTCTCGCGATATTTCACTAGGCGGGTGCACGATGAAGACGGAGGCATGCCCGCCATTAAATGGCCAGTTAAGGCCCTTGAGAGACCAATTGTCTCCGACTTTACTGAGCCCATGCGATTATCAGGCTGTCACACGGGCAAAACAGGCAGGCCACAATTATCAAAACCACATCCATGGGCGGGATAAGAGGGGCCAGTGGCCTTGTCAATGTGATTAGTGAGGAGTTCAGGATATCACTTGCTGCCGATTGCTTCTGTGAACAGGACGGCTTCATCTCACTTCAGAGCTTCATTCAGAGCATTTAGAGGCTTCAGTTCAGGACTCAGGGTTGTCTTCCAGGCCCCTGGAGGATTCACACCACATGGGGCCTTCCAGGTATCAGACAGTCTTCCCTTACCCTGAGAATGGGGATTATGGTTTCCACTGGAGGCACCTCCTCTGAGGAGGAAGAGAGGGGTGGAAGGGAGAGGAAGCCAGGTGCCCCTATTCAGCTTCCAGGAGAGGGACCTGTGGGAGGAGAGGTGCAGGCACAAGGGGCGCAGGGCCAGCAGGAATGTCAGGCAGAAGGGGCCGCAGAAGACACCACCATCCTGCTGCCAGGGTTTAAAGGCGGCGATGCAGTTACCTCAATATGTCCGAGGTGCAATGCCGAAGGAGGCTCTGTCTCTCAAGGGAGACCGTGACTTCCATCTGTCAGAGGATCGGCCCTGAGATCAGCTCTGACTGTGTGGGTGGACATCCCATGCCAGTGGCTCTGAAGGTCACAGTGGCCCTCAACCTCTATGCCTCCAGCTCTTTCCAGGGCTCAATGGGGAATCTGTGTGGAGTCTCCCAATCAGCTGTCCACAGCTGCATCAAGCTGGTGACAGGCGCTTTGTTCAGGTTTGTATTGACTTTCATTCAGTTCCGTATGGATGAGGCCAGCCAGACAGAGTGAGCCAGAGGCTTCGCAGCGATTGCTGGGTTCTCCCACATCCAGGGTGCAATCGACTGCACACATGTGGCCATCAAGGCGCCAGTGGGTCAGCCGGGTGCCTTCGTCAAGAGGAAGGGATTTCACTCCATGAACGTGCAGATAGTGTGTGACCACAGGATGCAGATTCTGCAAGTCTGTGCAAGGTACCCAGGCAGCTCCCATGACACATACATCCTCAGACACTCCCAGGTGCTGAGGCTCTTCAGTGCTCCAGACCGACTGGATGGATGGCTGCTGGGTGACAAGGGCTATCCCCTCAGAAGGTGGCTCATGATGCCTCTCTGCCATCCAAGAACAGAGGCTGAGCAGCGGCACAATCGGAGCCACGCCTCCACAAGGGCGATGGTAGAGAGAGCCAGTGGCCTTCTCAAGATATGCTTCTGACACCTGGACCGTTCAGGGGATGCTCTGCAATACCCCCAGAGCATGTGTCATTGATAGTGGTTGCATGCTGCACTCTCCACAACCTGGCACTGGCAAGGGGGGACCCACTGGAGGAAGAGGATCTTGACGCAGCTCCACAGGCAACAGACGATGAGTCCAGTGGTGAGTCCGAGGATGAGCACGGTCAGGAGAACGCTGAGGGTGTGGACGCTGACCTGGGTAATCTCCAGGGAGACAGGGACACCCGGGAGGCTTTGATCCAACGCTCCTTCAGCTAGGCTACCAAATAAGAACACCCACCACATGCCAGGGCCACAGGCTCCATACTCGATCCCTGACAGGACCAGTTCCTTGGTCAACAACATACACTATGTGCCAGTGCAATTAAGTTTAAAGGGTCACACGTCCATCATAGCATCATGGCTTACTCTGCACCTACAGAACAAATGGCTTACTCTGCACCTACAGAACAAATGAAGCATCCAGAGGCCAGTTGCAAAAAAAAACTATCTTATTTACTGCTGAGTGATAAACATAGCAGAAATTAACATTCACTGGTGTTTTCCATCACACCATTAAAAATAGAAGAGAAGAATGGGGGGAATAAATATCATCTGTGATCAGGCCATGCTGCGCTTAAGGCGCTTTAAGTTTGCGCTTGCAGGTGCTACGTCTAGATGTTCACCCCTCGCTGGCACCGGCATTGGAGACAGCCTGCTCACTCTGCTGTCCTGTTAGCCTTGATGATGTTGGCGGGCGTCCTCTTGCCAGTGAAGCCTGTGCTGGTCCCGCCTGGGAGGGAGCAGCCAGTGTCACGCTTGGCATCATCTCCCCAGTTGCCACAGCCTCATCAGATGCCCTGGTCACTGGCAGAGGAGTGGAGGAGCTGCTACCATCATCCTGAGAGGAGCCTGCAGAGATGATAGGTAGCTCGTGTGCCAACGTGAGGTCACTCTGGATCTCCCTGCTCACCAATGATGGGCAGGCACCTAGCTGGGATACTGGTTGCCTCATCCATCTCCCACACTGACACAGTCCACCTGGGGTCATTGCCTGTGTGTGGGCTGCAGGTCCGAGCACAGTCCCAGGGACCCCTGATTCTGTCCCTGGAAGCGCCTCTCCATTAAAGTCGCCACTCTCAATGGAGGGGGCAGTGCGCTTGGCCATGAGGGTCAGCACAGTGCTTATGCTCTGCATGGACTCCTCCACAATGGACACCATGGCACGCATATCCTCATGTATCTCCGCCAGATCCTCCCGCACACCCCGCTGGACACCCAGCATCTGCTGCCTCAGGGACGACTCCAGAGGCCCATCATCAGCCATTGACTGAGCATGTTCCTGGTTCCCAGCATTCCTCCCACTGCCGGCGCCCTGGGCACTCTCTACTTTCACCTGCACCTCAAGCTACTGTGAAGTGCCCTCACTGCTGTGCACCAAAGTGCTAGATGCTGATCTTATGCCCACCGAGGTGCTGGTATCTGTGCTGGTGCCTGCTTGACAGAGAGGGTGTGATGCTGGTGTGTGCTGAGCAGGGTGGTCCTCAGGGGTCAGGGGTGCGCCTTCAGGCTCCTCAGAATGAAAGGCTGCTGGTGAGCCTGAAAGGGAGAAGGAAGACATGTCATTAGTTTAAGTCATTAGGCTGTCAGTGTGTATGCCTGGCACCCTGATGAGACAGAGATCTGCATCATGGTGTCCTCATCTTTCCATTATCAATGGGGATTCCAGGTTCGAGGCTCACATCAATGTAGAGACTACACTGCAATGGTTGCAATAACCCACATTCTCACCTCAGGTCACTGCTCTCTTACCTCCCTCTGGAACCTTAACATCACCACAGCTGCTTGACCAAGGTGCATGGCGCCTCTCCAGCTCCAGGGCTTCCTGCTCGTATTAACTGAGAATGAGGGGGTGTGGGGGTCCCCCGACAGTCCGCAACCTCTCTGCATTGTTATGGGATGTTTTCTCCTGATAGGATAGAGGAGCATTGATAAGTCCACTCTCTACCTGCAGCGCCATTACAGCCTGGCCAACCCCACCTGAGGAACACCTCGCAGGGCTCAGCCGAATTGTGACTCAAGGCACTCAGTCCAAGCAGCCAGGGCTCACACCATTGGCAGCTCCTGCCTCATTGACATTTGCCACTCACTCTAACACCTCAAAGGTCCACGGGGCAGGGGGGTAGGGGGGGTGATGGGCAGCTCTTACCTGCTCTGCAAAGTGACCCACGGTACTCACCCTCCCCAATTGGAGGAGATCGCTGAAGCACTTCCGGCACTGCACCCATGTGTGCCTCACCACATCGTGGCTGCTGACCCTGGATGCCACCTCCTCCCAGGCCTTTTTGGTGGGGTGGGGGGGGCCTCCTCCTCCTGTCCCTGGGGACAAGTATTTCTCTCCTGGCTACCACCTCCTCCAGGAGGCACTCATCCGAGAAACACTAGGCTGAATGCCCCACCGACCTGCCCTCCCGCCTGCCGTGTCCACCCGCTATGTCTCCACTCACAGGACCTCCGCGTCTTTTGGTGGCAGCCTCCCAGGGGCTGCCAAGGCCGCATTTGGACCCAGCAGACATTAAGCCCCCGCCCCTGCCCACCCCTTCACGCTCATTCACAGGCCATGTCTCAGGCTGTGTGGGCCTTCATTGGCCCATCTGTGTAAAATCGCAGTGTGCTGCTTATCGCGGGTGGCGGTCAGCTTCCTGACCACCCCCAGCGAGCATCCCCGCCAAGGATAAAATTCTGCTCTGTGAAAATTATTATATTTTCCTGACAAAATACTGGAACATATTCTTGCCCCTCACAGTGACTGATGCACCTGTATCTAGTTCCATATTTAGAGGCTTCCCATTTACACAGAGTGTTACGGTGATCGAGTCTGGATTAACATCTGAGGTTTGAAAGAGAGTCACTGGTACCAGGGTCTTCCACACTGTGTACTTGTAACTTCTTGTTGGATTGGCTATTCGACTTTTAAAAAATTCATTCTCGGGAAGTGGGCTTCGCTGGCCAGCATTTATTGCCCATCCCTAATTGCCCTTGAGAAGGTGGTGGTGAGCTGCCTTCTTGAACCACTGCAGTCCATGTGATGTAGGTACACCCACAGTGCTGTTAGGAAGGGAGTTCCAGGATTTTGACCCAGCGACAGTGTAGGAACGGTGATATATTTCCATGTTAGGATGGTGAGTGACTTGGAGGGGAACTTCCAGGTGGTGGTGTTCCCATCTATCTGCTGCCCTTGTCCTTCTAGGTGGTAGTGATCGTGGGTTTGGAAGGTGCTATTGAAGGAGCCTTGGTGAGTTTCTGCAGTGCATCTTGTAGATGGTACACACTGCTGCTACTGTGCGTCGGTGGTGGAGGGAGTGAATGTTTGTGGATGTGGTGCCAATCAAGCGGGCTGCTTTGTCCTGGATAGTGTCAAGCCTCTTGAGTGTTGTTGGAGCTGCACTCATCCAGGCAAGTGGGGAGTATTCCATAACACTCCTGACTTGTACCTTGTAGATGGTGGACAGGCTTTGGGGAGTCAGGAGGTAAGTTACTTGCCGCAGGATTCCGAGCCTCTGACCTGCTCTTGTAGCCACAGCGTTTAAAACTGCCTGGACCTAGCCCTGCATTGTCTCCTCAGGTGTCCTTTTTCTGCAATAATGGCACTCAGTCTCCTTAAATCGACATGATTCAGGGGTGTGGTTACTCCCACATCGATAACATTGGACCTTAGGAATCACTGCCTGACTGCCTCCGCCGTATCTTTTAGCTCTATAGCTTACTGGGACTGGGTTCCTTTTTCCAGTGGCCTCGGCTGATTTGGTGCCACGTCTGGCTGCTGTTTCCCACCCTAACTGGTGCTCGGCGCCACTTTGCGCACCCTGCAGTTCCTGCCTCAGCTCTTTCCAAAGCGAGCACAATCTCCATTACATGTTTGATATCAACATCCGCTAACAACCGACGTCATATGGCATAGTTACACATGCCACAGACTAATCGATCCGGCAGCATATCACTCAGGGTCATACCAAAATTGCAATGCTCTCATAATTGTTTGAGTTTCACAATGTGCGTTGTGATCAACTACCCTGGGCTCTCACTTGTGAATTAAATGTAAAATGTTGCAATATGACTGAAAGTTTCAGTTGGAAATGACCCCATTCCTCTGCAGAGGAGTTAAATCCATCTATCCGGCCGAAAAGTGGCATCTCGGTGTGTAATATAATTTCCCAATCACAGTCGCCGATTACACGATACTCTCAGATGCAGGCGGGAGGTGGTTTCAGGATAGTTTTTTTCCTCGTTGCCAAATGTAGAAACACGCTCTGGGAGGCTTCTTAGTCAAACGAAACAACCTTTATCTACACGAGAGCTCCTGTGGCTGCTTGTATACAGCCAGCCCCTCATACAGCCATTTTCCCTCGGAAGCCCGTCCCTAGAATTTATTCCCCCGTGCGAGCCACATGTTGGTTGAATAAATCGTGTGACCCCTACTCAGTTGAACTGATCTTAAAGTGACAGTCATCACAGATACATTTATTATATTTTAATCCGCAGCTGCATGAAATAATTTCCTTACATGTCTTAATGGGCTCCATCCTGCGCTCAAATTCACCTTTAAAATGGAACAGTCAAATGAACTCCCCTTCCTTGATGTAGTAGTTGAGAAATCTGCCAGGGGGTTCCCTATCACGGTCTACCACAAGTCTATCTTCACTGGTCAAGATACATGTTGGGATTCTTACAGTTCCACACGCTATAAGATTGGTCTTATCGGCAACCTCATAAACAGGGCCCAAGCCATTTGCTCACCATGCAAGCTTGATGCTGAACTGGGTGCATCAAAGGCATCTTTCAGGGTAATGGCTGCCCTGATCAGACCATTTCGCTCTGTAGATCATGCAGCTCATGAATGGGTGTAAGGCCATCACTTTTGGCCCTGAAAAATGCCCAGATCTACCTTGGATTACCCTGGAAGGGGAAGGTTCTTTGAGCAACAGGTGAAGCTAGCTGTTTCACGCTGCTACTATGCAGTAGCAACATGAGTGATATTCACCACTAACAGGATGGTGCCGCCAAGCCAAAAAGACATTCTGTCTGTCACACAAATGAGTAATGTGGTGTATGAATTTCAGTGCCAGTGTGATGCTAGGTATGTAGGCCGTATGTCCTAAAGACTGGCGGATCGTATCAAACAGCATGTCCCAGCCACTGTTCACAATGGGCAGGGTACAGACTGTACCCAACCAACCCATGCTTGCAAAACTCAAAACACAGTGTCCAACAATAGATGTGAACCTGCAATTGGACAATATTTGTTAAATAATCCTCGGTGTGCTAAGAATTACACTGACAACCAATTTTAGATTGTCAGTCAGGCTCGCAGTGTGGCGCATTTGCGTGTACTGGATATTAATACACAGGGCCCTGTTCTTTGCAGACAGAAAGAACATGTACACACATTGTGCCTGTTTCAGCTGAACAAACTAAGTGTCAGTCATTTGCTGACTCAATCCTCAGGACAATGCCTTGACCAATCAGAGTCAAGCTACCTGTATTAAATTTCAAACAATGCTTGGCAGTCAGTCACCATCATTGGTGCATTCTCCATGGCAATGCTTTTACCAATCAGAGTCCACTTGCCAACCAATCAGCACTCTCTTCTCATACGGTATAAATTGTTGTTTTACCCTTATATTGGTATTCTTGCTAAGTGTCCTGATGAGTCCGGGATGAAAAACTTCAACATGACTCCTTTTTCAGCATTCTCAAGTTCCATCAAATCACTATTTGCCATTCACAAAACCATGTTGACTCTGCCTGGTTGCATTATGATCTTCGAAATGTTCTTCTGCTATCTTCTTAATAATAGATTCTGGCATTTTCCCTATGAAAATGTTAGGCTATCTGGCCTATAGTTTCCTGTTTCTGTTGTCCTCCTTTTTGGAGTAGAGGTGTCACATTTGTGGTTTTGCAATCTGCTGGGACTTTTCCAGAATCCCTTAACTACATCTCTGACACTTCCCTTCCCTTCCTTGACCTCTCTGTCTCAATTTCTGGTGATAGACTGTCCACCAATATCCATTACAAGCCTGCCAACTCCCACAGCTACCTCGACTACAGCTCCTCACACCCCGCTTCCTGTAAGGACTTCATCCCATTCTTTCAGTTCCTTTGCCTCCGTCGCATCTGTTCTGATGATGCCACTTTCAAAAACAGTTCCTCTGACACGTCCTCCTTCTTCCTTAACCGAGGTTTTCCACCCACGGCGGTTGACAGGGCCCTCAACTGTGTCCGACCCATCTCTCGCGCATCCGCCCTCACACCTTCCTCTTCCTCCCAGAAACATGATAGGGTCCCCCTTGTCCTCACTTATCACCCCACCCCTCCGCATTCAAAGGATCATCCTCCGCCATTTCCGCCAACTCCAGCATGGTGCCACCACCAAACACATCTTCCCTTCACCCCCCCTGGCAGCATTCCACAGGGATCGTTCCCTTCAGGACACCCTGGTCCATTCCTCCATCAGCCCCTACACCTCAACCCCCTCCCATGGCACCTTCCCATGCAACCGCAGAAGGTGCAATATCTGCCCCTTTACTTCCCCTCTCCTCACTGTCCAAGGGCCCAAACACTCCTTCCAAGTGAAGCAGCATTTCACTTGCACTTCCCTCAACTTAGTCTACTGCATTCGTTGCTCCCAAGCGGTTTCCACTACATTGGAGAGACCAAACGCAGATTGGGTGACCACTTTGCAGAACACCTTCGGTCTGTCCGCAAGCATTACCCAGATCTCCCTGTCGCTTGCTGTTTCAACACTCCACCCTGCTCTCATGCCCACATGTCCGTCCTTGGTTTGCTGCAATGTTCCAGTGAAGCTCAATGCAAACTGGAGGAACAGCACCTCATCTTCCAACTAGGCACTTTACAGCCTTCCGGACTGAATATTGAGTTCAACAATTTTAGATCATGAACTCTCTCCTCCATCCCCACCCCCTTTCCGATTTCTCCCTCCCTTTTTTTCCCAATAATTTATTTGGATTTTTCTTTTCCCACCTACTTCCATTATTTTTAAATGTATTTCCATCCATTGTTTTATCTCTACCTTTTAGCCTTTTTTGATTCCTTCACCCCACCCCAACCCCACTAGGGCTATCTGTACCTTGTTTGTCCTGCTTTCTACCCTTAATTAGCACATTCCTTAGATAATATCATCACCTTCAACACCTCTTTGGCCTTTTGTCTGTGACATCTTTTGGTTATCTCCACCTATCACTGGCCCTCTATCCAGCTCTACTTGTCCCACCACCCCTTAAACCAGCATATATTTCACCTTTCCTATTTTTACTTAGTTCTGTTGAAGGGTCATTCGGACTCGAAACGTTAACTGTGTTCCTCTCCGCAGATGCTGCCAGACCTGCTGAGTTTTTCCAAGTATTTTTGTTTTTGTTTTGGATTTCCAGCATCCACAGTTTTTTGTTTTTATCCCTTAAATACACTTTGGTCAGAAGAACATTGAGAGAAAATGGAAATGAATTGGCACAAATTTAGAGATGTAGGTACAGAGTGACCTGAGGGTACATGTGCATAAATCTTTGGAATATTTGGAGTTTAATTGTGAGCACCAGAATTTAGGAAGAATGTCAAGGCCTTATAAAGGGCTCAGTAGTGATTTACAAAACTTTTACAGGGATGAGGGGCTTCGCTTATACAGAGAGACTGGCATGGCTTTTTACACCAATCCACTACTTTCATACTCACCATTAATGATACTGGCTTTTTACTCCAGATTCATTTGCGGTAGTGTTGTGATAAATGTTATAATCTGGAATGCTTTGCCTGAAAGGGTGATGGAAGCAGATTCAAAAGCGACATTCAAAGAGAAATTGGATAATTACTTGAATGGAAAATGTTTCCAAGGTATGGGGAAAGGGCAGAAAAGCGGTACTATTTGAAAACTCTTTCAAAGAGCTGAAACAGACACAAGGGGCCGAATAGCCTCCGCCTGTGCTGTATCATACATTAATTCTATGAAGACAATGAGCTCAAATTTCATCTCTGGAACACTGCTGAAGTCTAGTACCTTTCTGTTGGGGCAAAGCTGCACTGCCAGATTCTACTGGCACCACCTGGGTGGCAGGCCACATTGAGAAGGGCACCTCCACGAGCGCAGTGTGCATTGGAAGAATTGAAAGGTGCACTATCCTGACAACTATAATGCCTCGTTTGGAACTTGCAGAACCTGACAACAAAATTGCACATCACACTACAAAGGGAAAACACTGAGCTGCAAGGTGGGTCCTGCATGAGCCTCTTATGTAAAAGGCCAGGTCTTCAATTTGCAGTTGAGATAATCTTGAAGAACTTCTGCTGTTGCCATGTGTACCCTGGAGTGTTTTTGTATGTGCAGTGGTAAAATCCTGGAAATGCCATAGAGTCTTTCTGCAGCAGAGAAATAGGTGATCTGTCCACACAAAGTCTGCAACAGGTATGGGGGGAGAAGTGGCAGTGCCCCGGATCTGAATGGAGTTGGAGGAGAATTTGTGGGGAGGGCAAGCTCTGCGTGATGCCAAGTTGGGCAGGAACACACCACCATCCTCATTATTCTCAGCAGTGCTGGGTACCACAGGCTGTGCTGCAGCTGGTCCCATGATGCTGAGAGTCATCTCCACCAGAGGACTCAGGAGATGCAGGTGTCCTCATCCCCTGCTGCTCTCCCTCTGTTCCCTTCTGTTGTGTGCCACCTTGTCCTGCAAAAGAGAGGGAAGAATGTCAGTGATTCTGTAGAATTCAGTTTAAGCAATGTGTCAGCCACAGCAGTATGTGGAGGCGGTGAGAGGTGTGAGGTGGGCTGCAAGGCTGACAACTTTGTCAGGTGGCTGAAGGTAGGATGGAGTATTTGGATGCTAAGTATGAGTCCTGGATGCCAGGGAGTGCTGCTGGGTGAGTGATCAGAGTGCACGGAGCAGCGTGAAAGGCTGATGGAGTGACGGCAGATGTCGTGTGAAGGTGCAATCACTGACCTTGATCAACCTCATGAAGTCATTAGGCCTCATGTGGCACTGCTGCCAGGCCCTTAGGTCCAGATACTTGGAATTAATCTTCCTGACCACCTGCTCCCACTCCCTTCTGAGGGTGTCTCTTATGGACCTCTCAGCTCCCTATGGGCCATAGCAACTCCATTCCTGCCCACCTCCCCTAATAATGCCTTCAGCTATCACCCTGGAATTTTCTCTGTGCCCTGCTGTTCCATTTCCCATGCTTTAAATTGCAGCAACATTATTCATTATTATTGAACATGTGATAGCAACACAATGCTGCGTGGCCCCCTGCTGTGCACAGAGGCAGCCAGCAACACAAAGAGCCAGTAGTGCAGAACCCGCTCAGCCCAACACTGCCATCATGGTCATGAGGAGGGGGCACTAAATTTACATGCTGCCCATTTCTAATGGAACCGGTGTGGGTAGGTTGCAAATTGTGACCCCATTCTTTAAAACTGGTGCAAACCAATTTTTAGCCCAATGTGCATATCCTGTCTCTATTGTAATTGTGTAGAATGCACAATGAATGCCCTATACTACTGCTTCTCTCAGTTCAGTGATGTGCTAACAGCTAGAATTGACTAAGGATGTGGGAATCATAAAGAAACTTCTAGAGACCCAGACACTTTCAAGAGCACCATAATGTATGGTCATTCTGCCCACAGTTACCATTGTAAAAGTGACGTAACTATTCACTGAGACACAACTATTAACTTTCTCCTCCTTTAACTCCTGGGCAATGGGCTCCAATAAAATCTCCAGGAAAATGAGACCCAAATATCTGTCCACATCATCAACCAATGTCTGTTTGAATCTGGGACATTCTTTTACTGTGGCCTCATGTCCATTGAGACCAGATGCAAACAAGTCACTGACTCACTTTACCTGTGATCTTTAGCTGTTTTCAAAGTTACTCACAGACAACTGAGATTTCCATCTCCAGATGGAAATGTATTAAAGGATCTGCTGGAAAAGGAGAAGGAGGAATCAATATTGTGTCGTTTCTTAATTGATTTACATTTGGCAGTATTATTATTGTGCCGGCTGTGGGGTTGAGGTGGATTTATTTCCAGCTGTTGTGCTGAGTGGGTGGTGGTGATGGGGTGGGCACAAACACACAGAGAGTCAACATTCAGGGCCAAGGACGAACAATGCAACCTCTTCAATAAATCAGTCAGGAAGGAAAACGACTGAACTGAGAGCGAACAGAAAATGAGCAAGAGACAGACAGAGAAAGACAGGCAGACAGAGAGATTGTGTGTGAGAGAGGGAGAAGAGTGACAGGAAAGTGACAGAGTGAGAGAGTGGGACAAACAGAGAGAAAGGCAAAGAGAGAGGGACAGACAGAGGAAGAGACATGGAAAGAGACATGATGAGGAGACTGAGAGACAGAGAGTGGGGGGGGAGAGACAGAGAGGCAGGCAGAGAAAGGGAGTCAAAGGGAGAGGCAAAGAGAGTCAGGGAGGGAGAGATAGAGGGAGAGTCAGAGAAAGAGACAGAGAATCAGAAACCGAGACAGAGAGATAGAGACAGAGAGAGAGAGGGGAGAGAGAGAGAGGGAGAGAGACAGACAGACAGACAGACAGACAGAGAACATGAGGGCAGGGGGAGTCAAAGAGAGGGACAAAGAGAGTCAGGGAAGAAGAGACAGAAGGATAGTCAGAGAAAGAGGCAGAGAATCAGAAACTGAGACAGAGAGAGATGGGGAGAAAGAGAAAGAGTCTAAGGGGGCGATTTCAGGGCCAAGAAGGAAAATGCAGGAGGCAACAGCTAGTCCATTCTGTTGCCTTTGCCTTCCAGCCCAGCTCCAATGGGCTGGTAAAATCTAGCGCAGAAAATGAGAGACAGAGAGAGAAAGAGAAGGAGATAAAGATAGTGAAAGAGAGAGACAAAAACAGGGAGAAAGACAGAGCAATGGGAGTGATTTTAGACCCACCCAAGATGAGTGTGAAGCTAGTGAAGTTTCCACTGCTGCCCAGACGTTTTTGGGTTTATTTCAATGTTGCCAGTGGGCAGCGAATACAGAACAGTTAGGTGGCAGTCATGGAATATCCTGGCAGAGAGCCCAGTTTGGGCATGGGCTCCATAAAACAAATGGACAGAGCACTTATGATGCGCACTCCAGCCATTTGTGCCTTGTGGGTGCAACCAGTGTTTTGAAAGCAGCACAGAGCCACATGTCAGCCAGCCCCCTACCCTAGAATATGGTTATGATGCTCGCTCATTTACAGTCATATCTGAAGGTGGCATCAGCAAGCTTTTGGGGCACCAATGGGAGCCATATTCACAGACATTTGTCCACTAGTGAGTGACCAGTGCACTAAACCTTTACGATGCAGCATCATTTCAGGAAGATGTGTCCGATACCAGCCAAACTTCAGTACAGCCAGACATTCATCAGGTGACTGAGGCACCACACAGAGGAGCTGGAAAGTTCCTCAGTTTTGGCCTCACAATAAGGCAGCAATGGGACTTGGCCAAAGTAGGGTTGTTGGGATTCCCAAAGTCCACAATGCAATCATTAGCCTTTGCCCCAGAAAAGCCTCCTCAAGCACCTCCTCAGGGTGGGTTTCCTTTGATCAGGTCCCTGAACCTTTAACAATAAGTTCTGAAGAAGAGTCATTTAGACTCGAAACGTTAAGTCTGTTTTTTTCTCCACAGATGCTACCGGACGTGCTGAGCTTTTCCAGCATTTTCTGATTTCAGATTTCCAGCATCTGCAATATTTTGCTTTTATCCCTGAATCTTTAGCTGGCATTGGATGGCAGTCTTGAGTTTGAGTCAGCACTCAGCACCTGTGCCACCTCACTTAGCATAAGCAGCCTTATCAACAAGGTTCCTGCCAGGGACAGCCAGCAGCCTCTCAATGGGGCTCACAGCACACTCTCGGTGAAATGGTGTCATCCTCTCTCTCTCCGAGGTGCCATGCCCTTGCCCACTGATTGATGCAAGCGCCGGATCCTTCTGTATCCAATCTTTTTGTAAAGTGGCCCAAAACCAGTCATGCAACATCCTGGGGTTAATTTTAATCCTCAGTGGCTGGGGTGGGGGTGGGGCCCAACTAATACAAAAGGCATATGTGGGCCTATGTTTAAATCCCAGGTTAACTCCCAGGTTTCATCTGCCTGTCACTGGTCACTTTCCCATCTGAATCACAAGGAAAGCAGCAATTGGCCGAGGAGGCTAAGAACTAGAGACATCAAAGGTAGGCATGGAGATGGGTTTTTTTTGGGGGGGATTGAAGGATGGGAAGGGTGGGAGAGAGAGGTGAGCGAGTCTAGGGCACAGGGTGGGGGAGTGGGGTGCATAACTTTCCTTGTGGGGCCTGGAAGGGCACTTCTAAAGCCCACAGAGTTTTCACTTACCCTGGAGGCCTCTGTCATCCCCACTGGCCTCTAGCCTGCTTCACTCTGAGGAAGAACTCCAGGATGGTGGCTTCCCAGGCCCTGGTTACAATGTGACCGAGGTACTTCATGGGCAGGAACCTCTATTGGTGGGAGTGCAGTAGGAAATAGAGTCACTGTATTTTAACTCCTCACCTGCACCTATCCAACCAAATGGACATAAATATCCCTGTTTCTCTGAAAAGTGGCAATACCTGTTTTCTGAGTGCCAGTGCCAATGCCTTCACATATAAAGTGTTGCAGACAAAGGCATGGCACTACCTTTCCAACTGTAAGTGTCAGGGTGCCAAGTCTGGGGCAGCAGCTGCCCTCAGGTCCCCTTCATGCTAAAACTCCCAGTGCAATACTGAAGGAGTGCTGCATTGTCAGAGGTGCCATCTTTCAGATGAAATGTTAATCCTCTTGAATTTGAATCCAGAACCTGAGAACTGAAGTAACCTGACTTTCAGATCTTCCCAAACCATCCCGTGACTCAGTGTCATGTTTGGACCAGATGGGGCCTGAAGAAACCAAATCATGAGGAACATAGGAACAGGGATAGACCATTCAGCCTATGAAGCATGTTCCATGAGTCAGTTTGGCCATGGCTGATTTGTATCCAAACTTCATCCAACCACCTTGGTTCCATAATAATTAATGCCATTGCCATTGAGAACTGAGTTACAATCTTGGCTCTCATTTAAATAGGAGCCCCTGAGGAGAGACTAAATCTCTCATGCATGCGGATTTGATTGTAAGGCTTTTAATGTATTGGAGATTGGCCAAATGGAGTTTAGATCAGCAATTATCTAATTGAATGGTGTGAGGGCCTGAAGGGCCTCCTCCTTTTCCTATAGTTCCTAATTGGGAGGCCAACAAACATCAATGGGTCAAGGGCTAAAAGTGTGACTACCGAGCGTGAGAGTGGGCACGGGAATAGCATAAACAATTGTTGAGTATTTATCATTTCCATATAACCAGGGTCTCAACAGGCCTGTCAATCACAAAGACGCCCAGCTAGCTGAGTGGGCCTGCCCAGTGAAAGGGCATTAGGGGCTGCTGACAAGCTGCACATCCTCTCCTTTCCTCCTCTTTGCTCTTCTGACAGCTTTTGAATTCAGCTGCAGTCGAATAAACTCTTGTTTGTGTGCAAGCTTAGCACATCAATGTCCCTGACCAGCTGCACAGAGCGAGATAGTGAGTAAGCTTGAAAGATAAAAATGATGGAAAAATGGCACCTTTTCAAGCAAGGAACATTTGAGGGAAAACATCTGTTTGCTTTGAAGCTCTACGCAATCACTCACAGGTGTTTGAAAGGCTGTGATCTTTTCCCAAAGTTATTTTAAATATTGAGGTTTGAGCACGCTCCATAACACATTTCCAAAAAGTAAAACCATTCCAAACAGAATTGATGTTTTGATAATCATAGTATGAAGTGATCTGTTCCTAGTACCAGGCTCATTAATTAGGAAAAATGTGGGAAGTCGTGGTGGTGGAGGAATCACTTTAAATTCTCCTGTGAAGGGTTTACAGTAAAAGGTTTCCTCTGAAGGGTTTTCTGTGAAGGGTTTACTGTGAAGGTTTTCCTGTGAAAGGTTTCCTGTGAAGGGTTTACTGTGAAGGGTTTACTGTGAAGGGTTTCCTGTGAAGGGTTTCCTGTGAAGGGTTTACTGTGCAGGGTTTACTGTGAAAGGTTTCCTGTGAAGGGTTTCCTGTGAAGGGTTTACTCTGAAGGTTTTCCTGTGAAAGGTTTCCTGTGAAGCGTTTACTGTGAAGGGTTTACTGTGAAGGGTTTCCTGTGCAGGGTTTACTGTGAAGGGTTTACTGTGAAGGGTTTCCTGTGAAACATTTCCTGTGAAGGGCTTCATGTGAAGGGTTTCCTGTGAAACATTTCCTGTGAAAGGTTTCTTGTGAAGGGTTTCCTGTGAAAGGTTTCCTGTGAAGGGTTTCCTGTGAAAGGTTTCCTGTGAAAGGTTTCCTGTGAAGGGTTTACTGTGAAAGGTTTCCTGTGAAGGGTTTCCTGTGAAAGGTTTCCTGTGAAGGGTTTACTGTGAAAGGTTTCCTGTGAAGGGCTTATTGTGAAGGTTTTACTGTGAAAGGTTTCCTGTGAAGGGTTTCCTGTGAAAGGTTTCCTGTGAAGGGTTTCCTGTGAAGAGTTTACTGTGGTTCTACATAGTTGGCAGCATAAACTTTCCCATCTCTTGATACGTGTTCACTAGCCACTTGAACTGCTGTCACATTGCCCGGGAGCCTCCACATCTTTCTTTGATGTTCCAGTTGGCTGAAGGTGTCTCCAAGTCAAGGACTTGCCCAAGAAGTCACCTCCTGATGATAGAAAGCCAAAATTGGTACTCGCATGAAGGACAGCTGCCACTTCTGTCCTCTCATTTGTGACTGGGATCCCACTTCTTACTCTTATACATTGTTCATGAGAATGGGTGTACGGACATTGTAGCTAAGCGGGAACCAGTGATGCTGTATATTTAGATTTTCAGAAGGCCCTTGATAAGGTGTCGAATAAGGTTAGGGATGAACAGGTCAGCAAGTTGCAACAAGCAGATGCCCCAAGGATGAGTGCTTGGGCCTCAGTTATTTATGATCTGTATTAATGATGTTAGTAAGGGGACCAAGCATGATGTGTCTAAGCTTGCAGATGATATAAAGTTGGGTCAGAAAGTAAACTATCATGAGAATTCAAAGAGGCTGCAAAGGGGTATAGATTCGGTAAGTGATTGAACAAGAAAGCGGCAGATGGAGTAAATGTGGGAAAATGTGAAATTATTCATTATGGCAGAAAGGGGTTTGGGAAGGCTGCGTCTGCAGTACTGTGCACAGTCTGAAGCTCCTTAACTAAGGAGGAATTTACTTGCCTCAGAGGGAGATTCACTATAGTGATTCCTTGAATGAGAGGGCTGACCTAGGAGGAGAGGATGGATTTAACTTCTCTGGAGTTTAGAAGAATAAGAGGTGACCTCACTGAAACATATAAAATTCTTGGAGGATTTGACAGCGAGGATGCTGAGAGGTTGTTCTCCTGGTAGGTAAGTCTAGAACAAGGGGTCACTGTCTTAGAAAAAGGGATTGGCCATTTTGGACTGAGATGACCCTCTTCACTCAGAGGGTTGTAAACCTGTGTAATTCTTTACTCAGAAGCCTGTGGATGCTCAGATGTTGTGTATATTCAAACCTGAGATTGATAGATTGTTGGGCTGTAAGGAAATCAAGAGATATGGGAATAGGTCAGGTAATTGTGATTGGTGTAGATCAGTAGCTACGTTATTGAATGGCAGAGCAGGCTTGAAGGGCCGCATGGTCCATTGCTGCTCCTATTCTTCATTTCGAGGGAACTTAAGAATGTTAGTCAAGAACTAGTGCGGAGAAATTAATAGTACTAAAAGCCAACAAATCCCCTGACCTTATGGTCTACACAATAGAGTTTCAAAAAAGATATTTACACAGATGGTGGATGCGTTGGTTTTAATCTTCTCGAATTCCGTAAAGTCCAGATCATTCCCAGCACAGGGATTCCAGCCCATTCCCAGCATAGGGATTCCAGCCCATTCCCAGCACAGTGAGTCTGTCCAGTTTTCAGCTCATTGTCCGGGAGGTTTCCTGGGACCACACTCTTGCTTTGTTTGACAGCATCTTAAAAAAACAATGAGTTGAGTCTCAATCATTCTTCTGAGGTCAATTTGCATCTCATTCAGACACAGTGCAGAAACCATCTAGAAAAGCCTGTTTCAGTGAGTCTGAGGATCCGTCATTGTGGGTGAGTTACACAGGTCTTTGAGTGACCTTCACAGATAGCATACAGCAGACATGTTTACAAAGTGAAATAAATATTGACTTGATTCAAAAGCTCCTGTGTCACTGTTGAATGTTCAGTTAGTGTGCTTAATCTACCTAAGAAGTTCTCCCACAATTTGGGAGAATTTTACACAGATGGTGGATGCGTTGGTTTTAATCTTCTCGAATTCCGTAAAGTCTGGGAGCATAGCTCCTTAACTCTATCCCTGACTGTCTGCATAAGGTCACCTGAGACTGGCAATCGAAATAAAACCAGAAAATGCTGGAAAAACTCAGCAGGTCTGGCAGCATCAGTCTAATATGACTCTTCTTCAGAACTGGATCTTCATCAGTTCCGAAGAGGAGTCATATTGGACTCGAAACATTAACTCTGTTTCTTTGTCCACATACGCTGTCAGACCTGCTGAGTTTTCCCAGCAATTTCAGTTTTTAATTCAGATTTCCAGCAACTACAGTATTTTGCTTTTATATTACTGGAAGGCTGACAATTGATGTGCGAGGTGTAATGTCAGGCTGCTGCCCATTGGGTTGCCAACTCCCTAGAATTGACCTGGTGTCTCCAGGAATGAAAGATGAATCTTAAGGACACTGCTTTGAGCAAACTTGGGAGAAAAACCATAGGATCATTAAAAACGGTTTTTGTTTTCATGTTTGGTTTCATATATTAGTTATAAAAATATTGAAGATGGAGACAGACTGTTTTGTCAGGCAGTCACGTCCAATCGGTGTGGGAATTCAGTATGCTGTTAGGATGGGCATGTTGGGTGACCAATGGTGGGTAGTTGAGGGTGGGCAGTGCAAGACGGCAGGTCATGTAATGAAAGCTCCAGGAATACAAACAACCAAAGTCGGCAACCCAGTGCTCCTTCCTAACTCCTTCTGCTGATTCTATTGGCATTGCTTTCAAGTTGGCCTTCAAAGTGACCAGCAAATTGATGTGGCCACTTTGATTGAAAATGGCCTCGTTTAATAAGCTTTCAATGCTTGCTTGCATACCCAGTTGGGTTCAGTATCATTAATCTGCATCAGAAAATCAATGTTTCCATTATATACAGTTTATTTCATGTTTCTCACATTAGAAACATTGTCAACACTCAGAAAATCCACTCCTCCCTCCCTGGCACCACTCTTGGAATTTGGCATTCGTTAGTAAATCCAACATTAATTACCCATCCCCAGTTGCCAACTGGTGGGTCTTCTTCATGAATCACTGCAGTCCATGGAGGGTAGGTATGCCCACAGTGCACTGCGATGGGTTTCTGGAATCCCATACTCATATGATGAGGGAGGGAGAGCCACCTACACCCTCCCCAAGTATCCCATAGCTTGTCAATCCCGATTATTAAATGCTGTAACCAAAAGGGCAATAAAGGCTGGCTCGGCCAGCGAAGCCCACATCCCGTGAGTGAATTAAAAAAGAGCAGGCCAGAGGCTGAGTGTAGGAGACTAGAAAGCCCTCCTACAGTACAGCACTAACCCGACCCCATATCAGCGTACAATTTTGGTGTCCTTATTTAAGAAAGGATATAAATGCGCTGGAAGCAGTTCAGAGAAGGTTCTCTCGTCTGATTCCTGGGATGGGAGGATTATCCTATGGCGAAAGGTTGAACAGGCTGGGCCTGTATGCATTGGAGTTTAGAAGAATGAGAGGCGATCTTACTGAAACGTATAAGATACTGAGGGAGCTTGACGGGGTGAATGCTGAAAGGATGTTTCCCTGTATGGGAGAGACTAGAACTAGGGGACACTGTTTAAAAATAAAGGGTCTCCCATTTAAGACAGAGATGAAAAGCAATTCTTTCTAGGAGGATTGTGAATCTTTGGAATTCTCTTCCCCAGAGAGTGGTGGAGGCAGGGTCAGTTAATATTTTAAAGGGACTAGTTCGTATTTTCATATATCAGCTGGTATAAAAATAGAAGAGGCTTGTGAATCACCCCACTACACTGTTCAAGCGATGATTGCAAAGGTACAATAATATCATAAACAACATCACTGACAAGTCTTTGAATGTTGTTCCTTGCTGCTTGATTTCATTTCCATTGATCTATTAGTTAGTTGGTCAAGTTATCGATGGCACAATCTACCTTCATTAGTAGGCCAGCCACTGGGAGATGGGGAGGGTTTACAGTGTAGGTTGAGGGGAAAATGAGAAATGTTTCTTCAACAGTACCTCTCAAACCCTCAAACTCGACCATCTGGAAGGACAAGGACAGCAGACACATGGGAACACCACCACCTGGAAGTTCCCTCCAAGCCACTCACTATCCTGACTTGGAAATATATCGCCGTTCCTTCACTGTCGCTGGGTCAAAATCCAGGAACTCCCTTCCTAACAGCACTGTGGGTGTACCTACACCACATGGACTGCAGTGGTTCAAGAAGGCAGCTCACCACCATCTTCTCGAGGGCAATTAGGGATGGGCAATAAACACTGACCTGGCCAGCGATGCCTACATCCTGTGAGGGGCTCTGGTTTTCACGTCATGGGATGGATAGTTCCATCACTTTGTCTGCTGGTTCGAAAGCAGGAGAGAACCATTCAGCCAATGGCTTGTGATGTTCACAGATGACTTTCCATGCAGACAGTCTGACATGGACACATGCACACTCTCGACCTGGTCAGATTGTTCAGTGATCATGCTCTTATCCGCTGCAAGTAGCTCTTTATGGACAGTCAGAATTACAGCACTACCTATTGTAACACATCAGGTCAACAACCCGGCAATGCTCCCACACAGCCACCAAGCAACCCACGCAGGCCGTGCGCAGACTAGCGCCTTAAATCACCGTGTGTGTGCAGCCACATGTAAAAAATTAAAGCCCTGTGCACTTCCACACTACAAAAAAAAATTAGAGGGTACGTTGCAATCCACTGTCCTGTACTTGTCAATTCATTGGGAACTTTAAGAAACAAACAAGCCTACTTTATTATACCTAATATCAAAGGAATAAGCAACACAGCATTGTTTTCAAGCCTCTATCTTCTATTAATATTTGCCTCCTGTATACATAGCCATTCCCTCTTTACATCAGGAAAGACTTGCATTTTTTCATTCTTTCATGAGATGTGGCTGGGCAGCAAGGAGGTGCAGTATTCATAACTGCTGCCTCGCATCTGCAGGGACCTGGGTTTGATTCTAACCTTGGGTGTCTGTCTGTGTGGAGGTTGCACGTTGTGTGTGTGGGTTTCCGCTGGGTGCTCTGGTTTCCTCCCACCGTCCAAAGATGAGCTGGTTCGGTGGATTGGCTACGGTAAATTGTCTCTCAGTGTCTGTGTGTGTGCCTTATAATGGACTGTGCCTGGCGCTCATTACCTGTCGGGATAGGCTCCGACCCCCCGTTACACTGAGTTGAATGAAGTGGTTCTGGAAGAGTGTGTGAGTGAGATGTGGGTGTTGCTAGCTAGGACTGCATTTATTGCCCACCCTTGAGAAGGTGGTGGTGAGCTGCCTTCTTGAGCCGCTGCAGTCCATGTGGTGTAGGTACACCCACAGTGCTGTTAGGGAGGGAGTTCCAGGGTTTTGAGGACAAGGACAAGGGCAGCAGACACATGGGAACACCACCACCTGGAAGTTCCCTCCAAGCCACTCACCATCCTGACTTGGAAATATATCACCGTTCCATCACTTGCTGGGTCAAAATCCTGGAACTCCCTTCCTAACAGCACTGTGGGTGTACCTACACCACATGGACTGCAGCAGTTCAAGAAGGCAGCTCACCTCCACCTTCTCAAGGTGGTGGCATACATTGTTCACAAGATATGCCACCCAAGAGATGGTGGCATAGTGGCATTGTTGCTGGACTAGCAATCTAGAGACCCAGGGTAATTCTCTGGGGATCCGGGTTTGAATCCCAGTGCGGCAGATGGTGGAACTTGAATGCAATAAAAATATGGAATTAAAAGGTGAAATGATTGTTATAAAAACCCATCTAGTTCACTAATGTCATTGAGGGAGGAAATTTGCTGTCCTCACCTGGTCTCCAGAACCACAGTAAAGTGGTTGACTCTTAAATGCCCTCAGAAGTGGCTTAGCAAGCCACTCAGTTATCAAACCGCTTAAAAAAAAAGTCAATAAAAGAAACCAGGCAGACCACCCGGCATCAACCTAGGCACTGGAAATGATAGTGGCAAACCCAGCCCTGTCGACCCTGCAAAGTCCTCCTTATTAACATATGGAGGCTTGTGCCAAAATTGGTAGAGCTGTCTCACAGACTAGTTAAGAAACAGCCTGACATAATCATACTCATGGAATCATACCTTACAATGTCCCAGACACCACCAGCAGAGGTGGCGGCACAGTGGTATACAGCCAGGAAGGAGTTGCCCTAGGAGTCCTCAACATCGACTCCGGACCCCATAAAATTTCATGGCATCAGGTCAAACGTGGGCAAGGAAACCTCCTGCTAATGACCACCTACCACACCCACACCCTCCCTCCGCTCAGCTGATGAATCAGTATTCCTCCATGTTGAGGAAGAAGTGAGGGTGGCAAGGGCGCAGAATGTACTCTGTGTTGGGGACTTCAATGTCCTTCACTAAGAGAGTATTCCCTCATACTCCTGACTTGTGCCTTGTAGATGGTAGACAGACTTTGGGGAGTCAGGAGTTGAGTTACGCACTGCAGGATTCCTAGCATCTGACCTGCTCTTGTAGCCATAGTATTTATATGGCTAGTCCAGTTCAGTTTCTGGTTAATGGTAACCTCTAGGTTGTTGATATTGGGGGATTCAGTGATGGTAGTGCCATTGAGTGTCAAGGGGCGATGATTAGGTTTTCTCTTGTTGGAGATGGTCATTGCTTGGCTCTTGTGTGGTGTGAATGTTACTTGCCACTTGTCAGCTCAAGTCTGGATATTGTCCAGGTCTTGCTGCATTTGGACATGGACTGCTTCAGTATCTGAGGAGTCACAAATGGTGCTGAATGTTGTGCAATCATCAGCGAACATCCCCACTTCTGACCTTATGATGGAAGGAAGGTCATTGATGAAGCAGCTGAGGATGGTTAGGTCTAGGACACTACCCTGAGGAACTCCTGCAGTGATGTCCTGGAACTGTGATGATCAACCTCCAACAACCACAACCATCTTCCTTTGTGCTAAGTATGACTCTAACCAGTAGGGAGTTTTCCCCTGATTCTCATTGACTTCAATTTTGCTAGGGCTCCTTGATGCCACACTTAGTCAAATGCAGCCTTGATGTCAAGGGCAGTCATACTCACCTCACCTCGAGAGTTCGGCTCTTTTGTCCATGTTTGAACCAAGGTTGTAATGAGGTCAGGAGCTGAGTGGCCCTGGCGGAATCCAAGCTGAGTGTCAGTGAGCAGGTAACATATATTGCCTTTCATGACCTCAAGCAGTTCCAAAGTGCTTTACAGCCAATGAAGCATTTTGAAGGGTAGTTTCTGTTGTAATGTAGGAAATGTAGCAGCCAATTTGCGCACAGCAAGCTCCCACAAACAGCAATATGTTATTGACCAGATAATGATATTGATTGAGAGATAAATATTGTCACATGAGAGATTCCTTGTGTTCTTCTTCGAATAATGCTGAAGGATCTTGGACATCTACCTGAAAGAATGGATGGGGCCCTCATCTGAAGACAGCATCTCCGACAATGCAGCATTCCCTCAACACTGCCCTGGAATGTCAACTTAGCTTTTTGCACTAAAGTGACTGGATCAGGCATTAAACTCACAGCCTTCAGACTCAGAGGTGCGAGTGTTACCCACTGAGCCATAGCTGACATTGCACCTTCGCCTCTATTCACATTCACTCCCTCTATATGTACCACTCCCTCTTTGTAGCCCAGTCCTCTGTTTACCTGCTGCCTTTATCCGCTCCTCTCTACAGACCCACACCCTTGATACACACTCGCTGCCTTTTTACATACCCTCTGCTCTGCCAGGAGTCTCCGTTGCCATTAGCAAACCACAGAAAGCTATCCCATATATCTTGGTTTTCCCAGCTGTGCTCTTGGCATCAGTTATCCCCTCTCATGTGCCAGTAATGATGAGACACTGCTGTGGCAACACCAACAGCTCCCTCTCCCTTTCTCTCTTTTTCCTGATTAATTCAGAAAATAAAAGGGCTGTCAAGGCAAGGGTGGGGCTGATTATGGACCACAAAATGGAGGATTCTGCCAGTGTCACAGTGAAAGAGGAGGTAGTGACAACATTGGATATGATAGAAACAGACAATGGAGGGTGGGGGGGGTGGGGTTCTTTAAAAGGTTGGCAGCGCTCAAAGTAGAAAAGTCACCTGGACTGATGGGATGCAACCCAAGATGCTGAGGGAAATAAGGATGGAAATTGTGGGAATCCTGACCACAATCTTCCAATTCTCCATTGACATGGGGGTCGTGCCAGAGGACTGAAAAACTGAACATTACATCCCCGTTCAAAAACGGAGAGAAACCTACACCCAGTAATTACAGGCCACTCAACCTAATTCAAGAAGGCAGCTCACCACCACCACCTTCTCAAGGGCAATTAGGAATGGGCAACAAATGCTGGATGGACTAGCCAGCGACACCCACATCCCGTAGATGAATTAAAGAACGACAAATGAAATCTAATGCTGAGAAGTGTAAACTGATACATTTTGGTAGGAAGAATGAGGAGAGGCAATATCAACTAAATGGAACAATTTTAAAGAGGATGCAAGAACAGAGAGACCTGGGGGTGTATGAACACAAATGTTTGAAGTTGGTAGGACAAGTTAAAAATATCATTACATTAAGTCCAGTGCTGGAGTCACACTTTAGGAAGGATGTCAAGGCTATAGAGAGAATGTAGAGAGGGTTTACTAGAATGGTACAAGTGATGTTCTCCTTAAAACTGAGAAGGTTTGGGCAAGGCTGGGCAGATTTAATATAGGTATTTAAAATTATGAATGGTTTCATGTGGTACATAATAAGAAATTGTTTCCAGTGGCAGAAGGGGTTACTAACCAAAGAATTGGCAGAAGAACCACAGGAAAAATGAGGTGTTTTTTTTATTACTATGTAGCAAGTTGTTATAATTTGGAATGCATGGCCTGCAAGGGCGGTGGAGGAAGGTTCAATAAATTTCAAAAAGGGAATTGGATAAATATTTGAAAAGGAAATATTTGCAAAGCTATGGGAAGAGTAGGGGACTGGGACTGATTAGATAACTCATTCATTTGGATAGAGCTGGCATAAACATAATGGCATATTGTTAGGAAATCTTTTAAGCTCAATTAAATGATTCCTGGTGATTCAGACTCGAGTGTGTTGTCCAAATGGAAGCTTATTACTCAGACAATAATACAATAACTATTATGGTTATACAATAGATTCATACAACCTGGTTTCTTACAGGCCCAAGGTCTTGCCCTCGGTAGATGTTGGACTTCTGACTGTCCCATGAGGTCTGACCTTGGGGGGATTGTTCCCTGATATTTTGTGCACCTTTCCTTTGTGAACTATATCACATGATATATTGTATATTGTATATTTATAGAATGTATATTGAATGGAGTTCCTTCTGCTCTAACCTCCAGACTTGACATAATGGCCATCTTGATGGTTTAACTGTGAAGCAGTTAATATCACAAAGGAACAGGGTGACCTGGACAATCTCAAACAGTTCAGTGATACTGCCTGGGTATTTCCATTGTTCTGGCCAATACCCGATATTCACACTCACATGGGAGGTAGCCAACATGTCTGCTGGTTGCCACTTTCACTGTTTTGACAAACCTCTGATGTTAACACAAATTCAAGTTATAATACTCACATCGAGGTGTGGTTAACTTCAGGACTCAGGCAAATTCCAAGACAAATCAGTGAATATTCATTATAAACCCACTGCCTAGCACAGATACATTGGCCGGAATTTTCCGGCCTGGTTGGCGTTGGGCATCATGGTGGGCGGGGCAGGGAACAATGCGGCGAGAAGGCCAAAAATCGGGTTCACGCCATTGTGAAACCAGTTTGTGATTGTTTGCTCCACCATCAATGGTGGGCCGTGTTTCCCACTGCTGTACGTCGGGAACCTAATTTCAATACTGTAGCATCTCATTATAAGCCCTGGTCACCGGAATCATCGCCCTTCGCTGGATCATCTGGGAATGTCGGTGTGATTGCATGCCGGCGTGTTTCCCAACTGTATATAAGCAACGTGCACCTGGCCAGCTGCACTTCACTCGGGACTTCGAGGTTTGTTTGCCCACCTTGCTTCAGTCGGCGCTCACAGTCATCAGCTCTAGGCTTCACAGACAGCACCACATCACTTTCAAGGGGGCTCACGGGCAGGTCACTACCTACCAGACCAGCTGTAAGACCGGGGTAGCTTTTCAATGGCTGCAGGGCAAGGTCTTGCTTGGGGAATGGAGAGGGCAAGGGAAGAGGCTGCAGGGTGATGGATGTACTGGGGAAGCGGGGTATCCCAGGGTGTGTGTAGGGACACATGTTTATCTGTGCAAATGGCCTCCAGATGGTGAGGGCTGAGGATGCAGTCTCCAGAGGAGATGAGGCCAGATGGAGATGTGAGGGTGTGTGTGTGAGAGAGTGAGTGGTGATGTCCCTTGAGCTGGCAGTGAGTGAGATGCCTGTGAGTGTGTGATGGGCTTGTGAGTGTGTGAGTTTAGAGTGATGAGATGGTTGCCTTACCCTGGAGGCACGGATGAGGTCATTCATCTTCTTCCTGCACTGGATGGCTGACCTCTTGTGTGCAGCGTTGGCACTGACCACCTCTACCACTGCCTCCCAGGCCGGAGTGGTGAGGCTGATGGGCCTTCTGCAGCCAGAGCGCGGGTAGAGGACATTGTGGTGGGCTCATGGCGTTCAGAAGGTGTCCCAGGGAAGCGTCACTGAATCGGCGGGGGGCTGCACTCTTCTTGGCTTTTGGGGCCATGTCTTTCCTGGTGCCCTCCTGGGCTGCAGGCATTGAGAAGTGTGCGTCTGGCTGCAGTTTAAATATGGCGCCTGCATGAGGAAGCGGCGAGGTAATGGCGTGGTGGGCAAGTCGGGGGCTGCCCACCAATGAGACAGTGTGTTACCTGTGGCTGCATAATTAATGGGGTGGAAATGGGATGATACAGCACAGAAACCCATCATTGCAGCCAGTGGGTAAAACAACCTTATTCCCACCCGCTACCATACTTTGTGCAAGCCTCAGATGTTTCCGCCCCTTGACTACATATCCTCACGCCCCACTTCCTGTAAGGACCCTATTCTATTCTCCCAGTTTCCCCATCTCCACTACATCTGTTCTGATGATACAGCCTTCCACAGTAATGCTTTTGATAGTCTACATTTTACCTCAACTAAGGATTCCCCTCCTAAGTATGGTTGGCAGGGCACTTGACCATTCTATTTCCCGCTGCTCTGACCCCATTTCCTCTCTCCCTGGACAATGTTAGGGTTCTGTTCTCACCTCCCATTTCACCAGCTTCTGTATTCAATGGATTATCTTCCAATATTTCAGCCATCTCTAGCTGCCACCATAAATTGCAACTTCTCCTCTTCCCACTCCCTTTCATCATTCCAAAGAGATCATTTCGTCCACAACACCAAACGTCAATTAGCCCCCAAATCCCCTCCCCTCCCCAAGGCACCTTCCCATGCAAGCACAGGAAATACAAAGCCTGCCCTTTTACCTCCTCTCTCCTCACCATCCAACACCCCAAACACTCCTCCCAGGTGAAATGGTGATTTACATGTACCTCTTTCAGCTTATTATATTATATTATATTCGCTGTTCACAATGTAGCCTGCTCTACATTGGACAGACCAAATGCAGACTGGGTGACTGCTTTGCAGTAAATCTCCATTTAGCCCACACTCTTGAGCCTAAGCTCCTTGCCACTGTCATTTTAATTCTCTATCCCACTCTGACCTTTCCAGCCACGGCCTGCCTCCACACAAGCTCGAGGAACAGCACCTCATCTTTCAAATGAGTACTTTACAGCCTTCTGGACTCAGCACCGAGTTCAACAATTTTGGATCATAAACTCTGCCCCCATTTTGTTTCCTTTCTCTTTGCTGGCTTGTGGATTCTGCCATTCACACCTCCTCTCCTCAATGCTGGGCCCCTCCATGAGGCACCGAGTGCCTTTGAATGAGGGGCGTAATGGGAGCCTGCCAGCCACCCCCACCAGGTTTACTTTTCAGGCTTCTCACATGGTGAATCCTCCCATCTGCCACTGGGTAAATACCAGCAGTGGCAGGATGAGGCCCTTAAATAGCCATTAATTACTCACATTAATTAAGGGTCCCAATTGATGGCAGGATGGGAAGACTGTTCACGGGCCTTTCCCCCCATGGGATTAATCGGGGCTGTGGCGGGGAATCCCCACCTGCTACCTTCCCCACTGATTAAATGCTCCACCCTCACTATGGGCGAGGGCATCAAATTCCACCCTCTGTTTTTCTCTCTCCATAGTTCCTGCCAGGGCTGCTGACTTTTTCCAGCTTTTTCTGTTTTTATATCAGAGAGTTACCACTCTCCTGGGCCAAGCCTTACTTACCGAGAACCCATGTCAGGAAATTCCATAAAATCCTTCTTTATACACTCAAGCTCTGGAGAGGGGCTTTAACCCACAGATTCCTGCCTCAAAGGCAAGACACATCCCACTGAGCCAAGGCTGACAAACTGCAGCTATTGGAAAGGTTCAGGGTGGATTGACTACAGTAATATTAAGAATAAAAGTGCTTGGATTTGAAATGTAAGCAGTCTCATTGACACCTCAGGCTCTCCATAGTCATGTGACTGCCATGAGGCTGCCTCTGGAGACAGACATCTTGATCAGTTCAATGAAGGCTCGCACTGAGTACACCCTGAAGAAGTACAGCTGTCCTTATATGTGAAACACAGGGTGGAATCTTCCCAGATTTGCACTAAGTGCAGTAGCGGGCAAGATAAAAGCCATTTTACCCACTGGCCGCAATGGCAGCTTTTCACGCTGTATCATCCCATTCCCAGCTCATGAATTATGCATTCCCAGGAAATACACCAGATTGATGGCAAGGCAGCCTGTGATTCGCCCGCCCCGCCATCACCTCAGGCCTTCAGTAAATCGGGCACCATATTTAAAGGCCACCCATGCACAGAGCTAGCTCTCTTCAAGGGATAAGAAGCTGCTGGGAACTGATGGCTGCCAAAGGGAGGAAACATATTGCCCCCAGATTTAGTGACGCCTCTCTCAAGTGCCTACTGGATGCAGTGGAGGCCCGCCATGAAGTCCTCTACCTCTGCTCTGGGTGAAGACCGGCAAGCAAGGTCAGCAATCCAGCATGGGAGGCAGTGGCAGCGATGGTCAGCACCAACACTCTGCCAAAGAGGACAGCCACCCAGTGCAGGACCAGGGTGAATGGTCTCATCCATACTACCAGGGTAAGTCACTCTTCTCATCACTCTCAACTCACACATTCCCAAACCCACCACTCATCCATAGGGATCTCACACCTCAAGGGACACCACCACTAACTCTCACACACCCTCACATCTCATCAGGATCATATCCTCTCAAGCTCACATTGTCATCCTGTCCATGCTCACCGCACAAACATTCCACGCAGTGCCATGTGTCCTGCTCACACTCTCTCCATCTGTTTCCATGCAGCAGAAGCCTGCTCACATCAGCAGGGAGAGGTCCCATACCAGGGGGTGGATTGTCCCACATTAGACCCCTCACTCACTTTGAGGAGTGTGCCATCGTGCTGACTGGTGAGGATGTGGATGGTGCCTGCAGTGATGGTGGGGTCGATGGCAAACACCCTCATGAGGATCCTGCACCACATCATCCCTCTCTCAGCACAACTGTGAGTGCTCTCTCTCCTGTTTTTGACTCTGCTGCCATGAACTCATTATCTCTACTGTGGTTCACAGGGAGCTCTACCAAGCAACTGACACCCTCAGCCAGCCAGTCCCTCAGCTCCATCCAGGTCTTCACTTCCAGCCAAGAGGACACCTCCTCCATTGAAGAGCTGGAAATAAGCAGCCTGGAAGACCCATCACAGCGCTTACCCACACCCTCCACCAGCACAGAGACACACACCTCGATAGGACCTAGATCCAGAGCAGGCTCAGGCTCACAATCCGGTGGTCACCACACGGACACATGTCCACAGCAGGAGGAGGCAGGTTCGTGCAGGCTCCCTGACACTCAGAGGACTGCTGGGGAAGAGGCATCTGTGAATTCCAAGTCAGATGATGAACCTCTGGATTCAGCCTTCCAACTCATCCTGGAGAGTCAGCAGAAGGCAGGGGAACATCACACACAGCTGTTGGAAGCCCTTAACAGAGTGGCACGTGATGGAGGAGTGCATCCGCCTGCTCTCTGATGGAGTGGTGCCCACATGTGCGTGCATGGAGATCTCCAGAGGAAGGATGGCAGACGCCAGGGAGACCCTGGCCTAGCAGAATGTGGGGATGCAGGCAGACAGGCACTCCATTGCTGTAGGCATGGACGAGTTCCTGCAGTGGCAATGCAAGAGGGAAATGGGGCACCTCAACGTCCCTCCAGGTTCTTTTTCCACTCAAGGAGTCAGGCCAGGGTCCTCGGACACCCAAGTGGAGGGAGAACAGCAGCTGGACACCCCTGGGTCATGCACTCAGGAATCTCAGAGCCTGTCCTCTCCCTCCGAGTCCCCTTTGCCTGTGGCCCCCCTCAGCCACATCCTCTGTTATCAGAGAGAGCAGCTGGCCCACAGGAGGACAGCCAAAGCAAGCTGGGGTCCTCAGGGGTAGGCTCTCCAGAGGACACATGCCGAAGTCATCAGAGGCAACCGGGCCAACCATTGTGTCGGCTGTCTCCATCCCTGCTGCGAATGTCAGGGGTGGAGAAGAAGTGGTACATATGAACATGCATACAAACATACGAATTAGGAGCAGGAGTAGGCCACTCAGCATCTTGAGCCTGTTCCACCATTCGATAAGATCATGGCTGATCTGATTGTAACCTCAACCCCACATTCCTGCCTACCCCCAATAACCTTTCACCCTCTTGTTAATCAAGAATCTATTTAGCTCTGCCTGAAAAATATTCAAAGACTCTGCTTCCACCACCTTTTGAGGAAGAGAGTTCCAAAGACTCACTACCCTCTGAGAAAAATAAAATCTCCTTATCTCTGCCTTAAATGAGTGACCCCTTATTTTTAAACAGTGACCCCAAGTTCTAGATTCTCCCACAAGAGGAAACATCCTCTCCACATCCACCCTGTCAAGGACCCTCAGGATCTTAAAGGTTTCAATCAAGTCACCTCTTATTCTTCTAAACTGCAGTGGATGCAAGCCTAATCTGTCCAACCTTTCCTCAGGAGACAACCCACCTATTCCTGGAATTGGTCTAGTAAACTTTCTCTGAACTGCTTCTAACACATTTACATCTTTCTTTAAATAAGGAGACCAGGACTGTACACAATACTCCAGATGTGGTCTCACCAGTGCCCTGTACAACTGAAGCATAACCTCCCTACTTTTGTAATCAATTTCCCTCACAATAAATTATAACATTCTATTAGCTTTCCTAATTACTTGCTGTACTTGCATTCTAACCTCTTGTGATTCATGTGCTCGGACACCCAGATCCCTCTGAATCTCAGAGCTCTGCAATCTCTCACCATTTAGATAATAAGCTTCCTTTTCATTCTTCCTGCCAAAGTGAACAATTTTACATTTCCCCACATTATACTCCATTTATCAGATATGTGCCCACTCACTTAACCATCTGTGTCACTTTGTAGCCTCCTTACATCCTCTTCACTATTTACCTTCCTACCTATCTTTGTGTTGTCAGCAAATTTAGCAACCATTCCTTCGGTCCCTTCATCCAATTCATTTATATAAATTGTAAAATGTTGAGGCCCCAGCATTGATCCCTGTGGCACACCACTCGTCACATCCTGCCAACCAAAAAAAGACTCATTTATGCCAACTCTTTGCTCCCTGTTAGCCAACCAATCTTCTATCCATGCAAATATGTTACCCACTACACCATGAGCTTTTATTTTCTGCAATAACCTTTTGATATGGCACTTTATCAAATGCCTTCTGGAAATCTAAGTATAGTACATCCACCAGTTCCCCTTTATCCACAGCACATGTGACTCCTTCAAAGAACTCCAGTAAATTGGTTAAATATGATTTCCCTTTCACAAAACCATGTTGACTCTGTTTGATTGCCTTGAATTTTTCTAAGTGCCCTATAACATCTTTAATAATAGCTTCTAACATTTTCCCTGTGACAGATGTTAGGCTAACTGGCCTATAGTTTCCCACTTTCTGTCTCCCTCCCTTTTTGAATAAAGGAGTTACATTTGCTATCTTCCAATCTAATGGAACCTTCTCCGAATCTAGGGAATTTTGGAAAATTAAAACCAGTGCATCAACTATCTCACTTGCCACTTCTTTCATGACCCTCGAGTGAAGTCCATCCAGACCTGGGGATTTGCCAGCCCACAGCCCCAACAGTTTACTCAATACCACTTCCCCAGTGATTGTAATTTTCCCGAGTTCCTCTCTCCCTTCCATTTCCTGATTTACAGCTATTTCCTTGTTACTTGTGTCCTCTATCGTGAAGACAGAAGCAAAATACCCGTTTAATTCATCCCCATCTCCCTATTTTCCATTATCAATTCCCCAGGTGCACTCTCTATGGGACCAATGCTAACTTTGTTAACTTTTCTTATTTAAGTATTTATAGAAACTCTTACTACCTGTCTTTATATTACTAGCTAACTTTCTCTCGTACTCTAGATTTTCCCTCCTTATTAGGCTTTTTGTCAGGTAGGCCTAGAAACGTTAAGAATTTCTGATCACAAGTGGTTGCATGGGTGAACACAATTTGTCACTTTATAATCTGAAAATATATTCACTTTCACTGAGCTCCAAACTCCTTCCTCCTTCCAAAGTCCTTCCCGCCTCTGAACTCCTTCCCACCCCCTTATACCTATCTCCTCAGTTGCTGCATTCTCCCCCATTACCCTGTCCTCCACTGTGTCCCCTCCCTCCTCCCAACCACACTTCCCCGACACCATCATTCTCCTCTCCCAATCTCACCACCCCCCTGACACCATCGTTCCCCCCCTTTCAACCTCAACCCCCACCCAGGTACACCTTCATCACCCAGTCGAACCTAGACCTTCCTCTCCCACTCACCACCCCACCCACTACACCTTCGTCTTCCAATCGAACCAGACCTTCCTCTCCCACTCACCACCCCACCCACTACACCTTCGTCTTCCAATCAAACCAGACCTTCCTCTCCCACTCACCACCCCACCCACTACACCTTCGTCTTCCAATCGAACCTAGACCTTCCTCTCCCACTCACCACCCCCCACCCACTACACCTTCCTCTCCTACTCAAACCTAGACCTTCCTCTCCCACTCACCACCCCACCCACTACACCTTCGTCTCCCAGTCGAACATAGACCTTCCTCTCCCACTCACCACCTCCCACCGCTACACCTTCCTCTCCTAGTCAAACCTAGACCTTCCTCTCCCACTCACCACCCCACCCACTAAACCTTCGTCTTCCAATCGAACCTAGACCTTCCTCTCCCACTCACCACCCCACCCACTACACCTTCGTCTTCCAATCGAACCTAGACCTTCCTCTCCCACTCACCACCTCCCACCGCTACACCTTCATCTTCCAATCGAACCTAGACCTTCCTCTCCCACTCACCACCCCACCCACTAAACCTTCATCTTCCAATCGAACCTAGACCTTCCTCTCCCACTCACCACCTCCCACCGCTACACCTTCATCTTCCAATCGAACCTAGACCTTCCTCTCCCACTCACCACCCCCCACCGCTACACCTTCCTCTCCTACTCAAACCTAGACCTTCCTCGCCCACTCACCACCTCCCACTGCCACACCTTCCTCTCCCAGTCAAAGCTAGACCTTCCTCTCCCATTCACCACCCCACCCACTACACCTTCGTCTCCCGGTCGAACCAGACCTTCCTCTCCCACTCACCACCCCCCACCACTACATCTTCCCCTCCCAGTCAATCCTAGACCTTCCTCACTCACTCCCCTCCCCCACCGCTACACCTTCCTCTCCCCTACCTCACCAATCATCCGTAGCAGCCTATAGCCAAGACACCGATGTCCCGAAGCAGACCTGAGATATCAACAGTGGCCTTCCACCTTCCATGAGCTGCTTCGTGGCAGAGCCATGTCCATATAAATCCACCCAACATGCAATGCACGTGTTCCTCCAGGGTCCAGTAGCTGTAGAGCTCCAGCATCTTCTGCTCCTTGGTGTCTGCAAGGTGAGCAAGGCCTTAACGGTAAGTCCCGACTTCTGCACATTTGTTTTCCTGCCGACATGCCTGGATGATCCAGCGTTGGGTGATGATTCTGGCAAGCAGGGCTTATAATGATATGCAGATGTATTACAATGAAGTTCCCAATGTCTGGTGACGGGAAAAGCAACCCATTATTGATGGGTGGAGCAGTCAATCGCAAATTGGTTTCACAATGTTGTGAAACTGATTTTTGGCCTTCCTGCCATTTGTCCGCTCACGCCCACCAAGATGCCCCATGCCAATGGGGACGGAAAATTCCGGCCATGGTCTCAGAAGTGGCTGGCTGCAGAGTAAAGAACAAAGGAAAAGCACACAAAGGCTGCAAGTGAAATTACTGGTTGCAGAGAAAAAGGACAAAGGAAACACTAGAGGCTGCAAGTAAATTACTGTGTGAGTAAAAATAGCTGCAGTAAAGTTTCCAATCCCATCTCCAGTCCAATTGAAAAATGATGCATGGCAAAATTGGCAATTTTTCCACTCACAATGGCAAAACTATGAAATTGCAATAGATTTAATGAACAAGCCTGAACCGATAAGAGTAGTGCAAACACAGGCATATCCAAACAACTGGTGAAGCTGTTCCTGCACAGCAATCGGGCAGTCAGGGAGAAGGGATCTCAACAGCTATACCGAGCACAGAACGACCATCAATCCCAGAGCTCCACAAGTCCCCAACAACTGCAATGGTTGTGAGTATCAACGTCCGTTTAAAATAACAGAAGGTGTACTCACCCAAAAATGCCACAATTTGTTAGAATCTATCCCTTTGAGCCAGCCACAGACTATTGGTCTCAGTATATCGAACACCTTATGTTCTTCTTTCAAGCAAACAAAACCACAGGGGAAGAGAAAAGGCGAGCGGTCCTCTTGAGCACTTGTGGGAGCAAAGCCTAAAGTTTGATTCAAAGTTTGATGGCACCCAGTGCCTCAGATTCAAAGAGTTTCAGAGAAATGGGGGACCTCATGAATGAACATTTCCAACCCAAGCCCTCAGTCACGATGCAGGGGTTCCGATTCAATTCGCGAAATAGAGCACCAGGTGAGACAATTGCTAGCTACGTAGCGAATTTGAAGCAACTAATGGAACATTGCGAGTTTGGTGAGTCTCTGAATGACATGCTCAGAGATCATTTGGTGTGTGGTGTGAAAGAAGACACTATTCAGAGAAGATTACTGGCTGAAGTGAATCTGGATTTTAAGGAGTTAGAAATAGTGCTGATGATGGAAAGCGCTGTAAGAGAATCACAAGTAATACAAGGGGCGCAAAATGGCACCGTACTCCAAATCGGGCGGAACGGTCAGCCAAAAGTGGTGCGAAAAAGCCAGACTTTTCTGCAAAGCAGGAAACAGTCCCCGCTGACTGAAAAATAAGAAGAAATTATTTAGCAGCTAAATCGAAGAACAACTTTAATTAATGTGGAAACAATCAGTCTTTTAGTGATTGGCAGTTTAAAAAAGTAGAATGTTACTTTTGTCATAGAAGTGGACACATAATGAGACAGTGCAAAGAGATTTAAACAGGCTTGCAAACAACAGAAGAAGCCCAATGAAATCTACAGTGTAGAAGAGCCTGAAACAACAAATTCTGGCATCTATTCATTGTTTAACATGAAAGTTGGGAAGACAGGGCCAATATTTGTTACAGTACAAGTGAATGGTAAACCTGTAAAAATGGAAGTAAACACGAGAGCTTCTATCACTGTAATAGGAGAACACACATTCAGATATTTAAATAATGGTGAACATCAATTAAATTTGGAACAAACATCTGCCAAGCTGAAAACGTAGACAGACGAAGAATTCCAAGTAAAAGGTATCAGCAGAGTAACTGTCCTTTATAGAAGCCAATCGGCACAGCTACACGTGATGGTGGTGGAAGGTGAAGGGCCAAGCCTTCTTGAGCGAGATTGGTTAAAAGAGATTAAATTAAACTGGTCCAAAATCTTCCAGTTGAGAGCAAGTGGACTACCAGGGCTGCTTAAAAAGTATGCCATCATCTTCAAGGATGAACTAGGAAAAATCCAAGGCCTACAGGCCAAGATTTATGTGGATCCAGAAGCAACCCCTCACTTCTTGAAAACAAGACTGGTGCCATACACCCTGAGAGAGAAGGTTGATGCTGAGCTGAACCGGCTAGAGAGGCTGGGTGTCATAAAAGCGGTTCAGTTCTCAGAGTGGGCAACACCCATAGTCCCTGTCCTTAAACCAGACCAGACTGTCCAGATCTGTGGGGACTATAAGCTAACCAGCAGCCAAACTAGACAGGTACCTCTTTCCAAAAATTGAAGACCTATATGCCAAGCTAGCAGGAGGGACAATGTATACAAAGCTTTACATGAGTCATGCATGTCAGCAATTAGAGTTGGATGACGCTTCCCCGGAATTTATCACAATTAATACCCACAAAGGATTGTGCCAATATACACGATTGCCTTTCAGTGTTTCCTCAGCCTGTGCCATCTTTCAGAGAACAATGGAAAGCTTACTGCAGGGACTACCCAAGGTTATAGTCTAATTAGACCATGTGCTGATAACTGGGTTCAATGAAAAGGAGCATTTGACTAACCTACAGGAAGTCCTAAAATGCTTTTTCCAAGCAGGAGTGTGACTGAAAAAGGAAAAATGCACTTTTCAAGCAAAGGGAGTAATCTATTTGTGCCACCGGGTAGATTCTTAGGGGTTACACCTGGTTGAAGAGAAGGTTAAAGCAATAAGAGAGGTACCTCCACCCAAGAACACCTCTGAACTGAAATAGTTTTTAGGAATGATAAATTATTATGCATGATTTTTAGCTACTTTATCCACCGTTCTGGCCCCTCGAGTTCACTGCTAAGAAAGAACCAACTTGGGAAGCCTTGGGAGACACCCCAAAAAGAAGCTTTCATGAAAGTGAAACAGCAGTAACACTCATCCAACCTGTAGGTGCATTATGACTAGACGGAAGACTTGGTGCTAACATGCGATGTGTCTCCCTATGGAGTGGGAGTGGTACTATCTCATAGAACGGACGACGGCACAGAGCAGCCGATAGGCTATGTACCCAGGATGCTTACCGCAGCTGAAAAAGGATATTCTCAGGTTGAAAAGGAAGGTCTATTGATCATTTCTGGTGTAAGAAAATTTCACCAATATGTGCACGGGCGACATTTCACGATTGTATCAGACCACAAACCACTAGTGGGTTTGTTTAGCGAGGAAAAGGCTATACCATCCATAGCCTCAGCGAGAATACAACGAATTTTGGCGGCTTATGAATACACCTTTGTACATAGGCCTGGCATTCACATCGCAAATGCCGATGCCCTGAGTCGCCTGCCCTTACAAGAGAATGACGAACACGTCTGAGTCCCACAGGAACTCGTTTTACTGCTAAATTTTCTAGATTCCTCGCCAGAATGTGCCAAACAGATCTGAGACCGGATGAGTCAGGACCCAGTCTTATCTCGAGTGCGAGACCAAGGGTTACATGGTTGGTCACAGGAGCCAGTCTTCAATGAAATGAAACCATTCTTCAACCGAAGACACGAGATGAGCAGTCAAGGCGGCATTCTATTGTGGGGTGCATGGGTAATAGTTCCTCCAAAGGGAAGGAAACCACTTTTAGTAGAACTACACAGTGCCCATCCAGGGATCTCCCAAATGAAGAACATAGCGAGCAGCTACCTCTGGTGGCCGGGGATGGATGGCCATATTGAAAATGTGGTAAAGCATCGTGTGCAATGTCAGTAGCTGCAAAAGTTGCCGGTGGCAGCTCCATTGCATCTATGGGAGTGGCCATGTTTCTACTGATTATAGATGGTTCCAAGTGGTTAGATGTTTATGAGGTGAAGTCACCAATGTCAGGCACTACAATAGAGAAACTACACCATAGCTTCGCCATCCACAGACTACCAGATGTAATTGTATCCAATAATGGCACTGCATTCACGGGTGCTGAGTTCCAACGATTTATCAGTCGTAACGGAATCATTCATGTGAAGACTGCACTGTACCATCCGTTATCAAACAGACTGGTGGAAAGGGCAGTTCAAACTTTTAAGGCGGGTATGAAGAAGTTAACAGGTGATTGGTCGGAGACCAAGCTTGCACGCTTTCTTTTTCACAAGAGAACGACCCCCCATATGACAACAGGAGCAACACCTGCAGAATTGTTGGTGAGACGCTGTCTTAGGATAAGACCAAGCCTGATACTTCCCAATTTGGAGGGGAAGGTGGAGAAAAGTCAAGGAAACCAAAAAGCTATGCATGACTTGCATAGTCGTGAGAGACAATTTCCTGTTGGAGAAGCAGTATATGTAAAGAGTTTCAGCGGAGGACTGAAGTGGTTACCTGGCAAAGTGAGTTCAGTGACCGGACCATTATCATACCTCGTGGAAGTGGAGGGCCAGATCACCTGTAAGCATGTGGATCATTAAGGAAAAGAGAGATACCACAACAAGATATGGTTCCACCTGTCACCATTGCTGAACCTGTGGTTCCTGTTGAAGTTGCTCAACCAAGGACAGACACGCCCAATGTCTCTGTCAGAGTGGAAGACACTGAACTGCCTGTGCCTAATGACGTACTTGATGTTCATGCAGTTCCAGAGAATGTGGTTCCTGAAAAAGAATCAGAAGTTGTGGAGCTGTGATATTCCACATGAGTCAGGAAACCACCTGAAAGACTGAACTTGTAAATTTTAGGGCCTGTGTAAATATTATGTCATGAGATAAATATACTAGTAAATACAATACATACAGCAAAGTTAACGTGGGAGGGATGTAGTAATTATGGTTTTGTTAAATGGTGGACTGTACTTTTAAGAATAGTCCTGTGATGTAAGATCACATGATCTGTGTAAACCAATGTGTTAGCAGTGTGGGCTCCCTCCACAGTCAGTGCAGACATAGAGATGGAGTTGAAAGCACACATGTAGTTGCTGCTGGCTGTATTGTAAATAAACCTGATGTTTCCACTTAGAAAGTTGTCTGCAGATCAACTCTATTAAAAATAGGCGACTTGGCCATGCTACAACATAACCAGTCTGATTGACACCTCAGGCTTTCCACAGTCATGTGACTGCCATGAGGCTGCCTCTGGAGACAGACATCTTGGTCAGTTCAATGAAGGCACTGAGTACACACTGAAGAAGTACAGCTGTCCTTATACTTGAAACAGAAAGGACACACCTACAATAAGAGTCGAAAAGGTTGAGCTACATTCACAGAGAAGGTTAAGAGGGATCAAATATGAGTGTTTGAACTTATGGAAAGGTTGAAAAGCTAAAGGGAGTAAAAGCTTTGATAGAATTTTCATGACCTCAAGACATCTCAGAGCACTTCACAGTCAATGAAACATTTTGAAGTGTGGTCACTCTTGGAATGAAGGAAATGCAGCAGCCAATTTACACACAGTGAGATCCCACAAACCAGATAATGACCCGATCACAGAATCACAGTGCAGAAGAGGCCCTTCGGCTCATCGGGTCTGCACCGACACGTGAGAAACACCTGACCTACCTACCTAATCCCATTTACCAGCACTTGGCCCATAGCCTTGAATGTTATGACGTGCCAAGTGCTCATCCAGGTACTTTTTAAAGGATGTGAGCAACCCGCCTCCACCACCCTCCCAGGCAGCGCATTCCAGACCGTCACCACCCTCTGGGTAAAAAAGTTTTTCCTCACATCCCCCCTAAACCTCCTGCCCCTCACCTTGAACTTATGTCCCCTTATGACTGACCATTCAACTAAGGGGAATAGCTGCTCCCTATCCACCCTGTCCATGCCTCTCATAATCTTGTACACCTCGAACAGGTCACCCCTCAGTCTTCTCTGCTCTAACGAAAACAATCCAAGTCTATCCAACCTCTCTTCATAACTTAAATGTTTCATCCCAGGCAACATCCTTGTGAATCTCCTCTGCACCCCTTCCAGTGCAATCACATCCTTCCTATAATGTGGCGACCAGAACTGCACACAGTACTCCAGCTGTGGCCTCAGCAAGGTTCTATACAACTCCAATATGATCTCCCTACATTTGTAATCTCTGCCTCGATTGATAAAGGCAAGTGTCCCATATGCCTTTTTCACCACCCCACTAACATGCCCCTCTGCCTTCAGAGATCTATGGACACACACGCCAAGGTCCCTTTGTTCCTCAGAACTTCCTAGTGCCATGCCATTCATTGAATACTTCCTTGTTAAATTACTCCTTCCAAAGTGTATCACCTCATACTTTTCAGGGTTAAATTCCATCTGCCACTTATCTGCCCATTTGACCATCCTGTCTATATCTTCCTCTAGCCCAAGACACTCAACCTCACTGTTAACCACCCGGCCAATCTTTGTGTCATCCGCAAACTTATTAATCCTACCCCCCACATAGTCATCTATGTCATTTATATAAATGATGAATAATAGGGGACCCAGCACAGATCCCTGTGGTACGCCACTGGACACTGGCTTCCAGTCACTAAAGCATCCTTCTGTCATCACCCTCTGCCTCCTACAACTAAGCCAGTTTTGAATCCACCTTATCAAATTACCCTATATCCCACGTGCATTTGCCTTCTTCATAAGTCTCCCATGTGGGACCTTGTCAAAGGCTTTGCTGAAATCCATATAAACTACGTCAACTGCACTACCCTCATCTACATACCTGGTCACCTCCTCAAAAAATTCAATCAAATTTGTTAGGCATGACCTTCCTCTGACAAAGCCATGCTGACTATCCCTGATCAAACCTTGCCTCTCCGAGTGGAGATAGATTCTCTCCTTCAGAACTTTCTCCAATAGTTTCCCTACCACTGATGTGAGACTCACTGGCCTGTAGTTCCCTGGCTTATCTCTACAACCCTTCTTAAATAGCGGAACCACATTAGCTGTTCTCCAGTCCTCTGGCACCTCCCCTGTGGCCAGAGAGGAATTAAAAATTTGAGTCAGAGCCCCTGTAATCTCCTCCCTTGCCTCCCTCAGCAGTCTGGGACACAAATCATCCGGACCTGGAGATTTGTCCATTTTTAAGCCTGCCAACACCTCCAATACCTTGTCACTCCCTATATCAATTTGCTTAAGAACCTCGCAGTCTCTCTCCCCGAGTTCAATACCTTCATCCTCATTCTCTTGGGTGAAGATGGACATGAAGTAATCATTCAACACCCTAGTGATGTCCTCTGACTCCACCCATAGATTGCCCCCTTGGTCCCTTATGGGCCCTACTCTTTCCCTGGTTATCCTCTTCCCATTGATATACTTACAGAATATCTTGGGATTTTCCCTACTTTTACCAGCCAGAGCTTTCTCATATCCCCTCTTTGCTCTCCTAATTGCTTTCTTAAGCTCCACCCTGCACCTTCTGTACTCCACTAATGCCTCTGCTAATTTGCTTTCCTTGTACCTGCTAAAAGCCTCTCTTTTCCTTCTCATCGTAACCTGAATATCTCTGGTCATCCATGGTTCTCTGGGCTTGTTACTCCTTCCTATCACCCTAGAGGGAACATGTTGAGTCTGTACCCTCCTCATTTCCTTTTTGAACATCCCCCATTGTTCCTCTGTAGATTTCCCCACAAGTAACTGTTCCCAGTCTACCTTGGCCAGATCCTGCCTTATTTTACTAAAATCCACTCTCCCTCAATCCAAAACATCTATTGGTGTTGGTGGAGGGATAAATATTAGCCAACACATTGTGGAGAATTCCCCCGATCTTCTTAAATAGTGCTGCAGGATCTTTTAAATACAACTGCAAGAGCATACAGGGCCTCAGTTTGACATCTCATTTAAGACAGCACCTCCAACTCTCCTTCAGTACTGCACAGGAGTGTCATCCTGGATTTTATGTCCAAGTCTCTGGAGTGGGATTTGAACCCACAACCTTTACATTCAGTGGTAAAAGTGCTCCCCATTGAGTCATAGCTAACACGTAGGCCACTGCTTAATAAATTATTGTTGTTTCATCTCATTTTCTCAAAAATCAAACCCTTGTTGTTCAAAACATAGATTGCTGAATTACATTAAACAGAAAATATGAAGATTAGAATATTTTAAAATGCATATCTTTACTGATCTATAGGTGTTTCCAATCTATAAACGGGCTATAATTATTTCTGATTGTTCAGAAGGGAGCTGTGAATTGTAGCTCCTTTCTGCTGTGCATTATCTTTGTAACAGTTTTAAACATACATTATCGGCACTATTTGTAAAGCATCAATTTCCTTTACAGATCCCATCTGGAGTTTTGTAAAAGCCATCCAAGCTTTGGAACCCCTGGAGGGAATAATCCAGTATAGACTAAACAAAACAATCTCTTCACAGTCATTTACAAGTTTACAAACTTGAAGCTCTACAGCAGCTCAGTAGCAACAAACACTCTGGACCCACAGTGTGTTTCTAGCCTGAGAAGAACATTATAATTATGAGTTAAGTGGGCCTGCCGAAAATGCCATCAATCATGCTGTTAACTGAACATTATCTTAGCAAGAAAATCTTGCCCTTGCAATGGCTCTCTCCAGTTGCTCCTCCATATTTGTGCAATTGTCCTCCAGCCCCTCAGATTTCGGAGATCCCTACACGCCTCTCACTCTGGCTTCTTGCAAACTCCTGACATCCTTCCCTCCACCATTGCTGTCTGTGCCCTAAGTGCTGCAATTTCCTCCCTTGTCATTTCTTTCCTTTAAAAGCCCCCTTAAAACCCACCTTTTGGCCCCCTGTCCTAATATCACCTTTGGCTCAGTGTCAATTTCTGTCTGATATCTCTCTCATGAAGCATCTTGAGACATTTCACTAGGTGAAAGGTGCTACATTAATCCAAATTGTTATAGTTGGGAATCCCTTTTACGTCCATCTAAAATTTACCTTTATTGAAATAAAAGCAGAAAATTCTGGTAATGCTGAGGTCAGGCAACATCTGTAGAGAGAAAAAGAGTTAACATTTCAGGTCGATGACATCAGAACTGAAGAAAGATAGAAATGTAAGAGTTTTTAAACTATTGGGAGGTGGGAAAGAACAAAAGGGAACTCTGTGATAGAGTGGCGGGCAGGAGAGATTGAATGTCAAAAGGTTTAGTGGTATGAAAATCAAAGAGAGTGGTAATAGGTAAATATACGAACATACAAACAAGGAGCAGGAGTAGGCTACTCGGCCCTTCAGGCCTGCTCTACCATTCAATAACATCATGGCTGACCTGACTTTAACCTCTCACCTACCCCTAAAAACCTTTTACCCACTTGTTAATCAAAAATCTATCCAACTCTACCTTAAAAATATTCAGAGGCTCTGCTTCCACTGCCTTTTGAGGAAGAGGGTTCCAAAGACTCACGACCTTCTGAGAGAAAAACATTTCTCCTCATTTCTGTCCTAAGTGAGCGACCTCTTATTTTTAAACCGTGACTTCTAGTTCAGGGTTCCCCCATAAGAGGAAACATTCTCTCCACATCCACCCTGTCAAGACCCCTCAGGATCTTAAATGTTTCGATCAAGTCACCTCTTAACTCTTCTAAATTCCAGTGGATACAAGCCTAACCTGTCCAATGTTTCCTCATAAGACAACCTGCCCATACCTAGTATTAGCCTAGTAAACCTTCTCTGAACTGCTTCTAGCGCATTTACATCTTTCTTAAATAAGGAGACCAATATTGTACTTAGTACTCCAGATGTGGTCTCACCAGTGCCATGTAACTCTGAAGCATAGTCTCCCTACTTTTATATTCAATTCCCCTCACAATAAACAATAACATTCTATTAGCTTTCCTAATTACTTGCTGTACCTGCATACTAGCCTCTTGTGATTCATGCACTCGGACACCCAAATCCCTCCGTATCTCAGAGCTCTGCAATCTCCCACCATTTCGTTAATATACTTATTTTTTATTCTTCCTGCCAAAATGGACAATTTCACATTTTCCCACAGTATACTCCATTTGCCAGATCTTTTCCCACTCACTTAACCAATCTATGTCACTTTGTAGCCTCCTTATATCCTCTTCACAACTTACTTTCCTACCTGTCATTGTGTCATCAGCAAATTTAGCAGCCATAACTTCAGTCCCTACATCCAATTCATTTATATGAATTGTAAAAAGTTGAGGCTCTGGCACTGATCCCTGTGGCACACCACTTGTCACATCCTGCCAACCAGAAAAAGACCCATTTATGACAACTCTTTGCTTCTTGTTAGCCAGTCAATCTTTTATCATTGCCAATATGTTACCCTCCTTACCATGAGCTTTTATTTTCTGCAATAACCTTTGATGTGGTACCTTATCAAATGCCTCTGGAAATCTAAGTACAGTACATCCATCGGTTCCCCTTTATCCACAGCGCATGTGATTCCTACAAAGAACTCCAATAAATTGGTTAAACATGATTTCCCTTTCACAAAACTATGGTGACTCCGCCTGCTTGACTTGAATTTTTCCAAGTTCCCTGCTATAACATCTTTAATAATATCTTCTAACATTTTCCCTATGACAGATGTTAAGCTAACTGGCCTGTAGTTTCCCGCTTTCTGTCTCCCTCCCTTTTTCAATAATGGAGTTACATTTGTTATTTTCCAATCTAATGGAAACTCCCCTGAATCTAGGGAATTTTGGAAAATTAAAACCAATGCATCTATTATCTCACCAGTCACTTCTTTTAAGACCCTAGGATGAAGTCCATCAGGACCCAAGGATATATCAACCCACAGCTCCAACAATTTTCTCAATACCACTTCCCTGGTGTTTGTAGTTGTCCTGAGTTCCTCCCTCCCTTCCATTTCCTGATTTACATCTATTTCTGGGATGTTACTTGTATCCTCTGTAGTGAAGACCGATGTAAAATACCTGTTCAACTCATCTGACATTTCCTTATTTTCCATTCTTAATTCCCCAGACTCACTTTCTATAGGACCAACTCTCACTTTGTTAACTCTTATTTAAATATTTACAGAAACTCTTGCTATCCATCTTTATATTTCCAGCTAGCTTTCTCTCGCACTCAAATTTTTCCCTTCTTATTAATCTTTTTGTCATTCTTTGGTGTTCTTTATATTCTGTCCAATCTTCTGACTTGCCACCCATCTTTGAGCAATTATATGCCTTTTCTTTAAATTGATACTGTCTTTAACTTGTTATTTAACCATGAATGGTGGGTTCTCCCCTTGGAATTTTTCCTTCTCATTGGAATGTATCTATTCTTTGTATTCTGAAAGTCTGCCATTGTTTCTCTATGGACCTATCCCTTTACCTTATTTGCCAGTTCACTCTAGCTTTCATGTCCTCATAATAGTAACGAAACAAACAATGTGTTCAGATGAGTCATGAATAGCTACATAACAGCTGTCTGTGTTATATACAGTATGTTCAGTAGGTCTCATGAAGAGGTTCTGAGTCATTTATGGTTAACTGTTTATTGATAACACATAACTATGTCACATATATATATGGTATAGCCCAAGATATGAGTGAACTTTATGCTAGCTTCTACAACGGCTCTCTGTTTGGTCCACAACTGACCCTAGTCTAAGGACATGTGTCTCTTTGCATCATCCTGTGGCTGCACTGCTTTCCAGTTTCACATTAACCTCTGCTATGCAAGATACTCTTATACTGCAGTCTGAATGTAACATGAAGGGATTAAGAAAGAAACGTAACACGACCAAACCAGCAAAAAGAAATACACAGAACAAGTTGGAGGCAGAGGTTATGACGTGAAATAATTGAACTCAATATTGAGCCCAAAATGCTGTAGAGTTGGCCAGTTGCAAGATGAGGCCCTGAAGTTCAGGGCAAATGGTTTTGGATAATGCGGCCCAGGTAAGCAACAGCCACACCCTAAGAACACATTTTACAAAAACATATTGATGGTGAGTTCTAGGCCAAGATTACCCCTGACTGGGAGCTCACTATTTGATGAGCAGGATGTAGTGCAGTAGAACAGTAATTCAAAAATTAAAGGGGTAGCTGTTTTCTGGCTAATCTTGAGGCAGATGTGATGCTGTTGGATTTTGAAATAGTATTGGAAGAAATGAGGTGCAAGCAGAGCTGTCAAGAATGTGAAAATTGGCAGTAATGTCACAGAAAGGGTACTGACCTCAACAGGCCAGCAATACACACATTTACTTTACAGTATGTGCACTAAGTATGCAAGATACGCAAATTGAGCTCCTCCCCTTCATTTTTTTGACCTCATGAATGTTCTTAGACAAGCGAGTATATTATGCAGCAGGAATGCACCAGGCATTTTCCTTCTCCTTTTAAATGCATTTCAGCAAATGCAGCTGCATGATACATGTACAGGTATCACACCCAATGTGGGCTGAACAGTGTTATATGAGTATTCCTGTACAATGGGTCTCAAAGTAATGGGGTATTATGGTAATTGATTATATTACACTCTGGGTATTATGGTAATTGGGTATATTGTACTGTGGGAATTATGGTAATTGGGTATATTATACTGTGGGAATTATGGTAATTGGGTATATTATACTGTGGGAATTATGGTAATTGGGTATATTATACTGTGGGAATTATGGTAATTGGGTATATTATACTGTGAGAATTATGGTAATTGGGTATATTATACTGTGGGAATTATGGTAATTGGGTATATTGTACTGTGAGAATTATGGTAATTGGGTATATTATACTGTGGGAATTATGGTAATTGAGTATATTATACTGTGGGAATTATGGTAATTGAGTATATTATACTGTGCGATGTAAACTGGACTGCACAGCTGGCCCCTCAATATTGAACTTTAATTGGTGGTTTGCCATTGATCACCCTGAGTCCCCTGCTCTATCTATTGTTCTGAAATGGTTTCAGGCCAACTTAACTAGTTTGTACAAGAGAGGCTGAGAAATACTTAGCAAAAAATGGAAGGGGGCAAGCAAAATGTATGATATAAGGAAAACCCACAGGATGTTTGTATTTGAATTGAATGTGCTGGACCCTCCAATGACCACCTGAGCAGAGCCAATATTGTTGATAACTAGTGTTCTTTACAGCCCATTTTTTGAGTGCAGATCGGGCTTCGTGGCCAGGGAAACTAATCAGATATCACTCTGAGGCTGAAGGGGAGACTCTAGTCTGAAGCAACAGGAGTTTCATCAGTGTAATGAAATTAACATTGACTGGGAAATGTCACCACCCAGTTAAATGGCCGAAGCCTTTGTTGTTGGTGGGAAAGGTATACTTGCCATATTAGTAAAGGTGAAACAATTGGCATGAAGAGACCTAAACCTGAAACAGCTGTGGACCATTTGCTGATGTAAATAATAGGCCAAATTCCTGTTTGAAGCTTCCTCTGCAATATTAGTTTGACCTAAATGAAACTGGGGCCAGGGCAACCGCACCCAGGAAAACCAACACACAAATGCTTAAAATTGCTCCATGTTGCCCTACATTAAAACGGCAGGCTGCTAACAGACACAACCCCCTCCCCAAAACCAGCATCTCCTCCTTCCCGATCCTGACCTCTTCCCCCAATTCCAACCTCTCTCCAACTCTGTCCTTTCCCCAATTCCATGATCCCAGCCTCTCCCCTATCTCAGCCACGCTCCTATCCCAAACCCAGCCTCTCCCCTCCCCAATCATTGCCAATTGCTACCCTCTGACCTATCAACCTCCCTCACCATACTGCCCTCCCACCTAATGTCGGCCTTCCTGATTTCTCGTTTACTGAATTTATACCCTGTCCATTGGCAATGCAGTTAAATTGGCAGAATTGTTAAATTGGTTGATGGTGGCAGGGTAGATAAGTTGGCAGGAATTGTAATGGCACAGTGGCAGGGGTTAAAATTCCCAATGCCCTCCTCCCTCAACTATCTTAACTTACCTCAGTTTGGATAGAGAAGGGCAAGGCCTACTTTGCTTGGAAAGTTCTAGGCCCAATGGCATCATCAGCGGCACGCAACAACATCATCATGTCCCATTTTAATTTTAAATCATGGAGGACAAGAAGATGCCAAACCTGCCGCTGAAACCTGGCAGCAGATTGGTCAGAAAGACCCTCACCCCTGCTCACAGCTCTCACCTTATGCTTGGAACACCCACCCCACCCCCAAGATGTCTGAGGCCTTCAGCTTCCCCACTGATTCCCCATTCCCACCCGACTCTCTGCTCCGATCCCCCAGTTCAACCTAGTCCCTGACTCCTGGCTGATTCCCCACTCATACCCGATTCTGCACTCCTGCTGACTGTACGACACTGCTGTCGGTTTCAGGCTGGAGACTGTGAGACGTAAAGCATGATTTACTGGGGCCTCAATTCGTGGAGTTCAAGTTACCCAACCTTGTCGGTTATGTTTCTTAAGGATTCTTCACATGACCTGTTCTTAACTGACCTGCCCAATCAAGCAGTCCTTTTCCATTTCCAGTGTTTCATAACTTAATAAACTAAAGTATTCAAAGAAAATGAAAGAAGCCAGTTTATTTAATGTTCCTATGATTTTTCTCCCAGGTTACCAGCAGTTATGTCCTGGAGATTAATCTCCACAATACTCAGAGTTTCCAGTGAGAGACAGTCACACACCTGCACCCCACCTGCCCCCCCAGTTTTTATTAACTTTACTAATTGTAATCGCTAATCCTCATTATTCAGTTCATAATAATCAGAAAGAAAAAGTTTGCATTTCTTTAACACCTTTTGCAACCTCTGTTAATCTGTTTTAATGGAGCTGGTTCAGGAAGAAATATTGACCAGGGCACAAGAAATCTCCTGTTTTACAGTGGCATAAGATCTTTAAATCCACCTGAGAGCACTTTAAGGTTTCATCTGAAAAATGGCACCTCTGACACTGCAGCACTCCCTCAGGATTGCATTGGATTTTGGCCTAAATTATGGGCTGAAGTTTTTGTTGTGGAGCTCAAGTCCACAATTATCTGATTGATAGGTGGGCTGCTACCTCCTGAGCCAATGCAGACACTGACAATGACAAGCTAAGACTTTAAGATGTAAATTCTTTTGAGAAATGCTCAATAAAGGCAATGTCTTTTTGCAGAGTATTTTTGTCCTCCTCCAGACTCTAGATCTAGGCAAAATATTTTGGTCTATTTAGCTTCCGAACACCTGACATATTCTGTTTTATTGTTGATTCTTTTTGAATGACATGAAACCTCAAATATTGGTAATTCTGTGCACACAACCAACTGTCGATGAATGGATATCTTGCCTAAGAGTAGAAAACTAATGGGCCAAATCGTTTCTTATTCATTCCTTCTGCGTAAAACTTTCTAACTGAACCATTAAAAGGAAACAGGAAACAAAATTTGAGCATGCAGTGGATTTAATGCTTAGCTTCCATTGCACAAGGAGTTAACCCAAAGGCAGGGGAACATTTCAGAGTTTGCTATCTTCAGGGTCCAGTGTATATCTGTGTGGAGTGTTTTCTTGCTGTCGTTTGTAAGATTGGGCCCCGGATTCAAAGATTAAAATAGGGTGTGGTCTCAGTTGCAGCAACGAAATCCAAGCATCATCCAGGTCCAACTATAACAATTTCTGGCGAACTTGCAAAGGGTTTATCTCAAAGACTCAGTTGCATTTGGATCCTGCCGAGCCAAGTCACAGCAAAAAAAGATCTATCCCTGACCAGTGCCTCACATTGGCTGTGCACATAAATTAGCCAATCTTGAAATCTCCCTCAGGCACTAGGCAAGAGGTTAAATGAGGATGTTTCATTCCAAAGGGATCATCCACTCCAGAATCTGGAGAGGTCAGTCTCCTGAATGTGCATGACCACACAGCACAGGCCTCTTTGTTTATAGGAGGAACACAAGAATAATATCAATCTGGAAGGTCTGGAATAATAACAATAATGTTATTCCCTTCATAAAAATAATCAAAGTCAGCTTCAAGGTCCTGGGCATTAGGAGAACCAGCTTCGGAAACAAATAAGGAACAGCTCCCTGAAGCACAAGGAGCCCTCTGTGTCTCAGTTGGTAGCCATTTTGCTTCTGATTCTGCTAATGGTTTCCAGATCCACTGCAGCAACTAGGGGCAGAATTTAATGCCCTTCCCTGTGGTTATTTTAGTGATGGGGTGCATTTAAACAGGTGGGAGGGTGGCACATGTCACCTTCCCCCCAATCAAGTCTGTGGCCTGCCTTCCTTCCCCACCGCCAGTTGGGGCCCTTAAGTTGGTAATTAATGCCTACGGAAGGGCCTACTCCCACTGCTGCTGATATTTGCCCTGTGGTGGGCAGGGGGCTTGTCATGCCGGGAGCTTGACAAGCAAACCCATGTAGGGTTGCTTGCCAACTCCCAGAGTAGGGTCCCTCATTCAAAGGCATGTAGTGCCTGATCCAGGGGCATGCCATTGGGAAGGGGAGGGCCAACTGAGACCCACCCCACTGTGCTTGCTGCCCATCCCTAGTTGCCCTTGAGAAGGTGGTGGTGTACCACTGCAGTCCATGTGGTGTAGGTACACCCACAGTGCTGTTAGGAAGGGAGTTCCAGGATTTTGTCACCCAGCGACAGTGAAGGAACGGCAATATATTTCTAAGTCAGGATGGTGTGTGGTTTGAAGGGGAACTTGCAGGTGGTGGTGTTCCCATTTATCTGCTGCCCTTGTCCTTCTAGATGGTAGTGAGTATGGGTTTGAAAGGTGCTGTCTAAGGAGCCTTGGTGAATTCCTCCAATGCATCTTGTAGATGGTACACACTGCTGCTACTGTGCGTCGGTAGTGGTGGGAGTGAATGTTTGTGGATGGGGTGCCAATCAAGTGGGCTGCTTGTCCTGGATGGTGTCAAGCTTCTTGAGTGTTGTTGGATCTGCACTCATTCGGGCAAGTGGGGAATATTCCATCACACTCCTGACTTGTACCTTGTAGATGGTGGATAGGCTTCGAGGAGTCAGGAAGTGAGTTACTCGCTGCAGGATTCCTAGCCTCTGACCTGCTCTTGTAGCCACAGTATTTATATGACTATTCCAGTTCAGTTTCTGGTCAATGGTAACCCCCAGGATGTTGATATTGGAGGATTCAGTGATGGTAATGTCATTAAATGTTAAGGGGCGATGGTTAGATTCTCTCTCGTTGGAGATGGTTGTTGCCAGGCACTTGTGTGGCGCAAATGTTACTTGCCACTTGTCAGCCCAAGCCTGGATATTGTCCAGATCTTGCTGCATTTGGACATGGACTGCTTCAGTATCTGAGGAGTCGCGAATGGTGCTGAACATTGTGCAATCATCAGCGAACATCCTCACTTCTGACCTTATGGTGGAAGGAAGGTCATTGATGAAGCAGCTGAAGATGGTTGGTCCTAGGCGACTATCCTGAGGAACTCCTGCATTGACGCCTTAGAACTGAGAGGATTGACCTCCAACAACCAGAACCATCTTCCTTTGTGCTAGATATGATTCCAACCAGCAGGGAGCTTTCCCCCGATTCCCATTAACATCAGTTTTGCTAGGGCTGCTTGATACCACACTCGGTCAAGTGTTGCCTTGATGTTAAGGGCGGTCATTCTCACCTCACCTCTTTGAGTTCAGCTCTTTTGTCAGTATTTGGGCCAAGACTGTAATGAGGTCAGGAGCTGAGTGAACCTGGTGGAACCCAAATTGAACATCAGTGAGCAGGTTATTGCTGTGTAAGTGCTGCTTGATAGCCCTGTCGATGACACCTTCTATCACTTTACTGAGAATTGATGGGGCGGTAATTGGCCGGGTTGGATTTGTCCTGCTTTTAGTGTACAGGACATACCTGGGCAATTTTCCACATAGCCGGGTAGATGTCAGTGTTGTAGCTGTACTGGAACAACTTGGCTAGGGGCGCGTCAAGTTCTGAAATATAAGTCTATTGCCAAAATATTGTCAGGACCCATAGGCTTTGCAGTATCCAGTGCCTTTAGCCCTTTTTTGAAAAAACATGGAGTGAAACTAAAAGTGCTTCTGCTGCTGCTCCCCCAGCTGCTATCCCTGCTCCTGCTCCTCCTTCTCCAGCTGCTCCTGCATCTGCTCCTTCTCTTCTTGCTCCTTCGCCTCTTGCTCCTCCACCTCCTGCTCCCCCTGCTGCTCCTGCACCCCCTCCTGCTCCCCCTGCTGCTCCTGCTCCTCCACCTCCTGCTCATCCTGCTCTTGCTCCTGCTGCCCCTGTTCTTGTTTCTGGTCCCACATTCCTTGCAGACTTGCCAGCCCGAGCATGGACTGCTTCAGTATCTGAGGAGTCCCATGGTCCTTGCAGGCCATTTCCATCCTAATATTCCTCTTTACAAACCTTAAACATGTGTTCACCGCACCACCCACCCCCCCCTCCAAATCTGTTCTCATCTTTTCTGGAACTCAATGCTTGAATCCCTGCAATCACTTTTTCTCCCCCGTCACAGTACTGAAATGGCTCTGATCAATGTCACAAATAACATTGTATGTGACTGTGACAAGGGTAAACTTTTCCTCCTCGCCCTTTTCAAACTCTCTTTAGCTTTTGACATGGTTGACAACACCATCCTCCTCCGATACCTTGCCTCCATTTTCTTATGCGTGCAACTGCTCTCATCTGGTTTCACTGTTACCTAATCAATCATAGTCAAGAGGATCTTTTGCAATATGTCTTCTCTCCCTGCTCCTGCATCATTGTCTCTTGACTTACCCAAGATCTATCCTTGGCCCCTCCTATTTTTCATCTTATGGCTGCCCACTGCCCCTCAGTGACATTCTTTGCAGGGAGGATCCATATGTGCACCTTTTTAAAAATTCTTTCATGGGATGTGGGTGTCGCCCAACCCTAACTGACCTTGAACTGAGTGGCTTGCTAGACCATTTCAGAAGGCAGTTAGGAGTCAACTACATTGCTGTGGGCCTGGAGTCATATGTAGGCCAGACCAGGTAAGGACAGCAGATTTCCTTCCCTAAAGGACATTAGTGAACCAGATGGGTTTTTACAACAATCGATGATAGTTTCACGGTCACCATTACTGAGATTAGCTTTATATCCCAGATTCATTAATTAAATTTAAATTCCACAGGCTGCTATGGTGGGATTTGAATCAAAGTCCCCAGACATTACCCTGGGCCTTTGGAATATTAGCCCAATGAATATTAACATACTGAACTCTACTAACATGTCAGTATCACTCTCGAGCCCCTCCACTGCCTCTGATTTGTCACACAGCTTATTCCACCTCTAGTACTGGATGAGTTGCAATTTCCTCCAATTAAACATTGAGAAGACTGAAGCCATTGGATTCGGGAATGGTCCCATTGGATTGGAAGTTGGCAAATGTTACTCCGCTTTTTAAGAAAGAAGGGAGCCTAATATCAGTTGTTGGGAAAATGCTGGAATCTATGATGAAAGAAGTTTTAACAATGTACTTAGAAAAGTATAGTATGATTAGAATAAGTCAACATAGTTTTACTAAAAGGAAATCATGTTTAACAAATTTACTGGAGTTCTTTGAATATGTAACTGGTAAGGTAGATAAAGGGGACCTGTAAGTGTAATATACCTGGATTTCCAAAAGGCTTTCGATAAGGTGTTACACAAAAGCGTGCATTGTGTTGGAAGTAATACATTAGCATGGATAGAGAATTGGTTAAGATAGGAAGCAGAATGGGACTTTTTCCAAGTTGGCAGGCAGTGAATAGTGGAATGCCATAAGGATCAGGGCTAGAGCCTAGGCTACCAGGGAAAAACAGTTCAGACCAGTTGAAGCCTGAACTGGCAGAAAGTGGTGCTTAACTGGTCTCAACTGGATTTTAATGGAAGTGATAAATGAACTGGCAACTCTACTGGATTCTTTGGAAATCCAGTAGGGGCTTCCAATTTCCTTGTGATCACCAGTATAGGCACCAATACTTCTCAGCTGGTTTGAGCTGGTACATTAATATTACGCCTGCTGTCAATTTTATGAAACCAAGCACCAGTGAAAGCCTCTCTTTCATCCCTCTATATGACATGATCTCAAGCACTGACTTTGTAACTCATTTTAATTCTATTACACTTCAGGGCTGGGTTCATCCTTGCGCCCATCAGCTGAATTTCCCTGGAGTTGCAAGCAGTCTTGCCAACCAGATGCAGGAATTTTCTCACTCCACCTGATACAAACCAACTTCCCCCCCACCCCGCCCCGCAATGTAGCATTAGCGCTATTTCTCCCTCTTTTTCCCTTAGCTCCAGCTGTCTTTGCCCAAACTGCTACCTATGTTTCTCTCCTTCAGTCTCACCCATCCCTAGTCTTGACCCTCCCAACTCCTGCTGAAAGCTTTATATTGACTTGTACCTGGTGTGCTGTCTTAATGAAATTCCACCTAAGGTAAATGATGATTGTGGGTTTTATTATTTTCGTTGGAGAAAGAAAATTGTAAAAAGATTCATAAATACATGACTGACAATTTCAATATAGGCTATCATGTGTGGATATATATGTGCACATTCAAACCATATTTCTCTGTGTGCATTTATGTGCAGACTCAGTATGAATGTGAAGTGAAATATTACTGTTTTATTGGCATGATGCCACCACAAATACAATCAATAGATTTCTTTATAACATTATTAACGTACTTTGTTTTAATTCCATTACAATTCCCTGGGATACCATTCACCCTTGTGAATATGGTGTTGTATAACTTGGCTGTACGATACACTTTTCTCTCCTCTGGTTACAAATGTGGAATGCTGCTCCCCAAATGGCAGAACAGCGCAGTCTCAGCATGAAATACTGAAAAAAAGGCATAGGTCCAGTTCAAAGCTACGTGATTTGGAAGAAATGCAACATAACACTGGAATCATGGGAATCAGGGGGAAAACTCTCCACTGGTTGGAGTCATACCTAGCACAAAGGAAGACAGTTGTGATTGTTGGAGGTCAATCATCTCAGACCCAGGACATCGCTGCAGGAGTTCCTCAGGTTAGTGTCCTCGGCCCAATCATCTTCAGCTGCTTCATCAATGACCTTCCTTCCATCATAATGTCAGAAGTGGGGATGTTCACTGATGATTGCACAATGTTCAGCACCATTAGTGACTCCTCAGATACTGAAGCAGTCCATGTCCAAATGCAGCAAGACCTGGACATTATCCAGGCTTGAGCTGATAACTGGGAAGTAATATTCACTCCACACAAGTGCCAGGCAATAGCCATCTCCAATAAGAGAAAGCCTAACCATTGTTATTCAATAGCATTACCATTGCTGAATTTCCCATTATCAACATCATGGGGCTTACCATTGACCAGAAACTAAATTGCTCTAGCCATTTAAATACTGTGGCTACAAGAGCAGGTCAGAATCCTGCAGCAAATAACTCACCTCTTGACTCCCCCAAGCCTGTCCACCATCTAGATGGCACAAGCCATGAGTGTGATGGAATATTCCCCACTTGCCTGGATGAGTGCAACTCCAACAACACTCAAGAAGTTTGACACCATCCAGGATGAAGCAGCCCACTTGATTGGCACCACATCCACAAACATTCACTCCCTCCACCACCGACGCACAGTAGCAGCAGTGTGTACCATCTACAAGATGCACTGCAGGAATTCACCAAGGCTCCTTAGGCAGCACCTTCCAAACTCACAACCATTACCATCTAGAAGGACAAGGGCAGTAGATAGATGGGAACACCACCAACTGGAAGTCACTCATCATTCTGACATGGAAATATATCGCTGTTCCTTCAATGTTGCTGGGTCAAAATCCTGGAAATCCCTCCCTAACAGCACTGTAGGTGTACCTACACCACATGGACTGCAGCGGTTCAAGATGGCAGCTCACCACCACCTTCTCAAGGGAAAATAAGGATGGGCAATAAACGCTGGCCTAGCCAGCGATGCCTACATCCTGTTAATGAATGATTTTTAAAAATCGCCAAACTCCATTTTGACATTAGTTGCCATTGCAGTGCCTGGATATCAGGGGAAATGCCTGTGCAGACCCACAGATGTGCCATAATATCCTGTTTCTGGATCCTGGAATGGGCAGTGCCTGGGAACAATAGTTCTTTGATAATCATAAGGCAATGGCCTTGAAGTACAAAGATAATTTGTAGCTCCCCAATTTTTTGTTTGCCAAATTGAACAATAGGGTTATTTCTTTACATAGTTTCAGCTCTGTACTGTGGTGTACAAACTCCATCCTTGTGCATTCGATAATTTCCATGAGCCATTTCATCCCCAGCAACGGTGTAGTCCCTTCTAGATAAAGCTGTTAATTCTCAAAGAGTGAAGGCCTGAATGGCACTGTTGCCAAAAAGGTGTATCCTCTGAGGGTTTTATTGGCATTGTCATCTCATCCCTTCAGGTTTAGCATCGCACAATAGAATCTTTTAATTAATGGTGAGCTTACAATCTCACTCATCATGAGTGGCAGATTTTGCCTGGGGACAAACTTATGCACCACTTAGGAGATAATCCCCTTGTACCCTTAGAGTTGTTGCTTCACCCGCCAATTGCATGCCTCAAAGGCAAAGCCTTAGTCCATGTCCCAAAGTCCACATGGGGCTCCACAATGCTTTTTGGAAGATTTGTCAGCAAATGCACATTCAAGCTCATGGCGGTGTCAACAGATAAAATTGCATCCTGCCAACAAATAAATACATCACATTTGCTTACGTCATCAGGAGGGATTGGTTTTTGTAACAGGAGAAAAGAGACCTGCATGAGCAGAACCCAGTGATTTCAATAATATCTGAAAGTATCCCACTTAAACACGGCAGAATATTAGCCACATGTGCCAGAGACCTTCCATTATTTCCTTTCATCTAATGGTCTCAGGGACCTTGCTACAAAACTTGGCAGCGCGATAGAATGCAGAAGCACATCCGGAGCTGCTATACTTGGGGCAGGCCCAATGTAAAATTCCTCATCTGCTGAAGAGACACAATTCAGTTAATTGTCAAACAACTGCCAGCAGGAGGCAGTGCATGAACTTGGAGGGAAATCCCCACGATAGTGGAAAATGTGGCAAGTTCACAAAGGCACTAGGTCCCTTAACACCTCGAACTGTCCTCCCCTCTTCCCGTCCAGTGCCCTCATCATGTCATACAGTATTCCATCATCCGTCCTGTCCTCATACTCACAGAAGCCTACTGGATATTTCAAAACCAGCCTACTGCTGTCTTACCAGGATGGTAGCACAGACCAATAGTATCCATTAAGTTGGACTGGATTCTGCATTGCAACATGTGGAGGAGTAGCAGCAAAACTGAAACAACCTGCTGATTATCACCTCCACCCCTCCATTCCGTCCAACTCCTCCTGACAGTCTCCTCACTTCACTGACAACTTTATGCAGGAATAATTCCATTTTAGGTTTGCATTTTCCAAACCATAACCCAGCTAGAATAAGATTAGTCATTCTGGGTTTCAGGGGGAGCTCGTTAATCATTACATATTTGTTTGGTAGTACAGAACTTGAGTATTGCTGAAAAAAGAGAGACATGTTAAAGCTTTTCATCCTGCACTCATCAGGACACTCAAGAATACCAATATAATGGGAAAGCAAAAATTATACTGTATGCGAAGAGAATGCTGATTGGTTGGCAAGTGGCATTACCATGGTGAATGCACCAGTGATGGTGACTGTCAGTTAACTGCCAAACATTGTCTGAAATTTAAACCAGGCAAATTGATTCTGATAGGGCAATTGCCTTGACCAGCGGAACGAGACAGCGAATGGCTATCACTTATTTTGTTTAGCTGAAACAAGAGCAAGGTATGTACATGTTCTTTCTGTCTGCAAAGAACAGGGCTTTGTGTATTAATATACATAGCTTCCAATACATGGAAATGAGCCACACTGCGAACCCAACTGACAATCTTAAATTGGCGGTCAGCGTAAATCTTAGCACACTGTGGGTGTTTTAGCAATTGTTGTCCATCTAATGGAATCACATCTATTGTTGGACATTGTGTTTTGAGTTTTGCAAGCACAGGCTGGTTGGGTACAGTCTGTACCTTGTCTGTTGTGAACAGTGGCTGGGACATGCTGTTTGATACGATCCGCCAGTCTTTGGGACGTACGGCCTACATACCTAGCATCACACTGGCACTGAAATTCATACACTCATTTGTGTGACAGATAGAACATCCTGCTTGACAGCAGCATCCTGTTAGTGGTGAATACCACTCGTGTTGCTACAGTGCAGTAGCAGCGTGAAACAGCTAGCTTCACCGGTTGCTCAAGTTTTGGAGATATCTTGCCCTTCCAGGGTAATCCAAGGTAGACTGGGCACTTTTCATGGCCGAAAGTGACAGCCTTAAGCCTGTTCATGAGTTTGCATGATATACAGTGGGCAGTGATCTGATCAGGACGGCCATTATCCCACAGGATGTCTTTGATGTGCCTATTTCAGCATCAAGCTTGCATGGTGAACAAATGGCTTGGGCCCTATTTACAAGGTTGCCAATAAGACCAATCTTATAGCATGTGGAACTGTAAGAATCCCAACACAAACTCACAAACGTGCCTAAGGCCGTCACTTTCAGCCTTGAAGAGTGTCCAGTCTACCTCAGATTACCCTGGAAGGGCACAGGATGGGCTGAATGACCTCTTTCTGTGCCATAGCTTTTCTATGGTTTTATGATGATGTGTCAGGCAGGGTGCATAGTGCCTCAGTGAGATCCTCTCCTGAAACGATGGGGGATACAGTCAGAGTGACAAATGGATGGTGATACAGGAGACTGGGTACATGGAGCAACAGATACATCATCCATAGATCCGGTAAGGCTCATACCGCTGGCACCAAGAATGGTATTAGAGAAACTTGAAAGCTACGGTCACCATGGTGTAATTCCATGCTAACTGTTCTCTTGAGTAGGATTCTGGAGAGAGAAGGTCACTGCATCACTGAGAGGCTGTTGACAATCATGGAGGTTTGAAAGATCTGTCAGAGGATCCAGGTACAGGTACGTGACTTCATCTGTGATTCAATCATAAGCCGTTGGGATGAATGTATCCTGAACTGTACCCTGAAAAGGCAGAAGCCTCACACTGCTCTGAATGGTAAATGTCTCCACTCAGAGCCAGCTCCCAAGATTGTTTCGGGAAGGAATGATACAGCAAGATGTGATGGCAGTTTCTTTTTTTATTCTTTCATGAAATGTAGGCTTTGCTGGCTAGGCCAGCATTTAATGCCCATCCCTAATTACCCTCGAGAAGGTGGTGGTGAACCTTCAACTGAAACTAGGACAGAACCATTTTCCTGCTCTCCTGAAACCATCCCAATAAATGCTGTTTCACATCCACTCAATGTTTTCCTTTGCAGCTGCTGAATATGCATGCGGCCATGAAACAGTAGAAAATGAACAGGATGAGGACCGTGAGGGGCTGGTATAGAATTCATTCCATGAATGATTCCATGATTCTCTATTTCCAGGATGTCAATGCTCAAAGGTGAAAGCAGTGATGCTGCTTCTGACATTCACCAAGAGACACTGTCTATCATCTGTTACAATGATGTATCTCCTGGAACTTGTAAATACATTATTTGGGAGGTTGATGTTTAAGTTCACAAAGTCAATGCTCAAAACAATCTTCTCCAGCTATGCAGTGAGCTTAAAATTCCACTTCTATTTCCCGTATTGCTGTAGTTATGTCAGCTCTCTTAGAGCTCTTGAAGAAGGAGATTCCATGACCTAATTATGAGCAGCCATGTGTGGTTAAAAATCTAACCAGTGACAACTTCTTTATCACTTCAGGTCTCAAGTCCCAAGTGCAGATGCTGTTCTGGACAGATGAAATAAGGAAGAGTGTGAAGTATGAAGAAAACTGTAGAAACTTATTGAGGACACCTGTGATGGAGCGTATTACAGAAACATGTCTGAGGAAAGCTAACTACTTCGTGATAGAAATAACTACTCCTTCATCATCAACTCCAATGGGCTGCCAGTACTTAACTCTTCAAAATGCTCATTATGACCTGTGCATTTAATGATTATTGCTGGAAAAAAGAGATGTCTAGCTTTTTCGTCTTGCACCAGCATCTGGTTCGTAGCCTTGCACGTTACAGCACTTCAGATGCCAGTCCAGGTAGGTAACTTTTTAAAAAGAGTTGAGCTGCCTCCAGCACTAACCCAGTCGTACAGAACCTCATCCATCTGCTGCTGCAAAAAGGTGGTCATCACTTCAGGTTCCTGCTGTGTGGCATCATGCTGCTGTTCTGGCTGGCCATGACCAACACTCGCATTTGCAAGTGCCCGCTCTCCGCCCGGCGTGCAGCTTTCCCCCTGCAGAGAGTCGATGGTGGAGTTGTGGGCTTGCCACCTGGCTCGAGATAAAGTTTGTTCTTTTGTACACGGCACCTTCCCTCTGGCTCCATGGCTGGTCAAATTCAATCTTGTGAAATGCAATCAGAGTGACAGATTTCATTATAGAAATCCATAACAAATTGTCTGTTATTGGTCCCAATTAGTTCCATAAACTTTAGCAGTAAACTTTTGCCAACGAGTGAATGTAAGAGACTGCTGTGCGGAGAGCTTCATAACAGGAATGGTGGGGGAGAACATTCATTGATGCAAACTATTTAAATGTAATCAAGTGTAGACTTTGTAGATTTAATCTAATGGAGGCCTTGTAATTGTAATTATGAAAGCTTTTTAAACTTAACTAATATGTACACCTTGCAAATATATTAAAACTTAAACTTTGTAAATTTTGTTATATGTTCTCTTGTTGACCATAAGCTTTTTTTTACCCACATGGCTTCAGCCTGGAGAATTCCTGACCGGACTGTACTTCAGTGTGGGGAACTCCCTTGACCCCACTGAACTTCAGCCCGGTGAATTCCCTTCCTGGGCAGCTGCATGGGGACCCTCTCACGACCCAGGTTGAAGCGCAGTCAGACCAGGGGGATTCTGCAGGCAGAGATGCCGCTGGTTAAGGAAATTCCCTAGTGCTGTTGACTGGAGGCCCCGATCGCGCAGCCTATCGCGATCTGTGTGGCCCTGTGCATAGGATGGGAAGCTCCAGCCAGTCCTAGCCATTCCCAATTTCTGCGGCCACCCCGTGAGCTAAAGGGAATCCCGAGCCTGCCCGTCACAATTTCCCCAGTCTTATAAGGGAATCCCTGCACCCCCTGCAGCCATCCAATTTGTGTGACCACCTCACATGGTTAAGGGAATCCCCATTGGCTGCCTCCACATGGGATTGTGATTTGTGACCCTGAACAGAGAATGTCCACACTGCAGTCAGCCAGTCAAACATTTTAAAGTGACCACCTGATAATTTCACCTTTTTAAATTTGCACACAACTGCATAATAATCAAGTTTACAATAAAGTTTTACAAAGTTCACATTAAATTAAATCTACTAAGTCAACAGTTGATTAAAGTTAAATACATTCAGTGAATGCCCTCCAACAGAGATGTAATTGCAGCAACATTTACCACTTTACTGACCTGTGAATTCAAAGATAGCCCCAGCTCTTGGTGCTGGATTTAAAAATTCCCCATCATTCCCTCCTGCATAAAACAGAAGTTCCGCCCTACTAGGAAGCCAGTTGGCCAGTAGCTGCCCCAATGCCAGTCGCTGATTGGCCACTTTGAATTTTGAATTTTGCCAGGGTTTAAAAATGAGCCATCCAGTGGGGAGCAAAGGAGATCCTTTATAAGGGTTATATGGGAGGTAGGGGGTGGTGGAAAGAAATAAGTTAACAATGATCTGATCATTGTTTCATAAGTGCTCGCAATAAGATTTTAATAGCCACAGTAATAGATTTTAAAAGCTGCTGTCCTCCGAGGGGGGAGGGCGGGATTTGGTTGGCTGAGGGGACATTGTAAGGATAATGGAGGCATTTTGCAATTTGGGTTTCACAACAAAGAGCTTGTTTTTGGCACTGATTTCTTAAATCAATTCAATCCATATCTGTAGGATCCAAAAATGGCTGGTGCAGCAAAGCTCGCTTATGTCCAGTTCCTGGATTGTGTTGATTAAAGAGGACATTAAAATGTTTGATCCAGAGACCCACCATGAACCTAAGGCATACGAGGTGAGGCGGATCCAGGCGAGCGGCAGCAGCTCAATTGACCATGAATCAGTGAAGGAGAACCGGAAGCAGAATGATGTCTTTTACAAGGCACAGGTCCTCCTGCTTGGAGGTAAATCTCGATTAAAAAATAGAAACTTTGTGTTCACGGCCGTTGCAAACTAAGTGTGTTTTTAAGGCATGTTAAGTTTTTTTTCTTTCTTTGTCTGCAGACAAAGGCATATAAGGGGCACTGAGGGAGAAAAATTCATGCAGTGTGTCCAGGAAAATTTTTTCAACCAATTAGTGACAAACCCAACGAGAGGAGATGCAATTCTAGACCTAGTCTTGGGGAACGAAGAAAGATAAGTGAGTGAAGTGACAGTTGGCAACCATATCGGGGACAGTGATCACAGTTCAGTTAGATTTAGCATTACCATGGAAAAGGACAGAGATAAGGCAGGAGTGAAAGTCTTAAACTTGGGGAAGGCAAATTTTGCAGAAATGAGAAGGGACTTGGCTGGGGTGGACTGGGCAACACTGCTGGAGGATAAAACAGTGGAAAACCAGTGGGAAGCACTAAAAAGCGAGATCCTAAGTGTACAAAGTAGACATGTCTCCTACAAAAAGTGGTACTGCCAAATCTAGACCCCCCTGGTTGTCTAGAGGAATACAGTGGAAGATCAAACAGAAAAAGAAAGCGTACAATAGGCACAAAGAACTAAGCACTGCAGATAGCCTAGACAAATATAGGAAGTGCAGGGACGAAGTAAAAAAGGAAATAAGGAAATCAAAGAGAGGGCATGAAAAAAGATTAGCAAGTAAAGTTAAAGATAACCCAAAGATGTTTTACCAATACATTAATGCTAAAAGGTTAGTTAAGGAAAAAGTGGGACCTATCAGAGATGAAGATGGAAACTTGTGTGTAGATGCAGAGGCTGTGGGAAGGGTTTTGAATGAATATTTTGTCTCCGTGTTTACAAAGGAAAGGGAGGATGTAGATATAGTAGTCCAGGAGGAACACTGCGAGATGTTGGATGGGATAGTCATAAAGAGAGAGGAAGTACGTGAAGGGTTGAAATCCTGAAAATGTTGATAAGTCACCAGGGCCAGATGGACTGTTTCCGAGGCTGCTGAAGGAAGTCAGGGAGGAGATAGCAGATGCTGTGAGGATGATTTTCCAATCTTCACTAGATACAGGGGAGGTACCGGAGGACTGGAGAAATGCAAACGTAGTTCCATTATTTAAAAAGGGATCAAAGTAAATGCCAAACAATTATAGGCCACTTAGTCTTACATCAGTGGTGAGCAAATTAGTAGAATCAATCCTGAGAGATAGGATTAACTGTCATGTGGAAAGGCATGGGCTAGTCAGGGATGGTCAGCATGGATTTGTTAAAGGAAGGTCTTGCCTCACAAATTTGATTGAATTCTTTGAGGAAGTGACAAGAAGGGTTGATGAAGGTAGTGCAGTGGATGTTGTGTACATGGATTTTAGCAAGGCATTTGACAAGGTCCCACATGGCAGATTAGTCAGGAAAGTAAAAGCCCATGGGATTCAGGGTAATGTGGCAAACTGGATAAAATGTTGGCTTTGTAACAGGAAACAAAGGGTAATGGTGGATGGATGCCCTTGCGAATGGAAAGTTGCCTCAAGTGGTGTTCCACAGGGCTCGGTGTTGGGACCCTTGCTGTTTGTGTTATATATTAACGATTTGGGCATGAACGTGGGGGGCACGATTAGGAAATTTGCAGATGACACAAAGATTGGCCGAGTAGTGGATAGTGTACAGGATAGCCATAATCTCCAAAACGATATAGATGGGTTGGTGGAGTGGGCGGTAAAGTGGCAGATGGATTTTAACATAGAGAAGTGTGAGGTCATACATTTAGGGAGGTCAAACAGTTACAGGGATTACATAATAAATGGGAATATACTAAGAGGGGTAGGTGAAGTGAGAGATCTAGGGGTACAAGTACACAGGTCCCTGAAGGCAGCAGTTCAAGTAGACAAGGTTTTAAAGAAGGCATATGGAATGCTCTCCTTCATTGGCAGAGGTATAAATATAAAAGTAAGGATATAATGTTGGAATTGTATAAAACACTGGTGAGGCCACAACTGGAGTATTGTGTGCAGTTCTGGTCACCACATTACAGGAAAGACGTAATAGCTCTGGAGAGAGTGCAGAGGAGGTTTACAAGAATGTTGCCAGGGTTAGAAAAGTGTAGATATGAGGAGAGATTGGATAGGTTGGGGTTATTTTCCTTAGAACAAAGAAGGCTGAGAGGTGACTTGATTGAGGTGTACAAAATTCTGAGGGGAATAGATAGAGTGGACAGGATAAAATTGTTTCCCTTGGTAGAGAATTCTAGAACCAGGGGACATAGATTCAAGATAAGTGGCAGAAGTTGTAGGGGGGACATGAGGAAGAACTTTTTTACGCAGAGGGTAGTGGGTGTCTGGAATTCGCTGCCCAAGTTGGTGGTAGAGGCAGGAACTTTAAACTCTTTTAAAAAGTACCTGGATCTGCACCTAAAGTGCTGTAAGCTGCAGGGCTATGGGCTGGGTGCAGGAAGGTGGTATTAGAAAGGGTACCTGGGTCTTCTCGGGCTGGCATGGCCAAGATGGGCCGAATAGCCTCCTTCTGTGCAGTAACTATTCTATGATCCTATGGTTCTATGGACTTCTGTGAAGAAGAGCAAGGAACAGATGGGATCAACACACATCCAGATCTCAGAGGCTTGGGATGCTACCATCGAGTGTGACACGAGTGCCAATGATTTACCCTCCACAACCCTTCAAGCCAAGCGGGCATTGCAAGATCCTGCTGCAGCCAGGGTACGTGTGCAACTCTCTGTCGTTGCTGTTCCTCGTGTTAGCTAATGTTGTAATCCCAGAGACCTGTATGAAAAATCATGTGCCTCGAGCAAATAGTGCAAGGAACTTGTGTACCTGCTGACATCAAAAATACCAACAGCCTTGTTAATATCTCATCTCTTTTTCCTGATAGAAGGATAAGCTGCTCGAACAGAGGTAGCCCCACACAGGAAGCTGAGAAATATGATGTCCCAACATCTAGCAAACAAGACCAAAAAAGCAAGTACTTCCGGTGCAACAATGCAGCTGGATGAGCATGGGGACCCCCCGTGAAACCGAGAAGAGTTGCTGATCATTCCGAGGCTGGAGGCTGAGAGGGCAGCCCTCCAGTGGTAGCTGGAGACCGAGAGGGCAGCCCTCCAGTGGAAGGTGAAGGCCGAGAGGGCAGCCCTCCAGTGGAAGGTGAAGGCTGAGGAGGCAGCCCTCCAGTGGAAGGTGAATTCTGAGGAGGCAGCCCTCCAGTAGAAGGTGAATTCTGAGGAGGCTGCCCTCCAGTGGAAGGTGAATTCTGAGGAGGCAGCCCTCCAGTGGAAGGTGGAGGAACTTTTGAGGATAAATTGCAGCTTCCAGAAGAGGCTGGAGGAGCTAATGAGGCCCAAGTACCGGCTGCAGGACCAATTTTTCAGCACCTGCATGCAGAGTACTATGTGTTCAGGTAACTGCTAACTTTATGCAACAGCTGTCTTAGTGCTGAGGAGTCACACAAGCTTAATCATTTCCCTTGATTTCTGTTGCAGTCCGAGGACCACAGCAATCGCATTTGGGGACATCACAGCCCGTGACCATGCCTCTTGGAGTGACAACTGTAGAACATAAGATAAACATTACATAACATGGAGACACAAAGCAGGTGCCATCAGACAATCCAATGAAAGAAACTGGGAGACTATCACAGCAAATGGCCCGAGACAACAGAAACCACTCAAACAAACACAGACAACAGCTAAGCAGAAATGGATCATATCACAGGCGCATTAACTTGAGATCCAGAGACATCTCACTGGGATGGGCTCCATTGTGTCGATCATGGAAATAACATCGCGATGAATGGGTTGCTGAACCAAGGCAGGGAGCGGAATAAAGAGATTAGGGGGTGCTAAGCATCGACCATCCAAACAGAATGTGCTCCAGGAAATGTACTTTGATACTATAAACAAGGTTTGTAATAAAAAGGTCAAGGCCGTGGGGTCTGGCACTGTAGTCACCAAGGAGGGTCAGGAACCGTCAACCTGATTCATGACCTACAGCTCGCACCGGAACAACTAAACCATGTGGGGAGTTGTAAGTATCAGCCAGATCCACAGATTTTGGGGCTGAGAATTAAGGATAGCTTCAAAGGGTTTGTGTTGGACCAAGCAAGTTTTGGGGGAGAAACTTGGGGTTTTGCCTCTGGTTCTACTTCTCAGTGGAGTTTTATAAATGAGTTTGTGGTTTAGAGTGTTGTGCGATGTCATTACACGGGTTTAGAGCTCTTCTCTTAGGGGCACTGGAGGTGTTCTGTCAATAAATAAGTTGGTGGTTGAGCCTAAACCCCTGTGTCCCTATAAAATTCTAAAATCAAGAACCAACAGTAAGGATAAATTGATTGAACCCCTTACACAACCCCGCCCAGGCCCACACAGATTGATGCTGCACCCACATTTATTCACACAGTCGGGGAGGCAAACACACATGTGGAGGTGCTTTACACTCCAGTAAATGGGAAGCTATGATTCTGTCAATGTTCCAGATAAAAACTGTGCCGGTTCACACACAAGGCACCCTTCAAAGTGATGGATATTACAAGCGGTGATATATATTATCTGCATTCACCCAGTCTGTATACACACTGTAATTTCGTCTATATTACTGATCTAGCATGCCGAACACTAATATGTTCCTTTTTTCCCTGCAGGTCCAGTTGCAGGGTGGTCTGGAGCTCACTGAGAGGCAGTGGGCAAGTGGGACAGGTCAGAGGGCAAACTCGCTATTTGAGGAGCCCCAGCTACTGCTGTGTGGGTCTCTGACGTGCTCAGAAGCAGCTCTATATATGGCTCAGTGCAGACTGCAAAACCTGCATTCTTGCTCAGGAAGATGAGCGCTGTCAAAGGTAACTGACCACAGCACTATTTCTTCTTAGATTGTGCGCATTGTAGATGCCAAACTTCTGATCTACTTCTGTTTTAACGTCTTATCTCTCCCTGTGTTATATTCTGCTGCCATCTCAATTGTGATGACAGTTGTGACTTTAAATGAATCAATGCTAATGTTTTCCCTTTTCCTTCTCCATCTGGAGCATGTTTCACTCATCATTTGAAGAAGAAGGGATTGAGCAAAGATGAGGTCTCAAAAGAGCAAGGCAACCTCAACAGTTACATATCGGAGAAAATAATGGATCGGAACTGGAAAGCAAAATCGGCCCAGAATCAATCAGCAGAATGTGAATGAGTTATTTGTGTTGTCTCACTTTTTCTCCAGGAATATAGCTTTTTGACATATACGAGCATACAAAATAGGAACAGGAGTAGACCATTTGGCCCATCGAGCCTGCTCCACCATTCAATAAGATCATGGCTGATCTGCTTGTGTTTTGATTTCCACATTCCCATCTACCCCCGATAACCCCCGATTCCCTTGCCTATCTCCCTTTGCCTTAAAAATATTCAGTGATCCGCCTCCACCACCTTCTGAGGCAGAGAATTCCAAAGTCGCAAAACCCTTGGAGAGAAAAAATTTCTCCTCGTCTCTGTCCTAAAAGTGTGACCCCTAATTTTAAAACAGTGCCCCCTACTCACCCACAAGAGGAAACATCATTTCCGCATCCATCTTGTCAAGGCCATTCAGGATCTTGTATACTTCAATCAAGTCACCTCTCATTCTTCTAAATTCCAGTGGAAACAAGCCCAGTCTGTCTAACCTTTCCTCATAAGACAACCCACTCATTCCAGGTATCAATCTAGTAAACCTCCTTTGAACCACCTCCAAAGCATTTACATTCTTCCTTAAATAAGGAGACCAAAACTGTACACAGTATTCGAGGTGCAATCTCACCAATGCCCTGTATAACTGAAGCATAACATCCTTACTTTTATGTTCAATTCCTCTTGTAATAAAGGATAACATTCCATTAGCCTTCTTGATTACTTGCTGTTCCCGCATACTAACTTTTTGTGACTCATGTATAACGACCTAGTTCCCTCTGCACCTCAGAATTCTGCAGTCATCCTGAGTTTAAGTAATACTCTGCTTTTTTTTATTTTTCCTGCCAAAGTGAACAACTTCACATTTTCCCACATTTTACTCCATCTGCCAGATTTTTGCCCACTCACTTAACTTATCCATGTCTGCAACCTCCTCATGTCCTCTTCACAACATACTTTCCTATCTATCTTTGTGTCATCTGCAAATTTAGCTGCCATGTCTTCACTCCCTTCATCTAAGTCATTGATGTAGATTGTAAAAAGTTGAGGCCCCAGTACAGATCCCTGCTGGGCTCCGCTCATGACATCCTGCCAATCAGAAAATGACCCATGCATACTCTCTGCTTTCTTCCAGCCACCAAATCTTCTATCCAGGCTAATATGTTACCCTCTACACCCTGAGATTTTATTTTCCACAATAGCCTTTGATGTGGCACCTTATCAAATGCCTTCAGCACGTCTACAGGCTCCCCTTTATCCACAGCACAAGTTTACTCCTGCCCAGTCAAAGCAGTTGGTGTTCTCCAGTAGTGTTAGTGCCTAAGCCTGATGGGTCAACAGATTTTGTATAGACTATAGAAAGGTTAATGTGGGAAGAAAAACAGATTCCTAACCAGTCCCTGGTCTGGAAGATTGTATTGACAGGGTTGGCAGTGCCATGTTCCTTACTAAGAAAGATTTGTTGAAAGGATATTGGCAAGTACCTTTAACGTCATGAGCTAAGGAGGTATCAGCATTTGTCAGGTCAAATGGACTAAACCAATGTTGAGTAATGTCAATTGGACTAAAAAATGCTCCGGCCACTTTCCAAAGACTAATACATCAGGCGATCACTAATGTTCCTGACTGTGTGGTTTGCTTGGATGATGTATTGGTTTATAGCAACACATAGAAAAACAATTTAAAACAACTGGAAGCCTTATTTAAACAATTACAGCCAGCAGATCTAGTAATAAACCTTGCAAAAAGTGAGTTTGTGAAAGCATGAGTAACTTATTAAGGGCATATTGTAGGGCAGGGACAAGTCTTGCCAAGAACAGCGAAGGTACAGGCTTTGATGGAATTCTCTTTTCCTAAAACTAGATGGGAAATCCTGAGATTTTTAGGCATGTGCAGTTTCTATTGTAAATTTGTGCTAAACTTCAGCACAATAGCGGCTCCGCTAACCGATTTATTGCAAAAGAAAGCAAAGGTGGTTTGGTCAAGAGAGTGCCAGGCTTTATCCTTTAGTTTATAAAGCGCATCCTCCAAGCCAGAAACAAAATATTTGTTCATTTCATCTGCCATTTCCTTATTATCTGTTACTAAATCCCCACTGTCACTCTCCATAGGACCAACACTCACTTTACCTACTCTTTTCCTTTTTAAATACCTGTAGAAACTCTTGCTATCCATTTTTACATTTCTAGCTAGCTTCCTCTCTTATTCTAATTTCTTTCCCCTGATTAATCTTTCAGTCATTCTCTGCCATTCTTTATATTCTGACTAATCATCTGGCCTGCCATTCATCTTTGCACAGTTATAGTCTTTCTCCTTATATTTGATGCTTTCCTTAACTCCTTTATTTAACCTTGGATGGGGGCTCCTCTCTTTAGAATATTTCTTTGTAGAAGCCCAGTTTGGGATCTGCCAGGGCCACTCAGCTCCTGACCTCATTACAGCCTTGGTTCAAACATGGATGAAAGAGCTGAACTCTCAAGGTGAGGTGAGAGTGACTGTCCTTGACATCAAGGCAGCATTTGACCGAGTGTGGCATCAAGGAGCCCTAGCAAAACTGGAGTCAATGGAAATCAGGGAGAAAACTCTCCACTGATTGGAGTCATACCTAACACAGGAAGATGGTGTGCTTGTTGCAAGTCAGTCATCTCCGCTCCAGGACATCACTGCAGGAGTTCCTCAGGGTAGTGTCCTCAGCCCAACCATCTTCAGCTGCTTCATCAATGACTTTCCTTCCATCATAAGGCCAGAAGTGGGGATGTTCGCTGATGATTGCACAATGTTCAGCACCATTCACAACTCCTCAGATGCTAAAGCAGTCCATGTCCAAATGCAGCAAGACCTGGACATTATCCAAGCTTGGGTTGACAAGTGGCAAGTAACAATCGCGCCATACAAGTGCCAGGCAATGACCATCTCCAAAAAGAGAGAATCAAACCATCACCCCTTGATGTTTAATGGCATTACCATCACTAAATCCCCCACAATCAACAACCTGGGGGTTACCATTGACCAGAAACTGAACTGGACTAGCCATATCAATACTGTGGTTGCAAGAGCATGTCAGAGGCTAGGAATCCTGCAGAGAGTAACCCACCTCCTGACTCCCCAAAGCCTATCCGCCATCTACAAGGCACAAGTCAGGAGTGTGATGCAATACTCCCTACTTGCCTGGATGAGTGCAGCTCCCACAACACTCAAGAAGCTTGACACTGTCCAGAACAAAGCAGCTTTATTGGCACCCTATCCACAAACATTCACTCCCTCCACAGACGCACGGTAGCAGCGGTGTGTACCATCTACAAAATGCATTGCAGGAATTCACCATGGCTTCTTAGACAGCAACTTCCAAACCCACGACCTTCACCGTCTAGAAGGACAAGGGCAGCAGATACATGGGAACACCACCACTTGGAAGTTCCTCTCTAAGTTACTCACCATCCTGACTTGGAAATATATCGCCCTTCCTTCATCGTCAATCCCTTCTTGACAGCACTGTGGGTGTACCTACGCCACAGGGGCTGGAGCCATTCACCACCACTTTCTCAAGGGCAATTAGGGATAGGCAATAAATGCTGGCCTAGCCAGCGATGTCCACATCCCGTGAATGAATAAAAAAAACAACACTGGCTCCCTATCCATAAACGCTTTAGTTTTAAATTCTCATCCTTCTTTTCAATTCCCTCCATGGCCTCACAGCTGCCAATCTCTGTAATCTGCTTCAGCCCCACCAAGGCTTTGAGGCCTCTGTGCTCCTGCAATTTTAATTGTTTCACCTTTTGACTGTTGTGCCTTCAGCTGCCAAAGGCGTAAACTCTTGTGAAATGTCTTCACTTGTCTTGCTATGTTAAAAACGCTTTATAAACACAAGTTGTTGTCATTAAAATTTTCTTTGCAAGGAAAATAATGTATTTTTATTTGCAAAAGGCATTCAATACATGATTCCTTTGAGTGCTGCTGAGAATTTATTTCTGCCATGCTCAGTTCCTCCCCGTTCACCCATTTTAATTAAGATCAGACTTCTGGTACAGATCCTTAGCCAACCTTGGTTAAGAAAGTTAAACATAAGAACATCAATGGAGTACTGGGCAACATATCAAGCTGCACACAGAATGTCAATGATAAAGTAACACAAAATCCACAAAGCACATGTTACTTTAATTAGATAGAGGCTGATGGGTCTTTAGACTGTGTCAGTGAAATAAATCACTTTCACTCAATGGCACAGCATAACATGAGGCTTTTCAGCCCATCGTGTCTGTACCAGCTGTTTGGGCAGAATTGTCCCAGATTTGCACAAAGTACGGTAGTGGGCGAGAAAAAAGTTATTTTACCCGCTGGCTGCAAATGGTGTGTTTTCGTGCCGTATTGCCCCATTCCCACCTCATTAATTATGCAGCCACAGGAAACACGCCATCCCGCTGGTGGGCAGCCTCCGATTTGCCTGCCACGCTGTTACCTCGCTGCTTCCTCACACTGAATGCCATATTTAAACGGCAGCCACAAGCACAGCCATCCCCATGCCTGCAGCTCAAGGCTGCTCCAGTGAAGACATGGCACCAAAAATCAAGGAGAGTGCAGCCCCCTGGTTCAGTGATGCATCCCTGGACACCATGGAGGCCTGCTGCTATGCCCTCAGAAAATGGATGAATGATCTCATCCGTGCCTCCAGGGCAAAGCAACCATCTCATCACTCTAAACTCACACACTCACAAGGCTAGCACACATTCACTGGTCTCTCACTCACTGCCAGCTCAAGGGACATCACCACTCACTCTCTCACACACACACCCTCACATCTCCATATGGCCTCATCTCTTCTGGAGGCTGCTTCCTCAGCCCTCACCCTCTTGAGGCTACTTACACAGATCAATGTGCCCCCGCACACACCCTGGGATACCCCTGTTCCCCAGTACAGCCCTCGCCCTGCAGCCTCCTCCCTTGCCTGAGACCGCTTCTCCCCCCTTCCCAAGCAAGCCCTATCCCTGCAGTCGTTGAAAAACCAGCCCCACCTTACGGCTGGCCCAGAAGGTAGAGACCTGCCCGTGAACCCCCCTAAAAGTGATGTATTGGTCTCTGTGAAGCCTGGCGCTGATGACCACTACTGCAGCCCGAGGCAAGGCAGGCAAACAAATCTCAAAGTCCTGAGCTAAGTGCAGCTTGGCAGGTGAATGTTGCTTATGTCCAGTTGTGATTGCACGCTGATGTTCCCAGATGACCCAGTGTGAGGGGATGATTCCAGTGGGCAGGGCTTATAGTGATATGCAGATGTATTACGTTGACATTCCTGATGTGCGGTGGTAGGAAGGGTAGCTCACCATGGACAGGTGCAGCAGACGATTGCAAACTGGTTTCACAATGGCATGAAACCGAATTTTGGCCTTCCTACCATCTTGTCTGCTCACACCTGCTGAGACGCCCGACACCAACGGGGACGGGAAATTCCACCCTTTGCATGAGTTATTCAGTTAGTCTCACTCACCTGCTCTCTGCCAATAGCCATGCAAATCTTCCCACTTCAAGTGTTTATCCAATTCCATTTTGAAAGTTTCCATTGAATCTGCTTCCACTGCCACCACTCATCACCTCCTGACCAATTCATGTAACGTTTCCCGATCCCAACAAGACATTGAGTAAAAAAGCCCTTGCCCATCACCCTCCAAACTGCCCCCCTCCCCCTCCCCCTCCCCACTGGCTCTTCTGCCAATTATCTTAAGACTGTGTCCTCAGATTCTCATCTGCCTGCTATCCCTCAGCGATATCATCCAAAAGCACACAGCAAGTTCCACATTTAATAAAACCAACAAGTGCTGGAAAATCTCAGCAGGTCTGGCAGCATTTGTGGAGACAGAAACAGAGTAAACATTTTGAATCCAATATGACTCTTCCTCAGAACTGGTGAGAGGTAGAAATGTGATGGGTTTTATGCTCTTGGAAAGGAGGGGGGAGAGGCAAGTGGAACAAAACAAAAGGTCAGGGATAGGTTAGGAGGCAGGAGAGATTAAATAAAAGATGTCATCATAGAATCACAGAATTGTTATGGTGTAGAAGGAGGCCATTCAGCCCATCATGTCAGCACCGGCTCTCTGAGCATTTCAACTTAGTGCCAATCTCCTCCTGCCTTTTCCCTATAACCCTTCACATTATTTCTATTTAAATAATCACCCAATGCCCTTTTGAATGCCTCACTCAAACCTGCCTCCGCTACACATCCAGGCAGTACATTCCAAACCCTAACTACTCGCCGTGTGAAAAAGATTTTTCTCATCTCACTTTTGCAAAACATTTTAAAACTGTGGCAAAAACAAAAAACTACTGCAGATGCTGGAAATGCAAAACAAAAATAGAATTACCTGGAAAAACTCAGCAGGTCTGGCAGCATCGGCGGAGAAGAAAAGAGTTGACGTTTCGAGTCCTCATGACCCTTCAACAGAACTAAGTAAAAATAGGAGAGGGGTGAAAAATAAGAGCTTATGACCACTACTATATAAGAGCTTATATTTCACCCTTCTCCTATTTTTACTTAGTTCTGTTGAAGGGTCATGAGGACTCGAAACGTCAACTCTTTTCTTCTCCGCCGATGCTGCCAGACCTGCTGAGTTTTTCCAGGTAATTCTGTTTTTGTTTTAAAACTGTGCCCTCCGGTTCTTGGTCTGTTTACGAGTGGGAACAGTTTCTCCCTATCTACTCTGTCCAGACCCCTCATGATTTTGAAAACTTCTATCAAGTCTTCTCTCAGTCTTCTCCTCTCCAAGGAAACAGTCCCAACTTCTCCCATCTTTCCTCATAACTGAAGTGTTTCATCCTTGGAACCATTCTCGTAAACCTCTTCTGAACTATCTCCAATGCCTTCACATCCTTCTTATAGTGTGGCACCCAGAACTGTACACAATACTCCAGCTGAGGTCTAACCAGTGTTATATGTAAGTTCATCAAAACCTCCCTGCTCTTATACCCTATGCCCCTATTAATGAAGCCTAGAATACCATATGCTTTAGCAACATCTCTCTCTACCTGTCCTGCCACCTTTAATGACTTATGTACATATACACCCAGGTCTCTCTGCTCCTGCACACCCTTTAGAATAGTATCCTTTATTTTATACCAAAGTGTATCACCTCACACTTCTCCGCGTTGAACTTCATCTGCCACCTCTCTGCCCACTCCACCAATGTGTCAATGTCCTTTTGAAGTTCTATACTGTCCTCCTCATAGTTTACAATTCTCCCAAGTTTTGTGTCATTTGCAAACTTTGAAATTCACCCTGCACACCAAGATCTAGATCATTAATATATATCAGGAAGAGCAAGAGTCCCAATACCAACCCCTGGGGAACTCTACCACAAGCATTCTTCCGGCCCGCAAAATACCCATTAACCATTACTCCCTGTTTCCTATCCCTCAGGCAATTTTGTATCCACGTTGCTACTGTCCCTTTTATTCCATGACCTATAACTTCCCTCACAAGTCTGTTGTGTGGCACTATATCGAACGCCTTTTGGAAGTCCATATAAACCACATCAACGGCCTTTGCCTCATCAACCATCTCTGTTACCTCTTCAAAAACTCCAACAAGTTAGTTAGACACAATTTTCCTTTAACAAATCTATGCTGACTCCTCTGAATCAATCCACATTTTTCCATGTGACTATTAATTCTATCCCGAAAAATTGTTTCTAGAAGTTTCCCCACCAATGATGTTAAACTGACTGGTCTGTAATTGCAGGGCAGATTTTTACAACCTATTTTGAACAAGAGGGTAAAGCTTGCAATTCTCCAGTCCTCTGGCACCTCCCCCAAATCCAGGGAACATTGAAAGATTATTGCCAGTGCCTCTGAAATTTCCACTCGCTTCCTTCAATATGTTTGGGTGCATCTCATTCAGTCCCGGTGCCTTAGCAACTTTAAGTACTGACAGCTTATCCAATATCTCCCTCTTATCAATTTTAAACCCTTCTAGTAACTGAGTTTCCTCCTCTGTCACCATGGCCTGTGCAGCATCTGCCTCGTAGGTAAAGACAGATGCAAAGTATTCATTTAACCCCTCAGCCATGCCTCATGCCTCTATGTGTAAATCCCCTTTTTGATCCCTAATAGGCCTCCTTTTACCACCCTTTTACTATTGATATGCTTATACAATACTTTGGGATTTTCTTTTATGTTAGCTACTTGTCGTTTTTCATAATCCCTCTTTGCTTCTCATATTTGCTTTTTCACATCCCTTCTGAACCTTCTGTATTCAGCTTGGTTCTCAATTGTATTTTCTACCTCACACCTGTCATAAGCACACTTTTTGTTCTTTAACTTAATTTCTATCTCCTTTGTCACCCAGGGAGTTCCGGATTTGTTTGTCCTACCCTTCCCTTTTGAGGGAACATATCTTGACTGTGCCCAAACCATCTGCTCTTTGAAGGTAGCCCATTGTTCAGTTACTGTTTTTCCCGCCAACCTTTGGTTCCAGTCTGGGGTGATGTTTGGCATCACATTGAACTTCACCCAATCCAAAATTAAGACCGCTTACTTACATCTCTGTAGCATCGCCTGGCTCTGATCCTTCCTCAGCTTATCTGCTGCTGAAACCCTCATTCATGTTTTACCTTGAGTTGAGACTATTCCAATGTACTCCTGGCCTGCCTCCCAAATTCCATCCTACCGAAAGTTGTGCTTATCCAAAATCCTATTGCCCATACCTTAACTTGTGCTAAGTTTTGTCCATCCATCAGCCCCATTTTTAAATTTTAAAATTTAAACTGTTAAATCCTTATCCTTGTTTGCAGGTCCCTCCAAATTCCCACTCCAAGATCTCTGTGCTCCATTAGTTCTCGCCCCTTGAGCATCCACGATTTTAATCCAACGTTGAAGGCATTGCCTTCACTGCCCATGTCAAACTCTGGAATTCAATTCCTAAACCTTTCTCCTTCTTTACGTCTCTCCTTTAAGACACTCCTTAAAACATCCCTCTGGACCAAGATTGGTCACCTTCTGTGGCTCAGTGTTAACATTGTCTTTATTGGCGTTGCTCTTGTCAAGCTCCTTGGGACTATTTGCTACATTAAAGCACCATATAAATGCAAGATGTTGTTATAGGAACGAAGCATTGTCTGAAAATTGATATGATGTTGGATACAGCAATAAATGGCGGAATGGGCAAAAAATAATGGCCAATGCTTGAGCATAGACAGTAAATGTTGTCAGCTATTTAACTCTGGTAGGCATTGTGGCCGTGTTTATGCTCCCAAATTCTTCAGTTTGTTGGTGGGAGTTGTGGGGGGATGGGGGGAGATGTTGCCTGTGGAGAGCGTCACAGGATAATCAGCAGGATTGGGAATCCCGGTTTAACAGCCTTTCACTAGTCCAAGGCACTGATCTTGTAACTCTCTGGATCTCAATCCCCCATTAGGCACTGCAGCTACTGATTAAGCCAGGGGCATTGGGCAAGGTGAATTTACCCAACACACTCCAACTCCTCCAATAGGAAACTATTATATACAGGAAACTCCTGTTTCAATCCAGATGAAGAACAGTAATCAGTATCAGGGCAGCCCCACAAGTTCAATAACTGTCTGAATCCTCTTAGGTCTGTGAGATTTACCTTCGTCACCTTAGCCTTTCAATACAAAGCTCTGTCCTGTTTCCTAATCTCTTTGCTGGCTGCACAATTGCTTGTCCATGTTCTCATTCTAGCCATAGTGAGGTTTAATAATAACACAATCAACTGTAACATTGCAATCAACTTGCAGCAACAGAATAAGGGAGAACAGTACCCTGGGCCCGTGATCTGACTTGATTGGAATGTGAAAATCTTAACAAAATGTTTGAACGTGTGATCTGGGTCTTGTGGTCTCTGGTGGAATGGTTTTGATTTTGTTTTAATGATCTCATAGGGCTAAGGGATGATCAAGATTATTTGGACTGGTGTCCCTGTCCATTCTATGTTTAACAGTAGTGAAGAGTGGGTGTTGATAGAAGGGACACTAGTGCAGGTTCACCTGCAGTAACTGTGCAAGTAACTGTTCAATCAAGGGTTAGCCACCCTACTGTAGTGTCCGGTTGCGTATCCTCACGATGCAGACGACCCGCAGGGGCCATGGACCCAGCCGACTGAAGGAGCTGCAGGAGATTAACAAATGAGTCCATAAATCTCCTTTGACATGCACATAGCAAGTTGCAGGATATTGTCTCTCTTGTCTGTTGTGCTCAGGTTACTTTCTCAGTCTTACCTATTCAGCTTCATTCTCTCTGTATTATTCTCTCAAGCATAGAAAGAGGCCATTCAGCCCACTGTGCCTGTGCTGGCTCTTTGAAAGAACTATCCAATTAGACCCCCTGCCCTGCTCCTTCCCCATGGCTCTGTAATTTTTTCTCTCTCCAATTCAGTTTACAAAGTTAATGAATCTGCTTCTACCACCATTCCAGGCAGCGAATTCCAGGTCATAACAACTCACCATGTAAAAAACATTCTTCCCATTCCCCCTCTGGGTATTTTGCTCTGCTCTCTCTTCACCTTCCTTCTCTCTTTCTTCCTGTTCCACTCCTCTCCACTCCTCCCCTCTCATAACCTCTCCTTCACTTTCCACATCCTCCTATCCTCCCCATCTTCCTATCTATTCTCTTTTCCTCTCCCATCCTATCTCCTCTCCTCCACTGCCCCCTCTTCCTCTCTGGTCCTTAACTCCTCCCCCCTTTTCTCTCCTTCTCCACTCCTCCCCTCTCTTCTCACTCCCTCTTCTCTGCTCTCCACTGCTCTCCTCTCCCCTCTCCTCTCCTCATCTCCACATTCCTCTTCTCTCCTCCCCTCTCATCACCTCTGTTCTCCTCCCTGGTTCTCCCTCGCTTTGCCTCTCCTCTCCTGTCCTCTCCTTCCCCTCTCCTTTCCTCCTGCCTCCTCTCCTTTCCTTTATCTCCCTCTCCTGCTGTCATATTGTTGTTAGAGTGTTTGCATTTTCTAACCGCAGTAAAAGTGAGGTGGGGTAATTGGAGGCTGTTAATTCTATATCAATTGTGTTTAATTGTAATCATGTGGTGGACATTAAGTTGTGCCCCTATAAATAGGAACAGACTGAAACTGAGCTTGTTGGTTTAGGAGGTGCATGTTTGTAATGTGTAACTTTGTAAATAAAAGCTTATGAAAGCGCATAAAGATTGGCTTCAGTTCTATCCTTCACCACGGGCTTTTTGGAATAGAACTGAGGCTTCCTCATGTCTTCAATTTTCAATTTTTTTCCCAAAATTCTAAACTTAGGATTATGATGTGCACTCTATTTAATACACATTCTTCAGTTCAGAGAAGCTTACAAAAACAAACATTTAATCAGCGCAGTCATTTATTCTTTCCTTCACACACACAACCTCTGTTTTATAACAAAATATAAATCTGAAGATTCTTCAGCGGTTATTAATTGAAGATAGGCTTTCCCTCCTGTGGAACTTGTAAGGGATGGTGTTGTGTGTGTCAGCTTCACCTCTGATTTCTGAGCGGTTCGAATCGCTCCCACTCCCTGGGTTCTAGAACTTAGACTTATTTGGGGGTTGTGACAAAGTGCAGCAGACAACTGGTTTTGGTGCAAGAAAATTTATTGAAGTCACAAATGAATTTATAAGATTAGGATTACACTGATATTATACAGACTTACAAATTACACTTAGTTAAGAATGGGGAACAAACGGCATAACGAGGGAAAATCACGTTACTAATCCCCTCACCCTTGTCCCACCCTCAAAACCTAACTAAATTGAACTAGGAGAGGTCAGGGATCATGCTCACCAACCAGGGTTCCTTGATAGTTTGAAATCCAGCCAGATAAGCTGGTTGCAGTTTTGGGGTACGCTCTTTGTGTCCTCTGGGGCCTGCTGTCCCCACGTGGTCCTGGTCTGTGGAATGTATGAAGGTTCTTCCTTTGGATGGAGGGCACGGTTGTGGGTGGTCGATCTTCATGGAGGGCTGTGGTTGCTGCCTTGTTGTCTTCGGTTGAGCCTGCCACCCCGTGCCTCTCGCCGTGATGTTGCCTGCGGGCCTGCAAACCTCCAGATCTCCTTGCTTAAACTCTGTTTCAACCGTTTCAAAATTGCCCACCCTCCTGCTAGCTGGTTTCTCTCTCTCTCTCCTTCTTAACTGACTGCGCCAGTTATACTGTCTTTCAAATTTCTTATCGGAATCCAAATCAAGGTTAGTTTTTTGTCTGATTTTGGTGGGCTTCCCCGGTGATTGTTGTCTTGTTTTTAATGGGCTCGCATGATGTTTATCATTGTCTTCCTGCCCCCGTAACTAGTTTTGAACTGAAAGCCATTGTATGTGTGGAGTGTTGATGGGTTCGCATAATTGCATTGATTGCTGCCTTCCTGCCCTAGTAGTTAGTAGCGATTATTTATGCAAGATTTTGATGGGCTTTAGTTTCGTGTAACATGAAGTCTTTCTCTGGTTTGATTGGTTTAAAGATAAGAATGCGTATTCTGTATCCTCTCGATGTCTGGTTTCAGGCAAAAAAAACCACACTGCACTCAACAAGCCCTGGCATGTCCAGTCCCAGGCTTTCATGGGCCCAGCCTCCTGTCTGCAGGGTTCTACACTTAACTCAGCAGTTGGGTCCTCTGCCATAAAAGTCCAAAATTCATATCCTTGTTGATGACATGAAAAACGTGGGAATTTTGAGAACCCTTCAATCCCCCCTGTGATACTTAAACCTTGCTTCAAGTATCATACTGGAAAAAAACAAAATTCCCGACCCTCCATAGTCAATCTTCCCCTGTAATTACCTATCTAAGATCTCATGACACGTACATTCCCCATTCCTTAAAATGTGGTGTACGTAAGCAAGCATAGGCAAAATAGAGTTATTTACATACATCCAAACATTTAGGGGGTCCAACACCCCACTTGGTGCACATTCATCTTTATTAAAAGAAAACAACACGTAAAAGTCTTTCTTAAAAATAACCGAACAAAAAAAACAACAATCTTTATTCAGGAACAAAAAAAAAATATGAAAAATTCAAACAGGTGCATCTCTCTCCACCTTAGCATAATGCTTCTTCCAGGTCCTTTCATTTTGGAACTGTAGGATTTTGCCTTTTCCCTTGCACTGAGAGCACAACAGGTACAACACTATTCCCAGCTGGAAAACCATGAGGATGTGGGAAGCCATTCTGACCCATGAAGGGACCTCTATGTTTTCAAATATGTCCCACCAGGGTTGGACTGTGATACCTTGAATCTCTCCCTCTATCTCATATGTTTTCTGTTCCAAAGTATAGAAATACTTTTGTGATAACTCTACAGCTTTTAGTAGTTTAGTAAGATGTTCTGGTAGAGGGGGAATTTCGTAACCGAAATGTGTGACAGAGCTCTGCAGGTTGGTAATGATTTCCCTAACAGTGAGGTGAACAGTGGAGGGTTCAGGAATGGGGACAATCCGCTCCTGGGCCACTTGAACTTCTGCTTCGGGTTTAAAACAAAAACTGCTGTCACTTACCGGACACCGGATGTGCTGTCCAAGCTGGTAGTGGGGCGCACTTGTGGTGACACAATATGTCACACCCCCTATATATGCTACCTGTGGGGGAACATGGCCTTGTGCCATTACGTCCATGGTACAGTTTATAGGCCGTGCACCAGCAGTTTTAAACCCGCACTGTGGTCTGGAATTGGTGTTCATGTGCTGGGGACACAGTACTACGTGTGCACCCCAGCTCCGGCACCCAGAGAGGTCTGTACCTGTCATCATGTGCTCCCACTTTATGATGTAAGGTGGGACCGCTGCGAAACGGACGTGTGCACCCCCTTGAATGACTCCAATGTTCTCCACCCTATATACCGGTGCAGGTCGGGCTGTCCCACCCATGACCGGCATCCTCACTACTATACCCATGATGGTGTGGTTGGAGCACCCACAATCTACTGGGACAGGGTAGGCTTCAGAGGCTAGGCAGAACTGACACGGGCTTAGTGAATCCTCAAATGGGTGGAGGGCTGCGAGGTGCTTGTTGCTGATCCAAGAAGGGACTAAACCTTGCTTTAAATCCTCCAGGTTGCTGCAGCCCTCACCCAGCAACCATGCCCCGTACAGCACGCACACCTCATTCTGTGCAGCCTGGTCTGATGCATTCCTATCCTCTCGAATGAGTGCATTCACTGTTTTGGCGTGCCTTTCCAACTCAGCAATAATCTCCTTTAAATGGACCATCATGGCCTGGTCCTCGTGTAGCTCTGAGCCTATCACTGTGTTCTCCTCTGTTAAGATTTTTCGTAATTGTGTTTTTAAACCGTTTATTTGTGTCTGCAATTCTATGACATAGAATATGCTGTGAAAACATCATCCCAGGTTCCCCTTCTTTGTCTCCCCGCATTGCTAAAGTACTCAGTGTGGGTAGTGTTCAGTTCTGTTTTGTCTACATTGGCAAAATCGAACTCGTAGAATTTCCTGAACATTTCTCTTAACAGGGCCTGGTTTAGCTGTTCTGTCTCCTTGGGGCACCACTCAGGTAAGTGTACCTCTGTGAGGTTTAGAATCACGGAAGCTACCGCGTAGTGTACCCCCTGGGATAGCACCTTTTCGGTTGGCACTAGTACCAGCCCATTCCCTGGTCCCGTGGTGGTGACAGGGCTCTTCTCCATATGTGTCCTTACTGTCGGGGCCGTGGGCAGGGGCTTTGGGCATGTGCCATGAGTTCAGTGGCCTTAACTGAGGCTGGAGAGGATGGGATTATGCAAGTGTGTAGTTGGGAATCCCATTCCACCCTCTTCCCCTTGTCCAGCAATGCTGCGGAAAAGATAATGGATACGCCCGTGGGGCAGGTCTTCCGCGATCCCCACATGCAGACATAGATTCCCTGTTCCGAATTCCACCACTTGTCCCAGCACACGCTCACCCCCCCATGGTTCCCGGTAATGGTCCGATGGGTGTCGTTCCCCAGTCGCTCCCAGTCAGCTGTACCATCCCCCATGTCTCTGCTCAGCTTCCTGAGCCACCACCACCTTCCCAGGGGAATCTGTCCTCTGCAGGTCAGGCACATGCATTTCCCCTCAGTGACCCCGACCCGTGTGGCCACAGCCTGTCTGCTGGGGCAGGGGAGGGAGGCCTCCCCGTAGGTGAACCCAGTCTGACTGGAGTATCGGGTGGAGTTAGGTCCCAGCCACCCTGGCCATCTTCCCACATGGGAATAGGTAGTGATCTCCTCCACGTTACCTTCGCTGCCCCTCACAGTCACAACCGGTGCTCTCTCCCCTGAGCACCCAAAAATGTGGGAGTCCTCCACGTCACCTCACCTCCCAGCGGCCATTCCTATCAGGGCGAGTAGGAGTATTCCCCCCCTCCTATCAAAATCCTTTCTATAGGGAGACATAAGAGCATATAGCCAGGTCCCGAACAGATTCGCTGGCTTGGGTAAAGCATAGTCGAGTCTTGCGACCTCGACTCAACACAAACACTCTTAAACAATAATACTTAAACTACCAACCACCTTATTTAAAATTTAACTAAAACACCCAAACTTAACAATCTCAAAATTAAATAACAAAGCTATGTACATCCGCCGCATGTCCCTGGGCGGCCAGGTTAATCCCTGTTCGGGCTACAGCACACTATTCCCTTCGGTGTGGCCGGCCGGTCCTGTACCTTTGGTCCCTCACAGCCTGCGGCTGCTGGCTGGGGACTCCTGTCCTCAGATCGATCGCTGACTTGAGGGGCTGCCCTTTTAAACTGGGGGGCCGGTGACCACGGTTTCTTTGGCGGTGGATGTCATGGGGACCTTCTAGGGACTCTGGCTGGTGGGGGTTTTCTGGCTGGTGGGTCTTCAACCCGAGCCACTGTCCCCTCTTGTGCGGTCTGGGGAATCTCCACTGTCGCTGGCTGGGGATTTCTATCCTCAGGCTGTACCTCTTCTAAATCTGTGTCAGGGGCAGGTAACTCTCTGCCCTCAGGTCCCTCCTCATCTGAGTCCCAGATGAGCGGGGGAGTGTCCCAGACGGTGGGTGGGATGGTCCTTCCCTTAAAACAAGCCACTGCACCTGATTGTGCAGTCTGTGAGTTTGCTCCTGCTGCAGGCTGAGGATTTTTATCCTCAGACCTTACCCCAACTGGCTGTTCCCTTCTCTCGGATTTAAATAACTTACATTGGTTAATGTGGAACCATTTGTTGTGCTGAGGCAGCTTTATGGTGTATACCATGGGGCTTGCCTTATCTACAATGCTGTAAGGCCCCATGTATAATGGTTCTAGACTGCCTACCCGAGCAAAATTCCTAACCATAACCTGATCCCCTATCTCCCACTCGTGGTGTGTACGGGGTTCTAGCAGCAGTCGGTTACTCCGATGCTGTTTTCCCATGTTGCTAGCAGCCTGCCAGTGAACCTGTTTAAGGTGTTCAAACAGATTCCTGACAAAGCTGTCCTGGTTCACCTCTCTGAGCTGACCCTCTGTGAGCACCGGGGCTAGCACATGGGTGGGGGTCCGCATAACGCTACCAGCCATGAGCTCGTGTGGGGAATACCCCATGCTTTTTGACTGGCTGGCTCGGATCCCCATTAGCACCAACGGTAAGACTTCTACCCACTTTCTAGGCGAGTCCACTGTCTCTTTCCTCAGCCTTTCTTTCAAAGTTCATTTCATCCTCGCTACAATCCCTGAGGACTGTGGGTTGTGTGCAACGTGCCATTTCCCCTCTATGACAAGTACCATAAGGGTATTCTGCATGACCTGCCCGGTAAAGTGGCTCCCTTGGTCGGACTCCATGTACTGTGGTAGCCCCCATCGTGAGAACACCTCCCTGACCAGGATCCTGGCTGTACTCAGAGCCGAGGCTGTTCGGCAGGGGAATGCTTCTACCCACTTTGTGAACACATCCACCAGGACTAGGCAGTACTTATAGCCTCCCTGGGCGGTGGGTAGGGGCCCGATGTAATCGACCTGGATCGACTGCCATGGTCCCTTTACCCTTCTGATGTATCCCATAGGTACCTTCCTTTTGTGCGGGTCAGGGTTGTTAGCAGCACACACCAGACAACTGGCACAGAACTCGCGGACATCTTCCCTAAGTCCTGGCCACCATCCTGCCTGTTCCACCCGCTGCCAGGTGGTCTCAGGCCCGGGATGCCCCACTCCTGGACCCTCATGGGCCAGTTGAAGGAATTCCCTCCTGTGCTGTTGCGGTACTACCCATTACTCTCCCTTAAACAGCATGCCTCCCTTTACAGAGAGGGCTGCTGTCCTGTAAGGGCCCTCTACCCTTTTCCCTTCTGCCACTGCACTGAGGACTGCCTTGAGGACGGAGTCTTGGGTTTGGACCGTCTTAAGGTCCGGGGTTAAAGCTACACCTGCACTCCCCCGTGTCCCATTCCTACCCGTGACTGCTGCTATAGGACGGGACCCATATGGGTCCCAGAAAATGCCTGTGCGGGCACCCTCCTTAGCTAGCACGTCGGTCTGCCGGTAGCCCTCACTCCGGGGTTCTGCGGAGGAATGGGCTTTCACCTTATGGATGAAAACCTCCCCTTCCTCCCCCACTGCTGCAAAGATTTTCTCCAGCAAGGGTTTCACTGTGAGGGGTCTCCCGACAGCGGAGGTGTATCTGCGGTGGGACCAGATGGCCAGGTACTCCGTAGCCGAATTGCATGTGAACATGCTGTCCGAGCAAATCGTGTATGGGGTGGGGAAGATCTCGGGGTGTGTAACCATGTACACTACTGCGGACAGTTCAGCCTGCTGAGCGCTCATGGTGCTCGGGAGCTTAATTGCCAGGGCAAGGTTTGCCGCTGGGTCATAAACTCCACACCCCGTGAGTCGCTCACCAGCAGATACTGTGCTGGAGCCATCCACATAGATTTCCCGGCCTGTGGGGTGTATCCCAACCCGTAAACCTATGTCTACTTCCCAAACCCTTCTATGGAACACCGGTGGGCTGTTCCAGGATATACCAGGTTAGCTGCGAGCTTTGGCTCGCAGAGCCCTTTTACTTTTTGGTCCATCTGTGAGAGAAGCAGGGTCCAGCGAGCAATGCAGGCACTGCTCACTGTCCCATCCTTGATTCTCCCGCCCAGGAGCATCTGGGTGGGCGTGTGATGGGTGAGGAGGGTGATGGGAGAGGTGCTTGTGAAGATCAGCGATCTTTTCACAGCCCAATGTGTGGCCAAGAGGTGCCTTTCACAATTGGAGTAGCTCTTCTCCACATCTGTGAGTATCCTGGAGGAGTAGACCACCGGTCTCAGCTTGCCATGCCGCTCTTGGAGCAGCACAGCACTCAGGCTGTCCCTGCTGGCTGCTGCCTCCAGGAAGAACTCTTTCCCTCCATCTATGACCCCTAGAGCTGGTGCGGTCTGCAGATCTTTCTTGAGCCTGACAAATGCTGCTTGGCACCCCTCATCCCAAATCTACTCCACTCCCTTATGCAGGAGTTGGAGCAGAGGGGCTGCTATGGCCGCATAGTCCTCAATGGAGTCTCTGCAGCACCCGGTTAGCCCTAGAAACGATCTCACTCCCGTGACTGTTTTGGGGACTGGTAACTCCTGTACCGCTTCCCGTCTAGCTTTATCTATGGCCCTTTCCCCAGCGCGTATTGTCAGGCCCAGGAATTTCACCTCCTGCTGGCCGATCTGCGCTTTCTTTGGGTTCACTTTAAAACCTTCCTGTCCGAGCAGTTCCAGCAGTTCGGCCAGAAGTGGGCCATGCTCCTCTCTCAAATCGGTGAATAGGAGCAGGATATCCACGCATTGTACCAGCCGCCTGGGCTGGCTGAAGCCCTTTAAACTGTTTGCCATGCATTGGTGGAAAATGCTGGGGCTATTGTGGAAGCCCTGAGGCAGACAGTTCCAGGTGTACTGTTGCCCTTTAAAGGTAAAGGCAAACTTGTACTGATCCTCTCTCCTTAAAGGGTTGGACCAAAACCCGTTGGAGATATCCAGCACCGTGAAAGTGGTCGCGGATGCTGGGATACTTCCTATCAGGTCGGCGACTGCAGCTACCGTGGGTGCACAGGCTGGGATGTTACTGTTGAGCACCCGATAATCCACTGTGGCCCTCCAGGAGTTGTCCGGTTTTCTAACCGGCCACAGTGGAGAGTTCACGTGGGTGGATATTGGTCTCAGGACCCCCTGTTGCACTAAGGAGGACATGGCTGCTTCCATGTCTGGCTCTGCTTCCCTGGAGAAGTTATATTGCTTTTGTGGTCGGGCCATAGGGTCCCCATCTACACTGACCTCGAACCCGTTGACCCTCCCACAGTCGTGTTTGTGTGTGGCAAATGTGGCTAGGTGGGCTCGCACAAATGCCTGGAACTCCCTTGGGGTATTACTGACCATGAGTTCGAGGTTATAACCCTCTTTAGGCTTCATGGTGCACAGGGACCCCTTCCCCTGTTCCCCTGGGATGACTACTACTCCGCCTTCCTTTCCTGTTTTTGTCCCCCATAGGCAATGATTCCTCAAATCCACTAGGATCCTGTGGCCTACAATAAAGTCGGCTCCCAGGATCCCTTTTCCACCCTCCACTTCCCACTTCATTAGGATACAGGTCCACTTAGAGCGGAGTGTTCCTAAACGATTGGTCAGTGGGATGGAAAATGAACCAGCCTGTTCTTTACCTGTGAATCCCGACAGACTGTATGGGACCCCGTTAGATAGAGGTGAGGTGGTGGAGTTAGCTGAATGGATCACGGTACATGATGCTCCCGTGTCCAACAGATAGGTCCCCTTTACCTCTTCTAGCTCCATCTCAACGAGGGGTCTCTTCCATAAGTTGTAGGTAAGGGAACACAGGTAAACAGGCTGCGCTGGCTCTAGTCAGGGTTGTGGGTTAGATGGGGCTGATGGGGTCAGCGCGCTGGTGGTGGCTGCTACCTTCCCTGGGCCAGTCAATAGGGTTCTCATGGTGTCCAAAAATGACTTGACCATGGCCGGAGGGATTCCTGTCCCTGCCTTTTGGGCTGGGGTTGAGGAATTCTTTCCCTTGTCATGTTTCCAAGGATTCTTACACTCCTTCCTCCAGTGTCCATTCTTCCTACACCCATAACAGTTGATCTTTGTGCTGGAAGAGTTATTCCCTTCCTGATGCCACTCCTTCCTACCCTGGCCGGGTTTCATTTCATGCACTTTCCCTTTAGATGGTTGTGCATCGGTTCCTTTACCATTACGGTAAGCGATGGTCAATTGTCTGATCACTGTGAGTTCGGTAGTCAGGGGATTCTTTGGGTCAAACCACATTCCTGCCGCGGTCCTGACCTGTAACAAGCTGTTTGCCACCAGGCAACGGAGCCAGTGGGCCCACTGATCCTGGTCCAGGTTAGCCCGGTTAGGCGTCCCACTGCATGCGTTCCTATATACTGGCCATAACCTGTCTGCAAAAGCCTGCGGGGGTTCTCCTATGAGCTGCACTGATTTTTCCACCCGGGAGAAAGGACTTCCCTCATTCATCCCCACAGCCTCAAGAGCTTCCTCCTTGAGCTCCCCATAATCACACTGTCCCATCTTACATTGGTCAGAGAGGGACTGGAAGAGCTTACTCTCCAGGGAGAATAGCAGCATTTTGGCCTGTTCAGCATCATTGCACTCGTTGATACTTGCTGCTTGTTCCACTTCCCTGAAGTGGACCGAGGGATCCCCATTTGCCGCAAGTTTAGTTAAATGGCTTGCCAGGGCCCTAAGCTGTTGGGTGCCGTGGGGAACTAGGAACTGGTTTTGGAGGGGTCCCTCATCCCCGTTATCAGCGGGCGGGCTGAACCTTTGCTGCTGGGCCAGGCACATCGACCCCGGTCCCAGCCTCTCTTGCTGGGGTTTTTCCTCCTCAGCTTCTGCCCTTAATTCCACCCCCCCTACCAGGTTTCGCTAAAACCTGGCGCTACGGGTGGTGGTCGTGGGCCCTCCTGCTCCTCAACCAGGTAATCCCTTGGCACTACCTGTGGTGTCTGAACCGTCCTCCCCATGTTCCCTGTGAAGTCGACCTGGGCTGCACTAGGGCTTATGAGGCACACCATGCCTTTTGCTGTCCTTAGAGCAAGGCTCAGACTCTCTATCTGCTTCTGACAGGGGCCATGGTCTGCACCCTCAAACCCCTGTGCGCTCACTATCTTATAGGCTGCCTGTAAGCCTTTTACTTTCTCCTCCTGCTCTCTTACTTGTCTTGCTAGGCAGGCATTCTTTTCCCGCAACCCCAGCTCATTGCTCTCGGCCTCGGTGACCTGACACTGTAAATATTCCTGCTGGGTCTTATGCTCCCCCACTAACTGCACCCTTCCTGGTTCAGTGTGTGTGTCAGCTTCACTTCAGATTTCTGAGCGGTTCAAATCGCTCCCACTCCCTGGGTTCTAGGCCTTGGACTTATTTGGGGGTTGTGACAAAGTGCAGCAGACAACTGGTTTTGGTGCAAGAAAATTTATTGAAGTTACAAATGAACTTATAATATTAGGATTACACTGATATTATACAGACTTACAAATTACACTTAGTTAAGAATGGGGAACACATGGCATAACGAGGGAAAATCACGCTACTAATCCCCTTACCCTTGTCCCAACCCCAAAACCTAACTAAATTGAACTAGGAGAGGTCAGGGATCATGCTCACCAACCAGGGTTCCTTGACAGTTCGAAATCCAGCCAGGGAAGCTGGTTGCAGTTTTGGGGTAGGCTCTTTGTGTCCTCTGGGACCTGCCATCCCCACGTGGTCCTGGTCTGTGGAATCTGCGAAGGTTCTTCAGTTGAGAGGAGGGCACGGTTGTGGGTGGTCGATCTTCGCGGAAGGCTGTGGTTGCGGCCTTGTTGTCTTCGGTTGAGCCTGCCACCCCGTGCCTCTCGCCGTGATGTTGCCTGCGGGCCTGCAAACCTCCAGATCTTCTTGCTTAAACTCTGTTTCAACCGTTTCAAAACTGCCCACCCTCCTGCTAGCTGGTTTCTTTCTCTCTCCTTCGTAACTGACTGGCCCAGTTATACTGTCTTTTGAATTTCCTGTCAGAATCCAAATCAAGGTTAGTTCTTTGTTTGATTTTGGTGGGCTTCCCCCGGTGATTGTTGTCTTGTTTTTAATGGGCTCGCATGATGTTTATCATTGTCTTCCTGCCCCCGTAACTAGTTTTGAACTGAAAGCCATTGTATGTGTGGAGTGTTGATGGGTTCGCATAATTGCACTGATTGTGCCTTCCTGCCTTAGCAGTTAGAAGCGATTATTTATGCAAGATTTTGATGGGCTTTAGTTTCATGTAACATGAAGTCTTTCTCTGGTTTGATTGTTTTAAAGGGAAGAATGCGTATTCTGTATCCTCTCGTTGTCTGGTTTCAGGCAAAAAAAACCACACTGCACTCAACTAGCCCTGGCATGTCCAGTTCCAGGCCTTAGTGGGCCTAGCCTCCTGTCTGCAGGGTTTTACACTTAACTCAGCAGTTTAAAAGTCCAAAAGTTATATCCTTGTTGATGATATAAAAAATGTGGGAATTTTGAGAACCTTTCAAACTAGAAGGATGAGGAATACTATTCCCATAGCAGTCCTCAATCATCCATCCTGCTGCCCTCTCTCCAATCCCTGTCTGAAGTTTGTCTGGGCCTCTCCTGGTGATACCATATACCCGATATTAAATCAGTTATAATGATCAGGAGCTTGTGGGGGTGCAACCCTTCAAGCTGTTAAAATGAGGGGTGAGACCCAATTTGAGGCTGCGCTTTGGGCCTTCTGACTGGGGAGCACTCATTGCTCAGGGCCCATCCTGGGCTGGAAGATGGACCAGGTCACATTTCTACCCATACAAGTTCGATTTCCACCCTGACCAGCCTTGAAAATCACTTCAATAAACATGGTTATTTATGGACTGTAGTCAGCAGGAAACACAGGAGCAAATTGGTACACTGTAAACTCCTGCAATAAACAATGTGATAATGATCAGATATTGTTTGAGGGTTAAACACCGCTCAGAACACCAGGAGGAATTCTCCTGCTAAACCTTCAAAATTGGCATGTGATCATTAACATTCAGAATGGTGGCCCATCTGCAACCCCTTTCCCTACCCATTGCGTGGTCTTCATTGTGAAGGATGGGCATTTGGCTTTAATCTCAGGGCAGCTGGGGGAAGCATCATTAACTGGATAACTGTGGGAGGAGGGGGTAGGGAGAGGGAAATATGAGATAATCATTGGCAGCCCTGGAGAAAAGAAATGAGGAAATCTTTTCATTACAACCTCCAGTTATATCATTGAGGAAAAGTATGGAGAAAGCTGTTTACTGTTAATTCAGTTTTTGATCTTCAGTTTACATTGGGTCTTTTCCAGGATTCTAATCCCACAATATAGTGTGGCTGCTATGATATCAAAACCCATGCACAATTCATGGAATGTTAGCTATTTCCCTCTTTCTCTCTCTCTCTCTGTCTCTCTCTTCATCACCCAAAGTGAAAGGATCTGCTCTTTAAATTTCCCTTCAAATGTTTGTTGACTTGCCCTTCAGTATCTTCCCTGCAGATCATCCTTTTGTTTTTCAACTCATTAAATTGATATATGGAAGTTCTCTCCAAGTCCTAAAATGTCCTGACGTCATCTGGAGTCAGGAACAGTATTGGGTGGGGACTGAGGGGAGTTCTGTGCTGCTTTATCAGAGGGTCAGGCTGCCAAGTAGTCGAGAAAACGTACAGTTGGGCAATGCACATGGGTGTTATTCTCACCAGGCACAGCTGCAAGGTGGTCCAACCTGATGAAGACTCATTCACAGATTTGCTTTTTCTCCAAAAAGTCCTTTAAAAGCTACTTTCACGTGGGCTCCTGCTTCAACTATGTGGCTCAGTTGGTAGTATTCTTATCACTGTGTCAGAAGGCTGTGGGTTTAAATCCCACTGCAGTCTTTTAAACACATAATCCAGGCTGACGCTCCCAGTGGAGGGGGTGTTCAGATGAGATGTTAAACTGAAACCTTGTCTGCTCCCTCTGGTAGGGGTAAAACATTCCATGTCACTAGAGCAGCTGTGTTCTCCTTGATGTCCTGCTCAAGGGTTACCCCTCAACCAATGTCACTACAATAGATTACCTGGGTATTATCTCATTTTTCTTGAAATGGGATCCTGCAGTGCACAAATTGGTTGCCGTGTTTCCTACATTATGACAATGACTGCACTTCATTAGCTGTAATTTTATTTATTCTTTCATGGGATGTGGACGTCGCTGGCCCATCCCTAACTGCCCCCGAACTGAATGGCTTGCCACACCATTTCAGAGGGCAGTTAAGGGTCAATCGCATTGCTGCGGGTCTGGAGTCACATGTAGGCCGGACCAGGTAAGGTCCGCAGGCTTTCCTTCCCTAAAGGGCATTAGTGAACCAGGAGGGTTTTTGCGACAGTTGACAACAGTTTCATGGTCACCATTATTGGGACAAGCTTTTCAATTCCAGATTTATTAATTGAATTTAAATTCTACCAGCTGCCATGGTGGGATTTTGCCCTTATCTCCAGATCATTAACCTTGGCCTCTGGTTTACAGTCCAGTGACATTACTGCTATGCCACCATCCCCCCTTTGTCACTGACTCCCCTTGTAATATGAGACGTGAGAGTCACCATGGAAATGAAGACTCTCTTTCTTTAATGGGGACTGAGCTTCTGGAGCTGTAAATGTCTCAGTGAGCCAGTGTGTATGAGAGCTGACTGAAATCCTGGCCTCGAATAGTGTCTGAGTGAAGATCGGAGATAGTCAGTCTGATTTGGTTCACTCAGGGGGTAGAAAGAGAACTGTCCCTGATTACGGTACACTTAATCAAGCAACACGATTGAGAACATTTTAAATGTTTGAGCACGGCTTCATAAAGATGAGTAAACATGAGAAAAACTGACCTGAGGATGGTGGAAATGGAAACAATTACCAAAGTTAAACAAGGAGCTGTCTCTGTTTATTTTAGCTCATGTTTCTGGCGCATTGCTTGTGCTCTTTACTCTGTAGACCATCTGTGCTGGGAAATAAAAGTGTTCAACTTCTAAGAAATGGCATCAGTGCAAAGAGCTCCCAGATCACAGGGCAGTGAACTGCATTTCTGTATGGCCCCAGACAGACTAGTGGGTAGATTAGGAGCAAAACTCACCTTCTGACCCATCAAACACACATAAGTATGTCACTGACCAGATACTGAATAGTTCTCCCTCTACACAGCCCCTATCAAACACACACAGACAGGCACAGCACAGGGTTAGATACAGAGTAAAGCTCCCTCTGCAAACACCTCCAGCGCAGGTACAGCACGGGGTTAGATACAGAGTAAAGCTCCCTCTACACATTGCCCATCAAACACTCCCAGGACAGGTTGAGCACAGGGTTAGATACAGAGTAAAGCTCCCTCTACACTGTCCCCATCAAACACTGAGGAAGGTGATGGGGGAGGCAATGGCGTACTAGTATTGTTGCTGGACTAGTGATCCAGAGGCCCAGGGTAATGCAGATGGTGGAATTTAAATGCAATAAAAATCTGGAATTAAAAGTCTAATGAAGACCATGAATCCATCTGGTTCACTAATGTCCTTTAGGGAAGGAAATCTGTTGTCCTTACCTAGTCTGACCTACACGTGACTCTAGACTCCAGACCCACAGCAATGTGGTTGACTCTTAAATTCCCTCTGAAATGGCCAAGCAAGCCACTCAGTTGCAAGAAACCGCTACAAAGTCACAAAAAAGGAATGAAACTGGACAGACCACCCGGCATCAAACTAGGCACCGGAAACGACAACGGCAATTTCTGCCCTGTCGACCCTGCAAAGTCCTCCTTACTAACATCTGGGGGCTGGTGCTGAAATTGGGAGAGCTGTTACACAGACTAGTCAAGCAACAGCCTGACATAGTCACTCTCATGGAATCATACCTTACAGATAATGTCCCAGACACCACCAACACCATCCCTGGGTGTTTCCTGTCCCATTGGCAGGACAGGCCCAGCAGAGGTGGCGGCACAGGGTATACAGTCAGGAGGGAGTTGCCCTGGGAGGCCGCAATATCGACTTTGGACTCCATGAAGTCTCATGGCATCAGGTCAAACATGGGCAAGGAAACCTCCTGCTGAATACCATGTACTGCCCTCCCTCAGCTGATGAATCAGTGCTCCTCCATGTTCAGCACCACTTGGAGGAAACACTGAGGGTGGCAAGGGCACGGAATGTACTCTGAGTGCGGGACTTCAATGTTCATCACTAAGAGTAACTCAGTAGCACCACTACTGACAGAGCTGGCCAAGTCCTAAAGGACATAGTTCTAGACTGGGTCTGCAGCAGGTGGTGAGGGAGCCAACAAGAGGGAAAAATATATTTGACCTCATCCTCACCAACCTGCCTCCACAGATGCATCTGTCCATGACAGTGTTCATAGGAGCGACTAACGTACAGTCATTGTGGAGATAAAGTCCCGGCTTCACATTGAGGATACCCTCCATTGTGTTGTGTGGCACTACCACCGTGCTAAATGGCATAGATTTTGAACAGACCTAGCAACTCAAGACTGGGCATCCATGAGGTCCTGTGGGCCATCAGCAGCAGCAGAGTTGTACTCAAACTGTAACCTCACGGCCCAGCATATCCCCCACTCTACCATTACCATCAAGCCAGGGGATCAAAACTGGTTCAATTAAGAGTGCAGGAGGGCATGCCAGGAGCAACACCAGGCATACCTAAAAATGAGGTGTCAGCCTGGTGAAGCTATAAACAGGATTACTTGCATTCCAAACAGCATAAGCAGCGAGTGGTAGACAGAGCTAAGCGATCCCACAACCAACAGATCAGGTCTAAGCTCTGCAGTCCTGCCACATCCAGTCGTGAATGGCTGTGGACAATTAAACAACTCACTGGAGGAGGATGCTCCACAAATATCCCCATTCTCAATGATGGAGGAGCCCAGCACATCAGTGCAAAAGATAAGGTCGAAGCATTTGCTACAATCTTCAGCCAGGAGTGCCAAGTGGATGATCCATCTCGGCCTCCTCTGGAGGTCCCCAGCATCACAGATGCCAGTCTTCAGCCAATTAGATTCACTCCACGTGACATCAAGAAATGGCTGAAGGCACTGGATATTGCAAAGGCTACGAGCCCTGACAATATTTCAGCAATAGTACTGAAGACTTGTGCTCTAGAACTTGACACACCCCTCGCCAAGCTGTTCCAATACAGCTACAACACCGGCATCTACCCAGCTATGTGGAAAATTGCCCAGGTTTGTCCTGTACACAAGAAGCAGGACAAATCCAACCTGGCCAATTACTACCCCATCACTCTACTCCCAATCATCAATAAAGTAATGGAAGGGATCATCAATAGTGTCATCAAGTGGCACTTGCTTAGCAATAGCCTGCTCGCTGATGCTCATTTTGGGTTCCGCCAGGGCCACTCAGCTCCTGACCTCATTACAGCCTTGGTTCAAAAGTGGACAAATGATCTGAACTCCCGAGGTGAAGTGAGAGTGACTGCCCTTGACATCAAGGCCGCATTTGACCAAGTGTGGCATCAAGGAGCCCGAGCAAAACTGGAATAAATGGGAATCAAAGGGAAAACTCTCCACTGGTTGGAGTCATACCTAGCACAAAGGAAGATGGTTGTGATTGTTGGAGGTCAGTCATCTCTGCTCTAGGACATCACTGCAGGAGTTCCTCAGTGTAGTGTCCTCGGCCCAACCACCTTCAGCTGCTTCATCAATGACCTTCCTTCCAACATAAGGTCAGAAGTGGGGATGTTTGCACAATGTTCAGCACCATTCACCACTCCTCGGATACTGAAGCAGCCTATGTCCAATTGCAGCAAGACCTGGACAATATCCAGGCCTGGGCTGACAAGGGGCAAGTAACATTCACGCCACACAAGTGTCAGGCAATGACCATCTCCAACAAGAGAGAATCCAACTTTCGACACTTGATGTTCAATGGCATTACCATCACTGAATCCCCTATTATCAACATCCTTGGGGATTACCATTGACCAGAAACTGAACTGGATGAGCCATATCAATACTGTGGCTACAAGGGCAGGTCAGAGGCTAGGAATAGTGCGATGAGTAACTGAACTCCGGACTCTCCAAAGCCTGTCCACCATCTACAAGGCACAAGTCAGGAGTGTGATGGAATACTCCCCACTTGCCTGGATGAGTGCAACTCTCGCAACATTCAGGAAGCTTGACACCATCCAGGACAAAGCAACCCGCTTGATTGGCACCACATTCACCAACATTCACTCCCTCCACCACCGATGCACAGTAGCAGCAGTGTGTACCATCTACAAGATGCACTGCAGGAATTCAACAAAGCTCCTTAGGCAGCAGCTTCCAAACCCATAACCGCTACCATCTAGAAGGACAAGGGCAGCAGATAGATGGGAACACCACCACCTGCAAGTTCCCCTCCAAGTTACTCACCATCCTGACTTGGAAATATATCACCGTTCCTTCACTGTCGCTGGGTCAAAATCCTGGAACTCCCTCCCTAACAGCACTGTGGGTGTACCTACACCACATGGACTGCAGCGGTTCAAGGAGGCAGCTCACCACCACCTTCTCAAGGGCAATTAAGGATGGGCAACAAATGCTGGCCCAGCCAGCGAAGCCCACATCCCATGAATGAATAAAAAGAAATCTCCCAGGATAGGTACAGCACTGGGTTAGATACAGGTTAAAGCTCCCTCTACACTGTCCCCATCAAACACTCCCAGGACAGGTACAGCACGGGGTTAGATACAGAGTAAAGCTCCCTCTACACTGTCCCCATCAAACACTCCCAAGACAGGTACAGCACGGGGTTAGATACAGAGTAAAGCTCCCTCTACACTGTCCCCATCAAACTCTCCCAGGACAGGTACAGCACGGGGTTAGATACAGAGTAAAGCTCCCTCTACACTGTCCCCATCAAACACTCCCAAGACAGGTACAGCACGGGGTTAGATACAGAGTAAAGCTCCCTCTGCACTGTCCCCATCAAACACTCCCAGGACAGGTACAGCATGGGGTTAGATACAGAGTAAAGCTCCCTCTACACTGTCCCCATCAAACACTCCCAGGACAGGTACAGCACGGGGTTAGATACAGAGTAAAGCTCCCTCTACATTGTCCTCATCAAACTCTCCCAGGACAGGTACAGCACGGGGTTAGTTACAGAGTAAAGCTCCCTCTACACTGTCCCCATCAAACACTCCCAGGACAGGTACAGCACGGGGTTAGATACAGAGTAAAGCTCCCTCTACACTGTCCCCATCAAACACTCCCAGGACAGGTACAGCACGGGGTTAGATACAGAGTAAAGCTCCCTCTACACTGTCCCCATCAAACACTCCCAGGACAGGTACAGCACGGGGTTAGATACAGCGTAAAGCTCCCTCTACACTGTCCCCATCAAACACTCCGAAGACAGGTACAGCACGGGGTTAGATACAGAGTAAAGCTCCCTCTACACTGTCCCCATCAAACTCTCCCAGGACAGATACAGCACGGGGTTAGTTACAGAGTAAAGCTCCCTCTACACTGTCCCCATCAAACACTCCCAGGACAGGTACAGCATGGGGTTAGATACAGAGTAAAGCTCCCTCTACACTGTCCCCATCAAACACTCCCAGGACAGGTACAGCATGGGGTTAGTTACAGAGTAAAGCTCCCTCTACACTGTCCCCATCAAACACTCCCAGGACAGGTACAGCACGGGGTTAGATACAGAGTAAAGCTCCCTCTACATTGTCCCCATCAAACTCTCCCAGGACAGGCACAGCACGGGTTTAGTTACAGAGTAAAGCTCCCTCTACACTGTCCCCATCAAACACTCCCAGGACAGGTACAGCCTGGGGTTAGATACAGAGTAAAGCTCCCTCTACACTGTCCCCATCAAACACTCCCAGGACAGGTACAGCACGGCGTTAGATACAGTGTAAAGCTCCTGCTCTGCTGAAGAAGTTCTCACACCAAAACCTCAGAAGAACAACCCTTCCTGCACCAGCTGAGCATTTCAATCGCCCAGCCCATCCAGGCTGTGGTAGCCCTGAGTTAAAATTACCAATTTTTTCCTGAATTACAGGCTTGGCTTTCTGTGGGTTTATGCTAACTGGGGAATGGGCTGGACCTGTTGAATTATTTTTCCAAAGGCCCTTTTATAGTTGGTGAATTGGGGCTTTGATTCTTTCTGTTTCCGAGTTGAAAGTACAGCATTCTCACTCACTGCTCCATGCATTGCTGCCACTAGTTCTGTTTAGACACAAAATAAAATGTGCCCAACAGAGTTTATGAGAATAGTGAACAACATAATTCATTGGGATCAGTGGTAAATCACTGAAACACTGGGATGATTCAGTAATAATTCTGAGTTCTGGAATAGTAATGCAGCAACCAACAGAAGGTCCAGACTCTACATTGACCACAGTATATAAAACCAGCCTCCAATTTACGATCAAATCTGCACCACAAGTGAACTTGAGCTGACCCACAAACCCTGAGAAGCGATTGGATCAGACTGGAGTGAACATTTGACTATTCAACTCATTGAGAGGTTATCTTGAGCCTGTCTTCTTGACTAAGTCAGTTCAGGGCAATGGTTCATTTTCTTCTGTGTGTTTTTTAACATTATTCCCTGATATATCTGCAAGTACAAACACTGGTGTGCGATGATTCCATCCATGATCGTGTCTGCTGTCCTTACTAATAATTAATTTGCATGGCAGCCACCTGAAATAGTGCATACTTTGTCTTAATATTGAAATGAGATTCCTTTGCTCACTTCCAGGCTCGTTCTCGGAATCCATTTAAATTAGGCATGGTTAAACTTGTCAACTATGACCACTCTGACTACTTTTTAAGTATCTATGCAAGCTTAATTAATGTCTGTAAAGTGGTTGCAGGAGGCCTAGGTGAAGCCTGCAGGTGAGTTAATTTTAACTTGCCTGTGGAGCCAAGAGAAACAGGGGCACTTCTAATGTCTCCCCATTGATACGGTGCTGGTCACCAGCCCGCTCTTCCCCCTTCCAATTTCCTCTCCGGGACTTGCCTCAGAACCACCAGCCACCCAGGATTGGTTAATGAGCTGCTACATGGTGCCTGGCAGTTGCCCCCAGCTCACAGACATTCTGATAATGCAACTCAAGGACCAATTCAGAACCAGACTCAATTCCTTGAGAACAATACTTCTCACACTTCTACCTGAATACCCAACCTTTATCCCCCATACCTTCAGCCAATTTTAAACTCAAGTCAAAAGGTATCTCCCAATGCTCAGAATCAATTGTGTAGAACTTCATGAAAAGCCTCATGAAACTCAATATGGATAATATACATAGGCATCCCTTTATCTACATTATTAGTGACCTCTTCAAAAGAATTCAACTAGATCAGAACATGGAATATTTAACATAAAACAGACCATCCAGTCCTACTGGTATGTGCCAGTGTTTATCACTTGACCCTCCTCTGATGTTACATTATCTAACCTTATCACATACCCTGAATTCAAGCTGAAAAGCATGGAAACTCTTGCACTACCTGAGAGCAGCCACACCAGCCGCCCAGAATCAACGTTGATGTCATCGCTTCACGACTCCTAATAAACTCAAAGACACCAGCCAGCAAGGAAGATAAATGGATAGTAAAATCAGCCCTGATGCTCTCTCTCAAGACTACCCCTGAGCAGGTAGACTTCTCAAGCCCTTACACAAAAGTGGAAATGGACACTGTCCTGACAACAACTAAGTTAGACAAATCAGCAGGAGTTGATGGGATTTAGCCAGAATTCCTGAAGAACAGCAGATCACAGGGAAGGAAGTGGCTAGTAAAGCTGTGTACCAACATCCATAGCACAGGCACCACTCCAAACATTTGGTGCCATTCCAAGATAGTGGCCATTGCCAAGCCAGGGAAGCCACTCAATGACTTATGCAGCTACTGCCCCATTATCCTACTCTCAATAACATATAAGGTCCTGGAATACCTCCTGCTAAACAAACTGAGTCCCAACCTGGGAACAGTGATGTCCCTCAACAAGCAGGTTTTTGTACTGGTCACAACAGCATCGAGCAGGTCTTGACACTGACCTCACATATTGCAGCTGGTTCCCAGAAAGGCCTAAAGGCTTTGTTGACTTATCCTACGCCTATGGCGCAGTGCGGCACACAGACATGCTGCTGAAATTCTCAAAAATCATCTGCGATGTGAAAACCCTACAAGTGATCAATTCCATAATCAGCGACCGACAGTTCTGTGTTCACCTTGCAGATCAAATCAGCTCCTCATGCATAACCAACAATGGCCTCCTACAGGGGTCAGTCCTTGTACCGGCTCTCTCCAACATATATACACGAGTGACCACCTCCCACAAACTAACAACTCTTCAAATATGCTGATGGCTTGGCCCTGACTTTCCAGAATAAAGAAATTCAGTATATTGAGATATCTCTCACTGAAAATCCATATTCTCTGGAAGTGTACTTCAGAAAATGGATACCAAACCCTGCTGTTATGACCATCCCAGGAGGAGTGCGCAAATTATCTATCCCCACTACTCCACAGGCCGTACCATTAATTTAAACGTTTAATTTTCTCATCGACATGGCCAGTCGTGTACCTGTAGCTCAAGTACCGAGAAGAAAAGAGACTCTGACCAGGCTTCTTTCAAACACTCGGAATGATGAATTTATTCTAAAACAAAACTTCTTTTAACAAGTTGCAAGTACTGGTTATCACACAATTGTAATTGGGAAGTATAGCTATCCATCTCTTCCTAAAGAACTCCCCCAGCACACACACAGGTAAACAAACAACAAACAGATAGAGCCTCTCTGCAGAGATGGGCTTTGGAGGATGCACATTATAAATTAAAGGATAAAGTCCGCAGGGTCTCGATGCTGTCGACCTGGAGCTCTCTGATGTGAAGACTGGCCACTGGTCCCGGTGGATGCCTGGAAGTTCTCACCACTGGCCTCAGCTTTACAGGTCCAAATGCAGACTGGTTACACCCAGATGCGGGTTCTCTGGCTACAGGTTGATAGCCACACACAATTTTAGGCAAGGCAGAGAGAGGGAGCCAGTCAAGGTAGCCTTCCTTTCTCAGCTTGTTCTACAACAAAACTGCCTTCAAAACAAGCGGGCTCGCAACTTAAGTTTTTTCCCTCTCTCCCATGTGATTGCATTTTTTCCCCTGGCTATTCATTAATTAAAGAGCTTTGCAGTTCAACACAAACAAACAACTCCCTCTCAAAAACCATAGAGGTCAGGTGATTACTTGGAAGAATCCTGCTTGTTCCAAAGTAAACCTATGACCTTTTTAGAAAATCCCAGGTTAGCATCCACATATCCAGATCATGCCAAACCCTTCCATTTTGTGAAAGAAAACTTCAGTCTTGAGGTATGTGATTCTAATGCCTCCGCCCTTAAGAGATGAGACACCATTTCCAAATGTGTTTCTTCGCAACGTGTACAGAAAATGATATGTACAACATATAAACAGGATTCAACATGCACTCACTCAGCCATTCGCTCCTTATACAGAATCTGTTCAGTTTTTCTGACTTTCTTACTTTCCAGACAATTTTTATAAATAATTTACATTCTTGATAATGCATCAGCAATTATATTATCATGTCCAGCAATAGGAACAATCTTCAAGTTATAAGGTTGTATTAGCAAGCTCCATCAGAACAGTCTGTCATTCTAAGTCTTAAATTTACCCACAGAGACCACAGGGTTATGGTCAGTTTATAGTAATGTGTCTTTACTGCCATGACGGATATATACCTCAAAATGTTTAAGAGATGTAACAATCCCAGGTTTCCCTTTTCTACTGTAAAGTATCTCTTCTGATACTGATTTAATTTTTTTAGAAAAGTACCCCACCGGTTTCTCTATGCCTGATTCACCTTCTTGCAATCAGACTGCACCCGCCCCCAAGTCACCAGCATCGATTACCAGCTTGAAGGGTTCAGCCAAATTAGGGGAGGCTAATAATAGTTCATTAGTTAGAATCACCTTCAGCTTCTCAAAAGCTGCCTGGCACTCTCTTGACCAAACCACCTTTGCTTTTTTTTTGCAATAAATCGGTTAGCGGAGCCGCTATTGTGCTGAAGTTTAGCACAAATTTACAATAGAAACTGCACATGCCTAAAAATCTCAGGATTTCCCATCTAGTTTTAGGAAAAGAGAATTCCATCAAAGCCTGTACCTTCACTGTTCTTGGCAAGACTTGTCCCTGCCCTACAATATGCCCTTAATAAGTTACTCATGCTTTCACAAACTCACTTTTTGCAAGGTTTATTACTAGATCTGCTGGCTGTAATTGTTTAAATAAGGCTTCCAGTTGTTTTAAATTGTTTTTCTATGTGTTGCTATAAACCAATACATCATCCAAGCAAACCACACAGTCGGGAACATTAGTGATCGCCTGATGTATTAGTCTTTGGAAAGTGGCCGGAGCATTTTTTAGTCCAATTGACATTACTCAACAATGGTTTAGTCCATTTGACCTGACAAATGCTGATACCTCCTTAGCTCATGACGTTAAAGATACTTGCCAATATCCTTTCAACAAATCTTTCTTAGTAAGGAACATGGCACTGCCAACCCTGTCAATACAATCTTCCAGACCAGGGACTGGTTAGGAATCTGTTTTTCTTCCCACATTAACCTTTCTATAGTCTATACAAAATCTGTTGACCCATCAGGCTTAGGCACTAACACTACTGGAGAACACCAACTGCTTTGACTGGGCAGGAGTAAACTTGTGCTGTGGATAAAGGGGAGCCTGTAGACGTGCTGAAGGCATTTGATAAGGTGCCACATCAAAGGCTATTGTGGAAAATAAAACCTCAGGGTGTAGAGGGTAACATATTAGCCTGGATAGAAGATTTGGTGGCTGGAAGAAAGCAGAGAGTATGCATGGGTCATTTTCTGATTGGCAGGATGTCATGAGCGGAGCCCAGCAGGGATCTGTACTGGGGCCTCAACTTTTTACAATCTACATCAATGACTTAGATGAAGGGAGTGAAGACATGGCAGCTAAATTTGCAGATGACACAAAGATAGATAGGAAAGTATGTTGTGAAGAGGACATGAGGAGGTTGCAGACATGGATAAGTTAAGTGAGTGGGCAAAAATCTGGCAGATGGAGTAAAATGTGGGAAAACGTGAAGTTGTTCACTTTGACAGGAAAAATAAAAAAAAGCAGAGTATTACTTAAACTCAGGATGACTGCAAAATTCTGAGGTGCAGAGGGAACTAGGTCGTTGTACATGAGTCACAAAAAGTTAGTATGCGGGAACAGCAAGTAATCAAGAAGGCTAATGGAATGTTATCCTTTATTACAAGAGGAATTGAACATAAAAGTAAGGATGTTATGCTTCAGTTATACAGGGCATTGGTGAGATTGCACCTCGAATACTGTGTGCAGTTATGGTCTCCTTATTTAAGGAAGGATGTAAATGCATTGGAGGCGGTTCAAAGGAGGTTTACTAGATTGATACCTGGAATGAGTGGGTTGTCTTATGAGGAAATAACACAATTCTTAGAATTACAATTCTTAGAAATAGAATTCTTTGAGGAGGTAATGAGTAGGTTAGACAAAGAAGAGCCAATGGATGTTATCTACTTGGACTTCCAGAAGGCCTTTGACAAGGTGCCGCACAGGAGGCTGCTCAGTAAGATAAGAGCCCATGGTGTTAGAGGCAAGGTACTAGCATGGATAGAAGATTGGCTGTCTGGCAGGAGGCAGAGAGTAGGGATAAGGGGCTCCTTCTCAGGATGGCGACCGGTGACTAGTGGAGTTCCGCAGGGGTCAGTGTTGGGACCACAACTTTTCACTTTATACATTAATGATCTAGATGAAGGAACTGACGGCATCCTGGTTAAGTTTGCAGATGATACAAAGATAGGTGGAGGGACAGGTAGTATTGAGGAGGCGGGGAGGCTGCAGAAGGATTTGGACAGGTTAGGAGAATGGGCAAAGAAGTGGCAGATAGAATACAACGTGGGGAAGTGTAAGGTCATGCACTTTGGTAGGAAGAATAGAGGCATAGGTTATTTTCTAAATGGGGAGAGAATTCAGAAGTCTGGAGTGCAAAGGGACTTGGGAGTCCTAGTCCAGGATTCTCTTAAGGTTAACTTGCAGGTTGAGTCAGTAGTTAGGAAGCCAAATGCAAAGTTGGCATTTATTTCGAGAGGACTAGAATATAAAAGCAGGAATGTGCTGCTGAGGCTTTATAAGGCTCTGGTCAGACCACATTTAGAATATTGTGAGCAATTTTGGGCCCCGTATCTCAGGAAGGATGTGCTGGCCCTGGAGAGGGTCCAGAGGAGGTTCACGAGTTGATCCCAGGAATGAAAGGCTTAACATATGAGGAACGTTTGAGGACTCTGGGTCTATACTCGATGGAGTTTAGAAGGTTGAGGGGGGGATTTGATTGAAACTTACAGAATACTGAAAGGCCTGGATAGAGTGGACGTGGGGAAGATGTTTCCATTAGTAGGAGAGACTAGGACCCGAGGGCATAGCCTCAGAGTAAAGGGAAGACCTTTTAGAACAGAGATGAAGAGAAACTTCTTTAGCCAGTGAATCTATGGAATTCATTGCCACAGAAGGCTGTGGAGGCCAGGTCATTGAGTGTATTTAAGACGGAGATAGATAGGTTCTTGATTGGTAAGGGGATCAAAGGTTACAGGGAGAAGGCGGGAGAATGGGGTTGAGAAACTTATCAGCCATGATTGAATGGCGGAGCAGACTCGATGGGCCGAATGGCCTAATTTCTGCTCCTATGTCTTATGGTCTTATGGTCTTATGGAAAGGTTAGACAGACTGGGCATGTTTTCACTAGAGTTTAGAAGAATGAGAGGTGATTTGATTGAAGTATACAAGATCCTGAACGGCTTTGACAAGGTGGACGCGGAAATGATGTTTCCTCTTGTGGGTGAGTCCAGAACTAGGGGACACTGTTTAAAAATTAGGGGTCACACTTTTAGGACAGAGACGAGGAGAAATTTTTTCTCTCCAAGGGTTTTGCGACTTTGGAATTCTCTGCCTCAGAAGGTGGTGGAGGCGGATCACTGAATATTTTTAAGGCAAAGGGAGATAGGCAAGGGAATCGGGGGTTATCGGGGGTAGATGGGAATGTGGAAATCAAAACACAAGCAGATCAGCCATGATCTTATTGAATGGTGGAGCAGGCTCGATGGGCCAAATGGTCTACTCCTGTTCCTATTTTGTATGCTCGTATATGTCAAAAAGCTATATTCCTGGAGAAAAAGTGAGACAACACAAATAACTCATTCACATTCTGCTGATTGATTCTGGGCCGATTTTGCTTTCCAGTTCCGATCCATTATTTTCTCCGATATGTAACTGTTGAGGTTGCCTTGCTCTTTTGAGACCTCATCTTTGCTCAATCCCTTCTTCTTCAAATGATGAGTGAAACATGCTCCAGATGGAGAAGGAAAAGGGAAAACATTAGCATTGATTCATTTAAAGTCACAACTGTCACCACAATTGAGATGGCAGCAGAATATAACACAGGGAGAGATAAGACGTTAAAACAGAAGTAGATCAGAAGTTTGGCATCTACAATGCGCACAATCTAAGAAGAAATAGTGCTGTGGTCAGTTACCTTTGACAGCGCTCATCTTCCTGAGCAAGAATGCAGGTTTTGCAGTCTGCACTGAGCCATATATAGAGCTGCTTCTGAGCACGTCAGAGACCCACACAGCAGTAGCTGGGGCTCCTCAAATAGCGAGTTTGCCCTCTGACCTGTCCCACTTGCCCACTGCCTCTCAGTGAGCTCCAGACCACCCTGCAACTGGACCTGCAGGGAAAAAAGGAACATATTAGTGTTCGGCATGCTAGATCAGTAATATAGACGAAATTACAGTGTGTATACAGACTGGGTGAATGCAGATAATATATATCACCGCTTGTAATATCCATCACTTTGAAGGGTGCCTTGTGTGTGAACCGGCACAGTTTTTATCTGGAACATTGACAGAATCATAGCTTCCCATTTACTGGAGTGTAAAGCACCTCCACATGTGTGTTTGCCTCCCCGACTGTGTGAATAAATGTGGGTGCAGCATCAATCTGTGCGGGCTTGGGCGGGGTTGTGTAAGGGGTTCAATCAATTTATCCTTACTGTTGGTTCTTGATTTTAGAATTTTATAGGGACACAGGGGTTTAGGCTCAACCACCAACTTATTTATTGACAGAACACCTCCAGTGCCCCTAAGAGAAGAGCTCTAAACCCGTGTAATGACATCGCACAACACTCTAAACCACAAACTCATTTATAAAACTCCACTGAGAAGTAGAACCAGAGGCAAAACCCCAAGTTTCTCCCCCAAAACTTGCTTGGTCCAACACAAACCCTTTGAAGCTATCCTTAATTCTCAGCCCCAAAATCTGTGGATCTGGCTGATACTTACAACTCCCCACATGGTTTAGTTGTTCCGGTGCGAGCTGTAGGTCATGAATCAGGTTGACGGTTCCTGACCCTCCTTGGTGACTACAGTGCCAGACCCCACGGCCTTGACCTTTTTATTACAAACCTTGTTTATAGTATCAAAGTACATTTCCTGGAGCACATTCTGTTTGGATGGTCGATGCTTAGCACCCCCTAATCTCTTTATTCCGCTCCCTGCCTTGGTTCAGCAACCCATTCATCGCGATGTTATTTCCATGACCGACACAATGGAGCCCATCCCAGTGAGATGTCTCTGGATCTCAAGTTAATGCGCCTGTGATATGATCCGTTTCTGCTTAGCTGTTGTCTGTGTTTGTTTGAGTGGTTTCTGTTGTCTCGGGCCATTTGCTGTGATAGTCTCCCAGTTTCTTTCATTGGATTGTCTGATGGCACCTGCTTTGTGTCTCCATGTTATGTAATGTTTATCTTATGTTCTACAGTTGTCACTCCAAGAGGCATGCTCACGGGCTGCGATGTCCCCAAATGCGATTGCTGTGGTCCTCGGACTGCAACAGAAATCAAGGGAAATGATTAAGCTTGTGTGACTCCTCAGCACTAAGACAGCTGTTGCATAAAGTTAGCAGTTATCTGAACACATAGTACTCTGCATGCAGGTGCTGGAAAATTGGTCCTGCAGCCGATACTTGGGCCTCATTAGCTCCTCCAGCCTCTTCTGGAAGCCGCAATTTATCCTCAAAAGTTCCTCCACCTTCCACTGGAGGGCTACCTCCTCAGCATTCACCTTCCACTGGAGGGCTGCCTCCTGAGCCTTCACCTCCACTGGAGGGCTGCCTCCCCAGCCTTCACCTTCTACTGGAGGGCTGCCCTCTCTGCCATCACCTTCTACTGGAGGGCTGCCTCCTCTGCCTTCACCTTCCACTGGAGGGCTGCCTCCTCAGCCTTCACCTTCCACTGGAGGGCTGCCTTCTCAGCCTTTACCTTCCACTGGAGGGTTGCCTCCTCTGCCTTCACCTTCCACTGGAGGGCTGCCCCCACAGCCTTCACCTTCTACTGGAAGGCTGCCCTCTCAGCCTTCACCTTCCACTGGAGGGCTGCCCCCTCAGCCTTCACCTTCCACTGGAGGGCTGCCCCCTCAGCCTTCACCTTTCACTGGAGGGCTGCCCCCTCTGCCTTCAACTTCTACTGGAGGGCTGCCTCCCCAGCATTCACCTTCCACTGGAGGGCTGCCTCCTCAGCCTTCACCTTCCACTGGAGGGCTGGCCCTCTTGGCCTCCAGCTTCCACTGGAGGGCTGCCCTCTCTGCCTTCACTTTCAACTGGAGGGCTTCCTTCTCTGCCTTCACCTTCAACTGGAGGGCTGCCCTCTCAGCCTCCAGCTTCCACAGGAGAGCTGGCCCACTTGGCCTACAGCTTCCACTGGAGGGCTGCCTCTCTGCCTTCACTTTCAACTTGAGGGGTTAACTCCCTGCCATCACCTTCCAATGGTGGGCTGCCCCCTCAGCCTTCACCTTCCACTGGAGGGCTTCCCCCTCAGCCTTCACCTTCTACTGGAGGGCTGCCTCCTCAGCTTTCACCTTCCACTGGAGGGCTGTCCTCTCAAACTTCACCTTCCACTGGACGGCTGCCCCCTCAGCCTTTAACTTCCACTGGAGGGCTGCCTCCTCAGCCTTTACCTTCCACTGGAGGACTGCCCTCTCGGTCTCCAGATTACACTGGAGGGCTGGCCCACTTGGCCTGCAGCTACCACTGGAGGGCTGCCCTCTCTGCCTTCACCTTCCACTGGAGGGCTGCCCCATCAGCCTTCACTTTCTACTGGAGGGCTGCCCTCTCAGCCTTCACCTTCTACTGGAGGGCTGCCCGCTCTGCCTTCACCTTCCACTGGAGGGCTGCCCCATCAGCCTTCACCTTCTACTGGAGGGCTGCCCTCTCTGCCTTCACCTTCCACTGGAGGGCTGCCCCATCAGCCTTCACCTTCTACTGGAGGGCTGCCCTCTCTGCCTTCACCTTCTACTGGAGGGCTGCCCTCTCAGCCTTCACCTTCCACTGGTGGGTTGCCTCCTCAGCTTTTAACTTCCACTGGAGGGCTGCCCTCTCGGCCTTCACTTTCAACTGGAGGGCTTCCCTCTCTGCTCTCACTTTCCAATGGAGGGCTGCCCTCTCAGCCTTCAACTTCCACTGGGGGGGCTGCCCCTTCAGCCTTCACCTACCACTGGAGGGCTGCACCCTCAGCCTTCACCTTCTACTGGAGTGTTGCCTCCTCAGCCTTCACCTTCCACTGGAGGGCTGCCTCCTCAGCTTTTATCTTCCACTGGAGGGCTGCCCTCTCGGCCTTCACCTTCCCCTGGAGGGCTACCTCCTCAGTATTCACCTTGCACTGGAGGGCTGCCCTCTCGGCCTTCACCTTCAACTGGAGGGCTGACTCCTCAGCTTTCAACTTCCACTGGAATTCTCTCCTCTCACACATCACCTTCCACAGGTTGGCTGCCCCCTTAGATTTAACCTTCACCTTCCACTGGAGGGCTGCCTCGTCAGCCTTCACAATCCATTGGAGGGTTGCCTCCTCAGCCTTCACCATCTACTGGAGGGCTGCCTTCTCGGTCTCCACCTTCCACTGGAGGGCTGTCCCCTTAGCCTTCACCATCTACTGGAGGGCTGCCTACTCAGACTTCACCTTCCACTGGAGGGCTGCCCCTTAAGCCTTCACCTTCCACTGAAGGGCTGCCCCCTCAGCCTTCACCTTCCACTGGAGGGCTGCCTCCCCAGCCTTCACCTTCCACTGGAGGGTTGCTTCCTCATCCTTCTCCTTCCACTGGATCGCTGCCTTCTCATCCTTCACCTTCCACTGGAGGGGTGCCTCCTCAGCCTTCACCTTCCACTGGAGGGCTGCCTCCTTGGCTTTCACCTTCCACTGGAGGGCGGCCCTCTCGGCCTTCACCTTTCATTGGAGGGCTGCCTCCTCAGTATTCACCTTGCACTGGTGGGCTGCCCTCTCGGCATTCACCTTCTACTGGAGGGCTGCCTCCTCAGCTTTCACCTTCCACTGGATGGCTGCCCCCTCAGATTTAACCTTCACCTTCTACTGGACGGCTGCCTACTCAGACTTCACCTTCCACTGGAGGGATGACCCCTCAGACTTCACCTTCCACTGGAGGGCTGCTTCCTAAGCCTTCACCTTCCACTGGACGGCTGCCCTATCGGCCTTCACCTTCCACTGGAGGGCTGCCTCCTCAGCCTTCACCTTCCACTGGAGGGCTGCCCCCTCAGCCTTCATCTTCCACTGGAGGGTTGTCTCCTCAGACCTCACCTTCCACTGGACGACTGCCTCCTCAGTATTCACCTTGCACTGGAGGGCTGGCCTCTCGGCATTCACCTTCTACTGGAGGGCTGCCTCCTCAGCTTTCACCTTCCACTGGAGGGCTGCCCCCTCAGACTTCACCTTCCACTGGAGGGCTGCCTCCTAAGCCTTCACCTTCCACTGGTGGGCTGCCTCATCAGCCTTCACCTTCCACTGGAGGGCTGCCCTCTCTGCCTTCACCTTCCACTGGAGGGCTGCCCCATCAGCCTTCACCTTCTACTGGAGGGCTGCCCTCTCAGTCTTCACCTTCCACTGGTTGGCTGCCTCCTCAGCCTTCACCTTCCAATGGAGGGCTGGCCCTCTTTGCCTCCAGCTTCCACTGGAGGGCTGCCCTCTCTGCCTTCACTTTCAACTGGAGGGCTTCCCTCTCTGCCTTCACCTTCCAATGGAGGGCTGCCCTCTCAGCCTTCACCTTCCACTGGATGGCTGCCCTCTCAGCCTTCACTTTCCACTGGAGGGCTGCTTCCGCAGCCTTCACCTTCGACTGGAAGACTGCCCTCTCGGTCTCCAGCTTCCACTGGAGGGCTGGCCCAGATCGCCTCCAGCTTCCACTGGAGGGCTGCCCTCTCAGCCTTCACTTTCAACTGGAGGGCTGCCCTCCCAGTCTCCAGCTTCCACTGGAGTGCTGGCCCACTTTGCCTGCAGCTTCAACCAGAGGGCTGCCCCCTCTGCCTTCACTTTCAAATGGAGGGCTGCCCTCTCTGCCATCACCTTTCACTGGAGGGCTGACCTCTCGGTCTCCAACTTCCACTGGAGGGATGCCCCCTCACACTTCACCTTCTACTGGAGGGCTGCCCTCTCAGCCTTCACCTTCCACTGGAAGGCTGCCCTTTCTGCCATCACCTTCTACTGGAGGGCTGCCCACTCGTTCTCCACCTTCCACTGGAGGGCTGCATCACCAGCCTTCAGCTTCCACTGGAGGGCTGCCTCCTCAGCCTTCACCTTCCACTGGAGGGCTGCATCCTCAACCTTCACCTTCCATTGGAGGGCTGCCCCCCCCAGCCTTCACCTTACACTGGAGGGCTGCCTCCCCAGCCTTCACCTTCCACTGGAGGGTTGCTTCCTCATCCTTCTCCTTCCACTGGAACGCTGCCTTCTCATCCTTCACCTTCCACTGGAGGGTTGCCTCCTCAGCCTTCACCTTCTACTGGAGGGCTGCCTCCTCAGCTTTCACCTTCCACTGGAGGGCTGCCCTCTCGGCCTTCACCTTCCACTGGAGGGATGACCCCTCAGACTTCACCTTCCACTGGAGGGCTGCCCCCTCAGCCTTCACCTTCCACTGGACGGCTGCCCTATCGGCCTTCACCTTCCACTGGAGGGCTGCCTCCTCAGCCTTCACCTTCCACTGGAGGGCTGCCCCCTCAGCCTTCACCTTCCACTGGAGAGCTGCCCCCTCAGCCTTCACCTTCCACTGGAGGGTTGTCTCCTCAGACATCACCTTCCACTGGAGGACTGCCTCCTCAGTATACACCTTGCACTGGAGGGCTGGCCTCTCGGCATTCACCTTCAACTGGAGGGCTGCCTCCTCAGCTTTCACCTTCCACTGGAGGGCTGCCCCCTCAGACTTCACCTTCCACTGGAGGGCTGCCTCCTAAGCCTTCACCTTCCACTGGAGGGCTGCCTGATCAGCCTTCACCTTCCACTGGAGGGCTGCCTCCTCAGCCTTCACCTTCCACTGGACGGCTGCCCTATCGGCCTTCACCTTCCACTGGAGGGCTGCCTCCTCAGACTTCAGCTTCCGCTGGAGGGTTGACTCCTCAGCCTTCACCTTCCACTGGAGGGCTGTCTCCTCAGCCTTCACCTTGCACTGGAGGGCTGCCTTCTCAGCCTTCACCTTCCACTGGATGATTGCCTCCTCAGCCTTTAACTTCCGCTGGAGGGCTGCGCTCTCGGCATCCAGCTTCCAATGGAGGGCCGGCCCACTAGGCCTGCAGCTTCCACTGGAGGGCTGCCTCCTCAGCCTGCAGCTTCCACTGGAGGGCTGCCTCCTCAGCTTTCACCTTCCACTGGAGGCCTATCCTCTCAAACTTCAACTTCCACTGGATGTCTGCCTCCTCAGCCTTCACCTTCGACAGAAGGACTGCCCTCTCGGTCTCCAGCTTCCACTGGAGAGCTGGCCCAGTTCGCCTGCAGCTTACACTGGAGGGCTGTCCTCTCTGTCTTCACTTTCAACTGGAGGGCTACCCTATCTGCCTTCACCTTCCACTGGAGGGCTGCCCTCTCTGCCTTCACCTTCTACTGGAGGGCTGCCCTCTCAGCCTTCACCATCCACTGGAGGGCTGGCCTCTCTGCCTTCACCATCCACTGGAGGGCTGGCCTCTCAAACATCACCTTCCACTGGAGGGCTGCCTCCTAAGCCTTCACCTTCCACTGGAGGGCTGCCCTTTCTGCCTTCACCTTCTACAGGAGGGCTGCCCTCTCAGCCATCACCTTCCACTGGAGGGCTGCCCTCTCAGCCTTCACCTTCAACTGGAGGGCTGCCTCCTCAGCCTTCACATTCCACTGGAGGGCTGGCCAACTTGGCCTGCATCTTCCACCAGAGGGCTGCCCTCTCTGCCTTCACCTTCCACTGGAGGGCTGCCCTCTCGGTCTCCAACTCCCACTGGACGGCTGCCCTCTCGGCCTTCACCTTCCACTGGAGGACTGCCCTCTTGGCCTCCAGCTTCCACTGGAGGGCTGCCTCCTCAGCCTTCACCTTCCACTGGAGGGCTGCCTCCTCAGCCTTCAATTTCCACTGGAGCGCTGCCTCCCCAGCCTTCACCTTCCCCTGGAGGATTGCCTCCTCAGCCTTCACCTTCCACTGGATGGCTGCCCCCTCAGCCTTCACCTTCCACTGGAGAGCTGCCCTCTCGTCCTCCAGCTTCCACTGGAGGGCTGCCCCCTCTGCCTTCACTTTCAACTGGAGGGCTGCCCTCTCTGCCTTCAACTTCTACTGGAGGGCTGCCTCCCCAGCCTTCACCTTCCACTGGAGGGCTGCCTACTCAGCTTTCACTTTCCACTGGAGTGCAGCCCACTCTGCCTTCACCTTCAACTGGAGGGCTGCAGCCTCAACTTTCACCTTCCACTGGTGCGCTGTCCCACTTGGCCTGCAGCTTCCACTGGAGAGCTGCCCTCTGCCTTCGCTTTCAACTGGAGGGCAAACCTCTGTACCTTCACCTTCTACTGGAGTGCTGCCCTCTCTGCCTTCACCTTCCAATGGAGTGCTGCCCTCTCAGTCTGCAGCTTCCACTGGAGGGCTGGCCCACTTGACCTGCAGTTTCCACTGGAGAGCTGCCCCCTCAGCCTTCCCCTTCCACTGGAGGTCTGCCTCCTCAGCTTTCACACTCCACAGGAGGGCTGGCCTCTCTGCCTTCACCTTCCACTGGACGGCTGCCCCATCAGCCTTCACCTTCTGCTGGAGGGCTGCCTCCTCAGATTTCGCATTCCACTGGATGTCTGCCTCCTCAGCCTTCACCTTCCACTGGAGGGATGCCTCCTCAGCCTTCAACTTCCAATGGAGGGCTGCCTTCTCCGCCTTCACCTTCCACTGGGGGGCTGCCACCTCCGCCTTCACCTTCCACTGGAGGGCTGCCTCCCCAGCCTTCACCTTCCAATGGAGGGTTGCCTCCTCAGCCTTCTCCTTCCACTGGAGGGCTGCCTCCTCAGCGTGTAACTTCCACTGGAGGACTACCTCCCCAGCCTTCACCTTCCACTGTAGGGCTGCCATCTAAGCCTTCAACTTCCACTGGAGGCCTGCCCCCTTAGCCTTCACCTTCCACTGGAGGGCTGCCTCCTCAGCCTGCAGCTTCCACTGGAGGGCTGCCTCCCCAGCCCTCACCTTCCACTGGAGGGCTGCCTCCTCAGCCTTCACCTTCCACTGGAGGGCTGCCTCCTCAGCCTTCACTTTCCACTGGTGGGCTGCCTCTTCAGCCTTTACCTTCCACTGGAGGGCTGCCTCCTCAGCCTTCACCTTCCACTGGAGTGCTGCCCCCTCAGGCTTCACCTTCCACTGGTGGGCTGCCTCTCCAGGCTCACCTTTCACTGGAGTGTTGCCTCCTCAGCCTTTACCTTCCACTAGAGGGTTGCCTTCTCAGCCTTCACCTTCCACTGGAGGGCTGTCTTCAAAGCCTTCACCTTCCACTGGAGGGCTATCTTCTCAGCCTTCACCTTCCACTGGAGGGCGGCCCTCTTGGCATGCAGCTTCCAATGGAGGGCTGCCTTCTCAGCCTTCACCTTCCACTGGAGGGCCGCCCCCTAAGCTTTCCCCTTCCACTGGAGGGCTGCCTTCTCCGCCTTCACCTTCCACTGGGGGGCTGCCACCTCCGCCTTCACCTTCCACTGGAGGGCTGCCTCCCCAGCCTTCACCTTCCAATGGAGGGTTGCCTCCTCAGCCTTCTCCTTCCACTGGAGGGCTGCCTCCTCAGCTTGTAACTTCCACTGGAGGACTACCTCCCCAGCCTTCACCTTCCACTGTAGGGCTGCCCTCTAAGCCTTCAACTTCCACTGGAGGCCTGCCCCCTTAGCCTTCACCTTCCACTGGAGGGCTGCAACCTCAGCCTTCACCTTCCACTGGAGGGATGCCCCCTCAGCCTTCACCTTCCACTGGAGGGCTGCCTCCTCAGCCTGCAGCTTCCACTGGAGGGCTGCCTCCCCAGCCCTCACCTTCCACTGGAGGGCTGCCTCCTCAGCCTTCACCTTCCACTGGAGGGCTGCCTCCTCAGCCTTCACTTTCCACTGGTGGGCTGCCTCTTCAGCCTTTACCTTCCACTGGAGGGCTTCCTCCTCAGCCTTCACCTTCCACTGGAGTGCTGCCCCCTCAGGCTTCACCTTCCACTGGTGGGCTGCCTCTCCAGGCTCACCTTTCACTGGAGTGTTGCCTCCTCAGCCTTTACCTTCCACTAGAGGGTTGCCTTCTCAGCCTTCACCTTCCACTGGAGGGCTGTCTTCAAAGCCTTCACCTTCCACTGGAGGGCTGTCTTCTCAGCCTTCACCTTTCACTGGAGGGCGGCCCTCTTGGCATGCAGCTTCCAATGGAGGGCTGCATTCTCAGCTTTCACCTTCCACTGGAGGGCGGCCCTCTTGGCATGCAGCTTCCAATGGAGGGCTGCCTTCTCAGCCTTCACCTTCCACTGGAGGGCCGCCCCCTAAGCTTTCCCCTTCAACTGGAGGGCTGCCCCCTCAGCCTTCCCCTTCCACTGGAGGGCTTCGCCCTCAGCCTTCACCTTTTACTGGAGTGTTGCCCTCTCAGCCTTCACCTTCTGCGGGAGTACTGCCCCCTCAGCCTTCACCGTCCACTGGAAAGCTGCCCCCTCAGCCTTCCCCTTCCACTGGAGGGCTTCGGCCTCAGCCTTCACCTTCCACTGGAGGGCAGTCCTCTCAAACTTCACGTTCCACTGGACGACTGCCCCCTCAGCCTTCACCTTCCACTGGAAGGCTGCCTCCCCAGCCCTCACCTTTCACTGGAGTGTTGCCTCCTCAGCCTTCACCTTTCACTGGAGGGCTGCCTTCTCAGCCTTCACCTTCCACTGGAGGGCTGCCTTCTCAGCCTTCACCTTCCACTGGAGGGCGGCCCTCTTGGCATGCAGCTTCCAATGGAGGGCTGCCCTCTCAGTCTTCACCTTCTACTGGAGGGCTGCCTCCTAAGCCTTCCCCTTCAACTGGAGGGCTGCCCCCTCAGCCTTCCCCTTCCACTGGAGGGCTTCGCCCTCAGCCTTCACCTTCTACTGGAGGGTTGCCCTCTCAGCCTTCACCTTCTACTGGAGAGCTGCCCCCTCAGCCTTCACCTTCCACTGGAAAGCTGCCCCCTCAGCCTTCCCCTTCCACTGGAGGGCTTCGCCCTCAGCCTTCACCTTCCACTGGAGGGCTGTCCTCTCAAACTCCACGTTCCACTGGACGACTGCCCACTCAGCCTTCCCCTTCCACTGGAGGGCTTCGCCCTCAGCCTTCACCTTCCACTAGAGGACCGCCCTCTCTGCCTTCACCTTCCACCGGAGGGCTGCCCCATCATCCTTCACCTTCCACTGGAGGACTGCCCTCTCTGCCTTCACCTTCCACGCTAGGGCTGCCTCCTCATCCTTCACCTTCCAATGGATGGCTGCCTCCTCAGCCTTCACCTTCCAATGGAGGGCTGCCCTCTCGGCCTACAGCTTCCACTGGAGGGATGCCCCCTCAGCCTTCACCTTCGACTGGAGGGCTGCCCTCTCAGCCTTCAACTTCCCCTGGAGAAATGCCCCCTCAGCGTTCACCTTCCATTGGAGGGCTGCACCCTCAGCCTTCACCTTCCACTGGAGGGTTGCCCCATCAGCCTTCACCTTCTACTGGAGGGCTGCCCTCTCAGCCTTCACCTTCCACTGGAGGGCTGCCCCCTCAGCCTTCACTTTCAACTGGAGGGCTGCCCTCTCAGCCTTCAACTTCCACTGGAGGGTTGCCCCCTCAGCCAAAACCTTCCACTGGAGGGCTTCCCCCTCAGCCTACTCCTCCCACTGGAGGCCTGCCTCCTCAGTATTCACCTTCCACTGGATGTCTGCCTCCTCAGCCTTCACCTTCCACTGGAGGGCTGCCTCCTCAGCTTTCACCTTCCACTGGGGGGCTGCCCTCTCGGCCTTCACCTTCCACTGGAGGGCTGCCTCCTCAGCCTTCAACTTCCAATGGAGGGCTCCCTGCCCAGCCTTCACCTTCCACTGGAGGGCTGCCTTCTCCGCCTTCACCTTCCACTGGGGGGCTGCCACCTCTGCCTTCACCTTCCACTGGAGGGCTGCCTCCCCAGCCTTCACCTTCCAATGGAGGGTTGCCTCCTCAGCCTTCTCCTTCCACTGGAGGGCTGCCTCCTCAGCTTGTAACTTCCACTGGAGGACTACCTCCCCAGCCTTCACCTTCCACTGTAGGGCTGCCCTCTAAGCCTTCAACTTCCACTGGAGGCCTGCCCCCTTAGCCTTCACCTTCCACTGGAGGGCTGCAACCTCAGCCTTCACCTTCCACTGGAGGGATGCCCCCTCAGCCTTCACCTTCCACTGGAGGGCTGCCTCCTCAGCCTGCAGCTTCCACTGGAGGGCTGCCTCTCCAGCCCTCACCTTCCACTGGAGGGCTGCCTCCTCAGCCTTCACCTTCCACTGGAGGGCTGCCTCCTCAGCCTTCACCTTCCACTGGTGGGCTGCCTCTTCAGCCTTTACCTTCCACTGGAGGGCTGCCTCCTCAGCCTTCACCTTCCACTGGAGTGCTGCCCCCTCAGGCTTCACCTTCCACTGGTGGGCTGCCTCTCCAGGCTCACCTTTCACTGGAGTGTTGCCTCCTCAGCCTTTACCTTCCACTAGAGGGTTGCCTTCTCAGCCTTCACCTTCCACTGGAGGGCTGTCTTCTCAGCCTTCACCTTTCACTGGAGGGCGGCCCTCTTGGCATGCAGCTTCCAATGGAGGGCTGCATTCTCAGCTTTCACCTTCCACTGGAGGGCGGCCCTCTTGGCATGCAGCTTCCAATGGAGGGCTGCCTTCTCAGCCTTCACCTTCCACTGGAGGGCCGCCCCCTAAGCTTTCCCCTTCAACTGGAGGGCTGCCCCCTCAGCCTTCCCCTTCCACTGGAGGGCTTCGCCCTCAGCCTTCAACTTTTACTGGAGTGTTGCCCTCTCAGCCTTCACCTTCTGCTGGAAAGCTGCCCCCTCAGCCTTCACCTTCCACTGGAAAGCTGCCCCCTCAGCCTTCCCCTTCCACTGGAGGGCTTCGCCCTCAGCCTTCACCTTCCACTGGAGGGCTGTCCTCTCAAACTCCACGTTCCACTGGACGACTGCCCCCTCAGCCTTCCCCTTCCACTGGAGGGCTTCGCCCTCAGCCTTCACCTTCCACTAGAGGACTGCCCTCTCTGCCTTCACCTTCCACGCTAGGGCTGCCTCCTCATCCTTCACCTTCCAATGGAGGGCTGCCCCCTCAGCCTTCAACTTCCCCTGGAGAAGTGCCCCCTCAGCGTTCACCTTCCATTGGAGGGCTGCACCCTCAGCCTTCACCTTCCACTGGAGGGTTGCCCCATCAGCCTTCACCTTCTACTGGAGGGCTGCCCTCTCAGCCTTCACCTTCCACTGGAGGGCTGCCCCCTCAGCCTTCACTTTCAACTGGAGGGCTGCCCTCTCAGCCTTCAACTTCCACTGGAGGGCTGCCCCCTCAGCCAAAACCTTCCACTGGAGGGCTGCCCCCTCAGCCTACTCCTCCCACTGGAGGCCTGCCTCCTCAGTATTCACCTTCCACTGGATGTCTGCCTCCTCAGCCTTCACCTTCCACTGGAGGGCTGCCTCCTCAGCTTTCACCTTCCACTGGGGGGCTGCCCTCTCGGCCTTCACCTTCCACTGGAGGGCTGCCTCCTCAGCCTTCAACTTCCAATGGAGGGCTCCCTGCCCAGCCTTCACCTTCCACTGGAGGGCTGCCTTCTCCGCCTTCACCTTCCACTGGGGGGCTGCCACCTCCGCCTTCACCTTCCACTGGAGGGCTGCCTCCCCAGCCTTCACCTTCCAATGGAGGGTTGCCTCCTCAGCCTTCTCCTTCCACTGGAGGGCTGCCTCCTCAGCTTGTAACTTCCACTGGAGGACTACCTCCCCAGCCTTCACCTTCCACTGTAGGGCTGCCCTCTAAGCCTTCAACTTCCACTGGAGGCCTGCCCCCTTAGCCTTCACCTTCCACTGGAGGGCTGCAACCTCAGCCTTCACCTTCCACTGGAGGGCTGCCCCCTCAGCCTTCACCTTCCACTGGAGGGCTGCCTCCTCAGCCTGCAGCTTCCACTGGAGGGCTGCCTCCCCAGCCCTCACCTTCCACTGGAGGTCTGCCTCCTCAGCCTTCACCTTCCACTGGAGGGCTGCCTCCTCAGCCTTCACTTTCCACTGGTGGGCTGCCTCTTCAGCCTTTACCTTCCACTGGAGGGCTGCCTCCTCAGCCTTCACCTTCCACTGGAGTGCTGCCCCCTCAGGCTTCACCTTCCACTGGTGGGCTGCCTCTCCAGGCTCACCTTTCACTGGAGTGTTGCCTCCTCAGCCTTTACCTTCCACTAGAGGGTTGCCTTCTCAGCCTTCACCTTCCACTGGAGGGCTGTCTTCTCAGCCTTCACCTTTCACTGGAGGGCGGCCCTCTTGGCATGCAGCTTCCAATGGAGGGCTGCATTCTCAGCTTTCACCTTCCACTGGAGGGCGGCCCTCTTGGCATGCAGCTTCCAATGGAGGGCTGCCTTCTCAGCCTTCACCTTCCACTGGAGGGCCGCCCCCTAAGCTTTCCCCTTCAACTGGAGGGCTGCCCCCTCAGCCTTCCCCTTCCACTGGAGGGCTTCGCCCTCAGCCTTCACCTTTCACTGGAGGGCGGCCCTCTTGGCATGCAGCTTCCAATGGAGGGCTGCATTCTCAGCTTTCACCTTCCACTGGAAAGCTGCCCCCTCAGCCTTCCCCTTCCACTGGAGGGCTTCGCCCTCAGCCTTCACCTTCCACTGGAGGGCAGTCCTCTCAAACTTCACGTTCCACTGGACGACTGCCCCCTCAGCCATCACCTTCCACTGGAGGGCTGCCTCCCCAGCCCTCACCTTTCACTGGAGTGTTGCCTCCTCAGCCTTCACCTTTCACTGGAGGGCTGCCTTCTCAGCCTTCACCTTCCACTGGAGGGCTGCCTTCTCAGCCTTCACCTTCCACTGGAGGGCGGCCCTCTTGGCATGCAGCTTCCAATGGAGGGCTGCCCTCTCAGCCTTCATCTTCTACTGGAGGGCTGCCTTCTCAGCCTTCACCTTCTACTGGAGGGCTGCCTCCTAAGCCTTCCCCTTCAACTGGAGGGCTGCCCCCTCAGCCTTCCCCTTCCACTGGAGGGCTTCGCCCTCAGCCTTCACCTTCTACTGGAGGGTTGCCCTCTCAGCCTTCACCTTCTACTGGAGAGCTGCCCCCTCAGCCTTCACCTTCCACTGGAAAGCTGCCCCCTCAGCCTTCCCCTTCCACTGGAGGGCTTCGCCCTCAGCCTTCACCTTCCACTAGAGGACTGCCCTCTCTGCCTTCACCTTCCACGCTAGGGCTGCCTCCTCATCCTTCACCTTCCAATGGAGGGCTGCCCTCTCGGCCTACAGCTTCCACTGGAGGGTTGCCCCATCAGCCTTCACCTTCTACTGGAGGGCTGCCCTCTCAGCCTTCAACTTCCACTGGAGGGCTGCCCCCTCAGCCTTCACCTTCAACTGGAGGGCTGCCCTCTCAGCCTTCAACTTCCACTGGAGGGCTGCCCCCTCAGCCAAAACCTTCCACTGGAGGGCTGCCTCCTCAGCCTTCACCTTCCACTGGAGGGCTGCCTCCTCAGCTTTCACCTTCCACTGGGGGGCTGCCCTCTCGGCCTTCACCTTCCACTGGAGGGCTGCCTCCTCAGCCTTCAACTTCCAATGGAGGGCTCCCTGCCCAGCCTTCACCTTCCACTGGAGGGCTGCCTTCTCCGCCTTCACCTTCCACTGGGGGGCTGCCACCTCCGCCTTCACCTTCCACTGGAGGGTTGCCTCCCCAGCCTTCACCTTCCAATGGAGGGTTGCCTCCTCAGCCTTCTCCTTCCACTGGAGGGCTGCCTCCTCAGCTTGTAACTTCCACTGGAGGACTACCTCCCCAGCCTTCACCTTCCACTGTAGGGCTGCCCTCTAAGCCTTCAACTTCCACTGGAGGCCTGCCCCCTTAGCCTTCACCTTCCACTGGAGGGCTGCAACCTCAGCCTTCACCTTCCACTGGAGGGATGCCCCCTCAGCCTTCACCTTCCACTGGAGGGCTGCCTCCTCAGCCTGCAGCTTCCACTGGAGGGCTGCCTCCCCAGCCCTCACCTTCCACTGGAGGGCTGCCTCCTCAGCCTTCACCTTCCACTGGAGGGCTGCCTCCTCAGCCTTCACCTTCCACTGGTGGGCTGCCTCTTCAGCCTTTACCTTCCACTGGAGGGCTGCCTCCTCAGCCTTCACCTTCCACTGGAGTGCTGCCCCCTCAGGCTTCACCTTCCACTGGTGGGCTGCCTCTCCAGGCTCACCTTTCACTGGAGTGTTGCCTCCTCAGCCTTTACCTTCCACTAGAGGGTTGCCTTCTCAGCCTTCACCTTCCACTGGAGGGCTGTCTTCAAAGCCTTCACCTTCCACTGGAGGGCTGTCTTCTCAGCCTTCACCTTTCACTGGAGGGCGGCCCTCTTGGCATGCAGCTTCCAATGGAGGGCTGCATTCTCAGCTTTCACCTTCCACTGGAGGGCGGCCCTCTTGGCATGCAGCTTCCAATGGAGGGCTGCCTTCTCAGCCTTCACCTTCCACTGGAGGGCCGCCCCCTAAGCTTTCCCCTTCAACTGGAGGGCTGCCCCCTCAGCCTTCCCCTTCCACTGGAGGGCTTCGCCCTCAGCCTTCAACTTTTACTGGAGTGTTGCCCTCTCAGCCTTCACCTTCTGCTGGAGTACTGCCCCCTCAGCCTTCACCGTCCACTGGAAAGCTGCCCCCTCAGCCTTCACCTTCCACTGGAGGGCTGCCTCCTCAGCCTGCAGCTTCCACTGGAGGGCTGCCTCCCCAGCCCTCACCTTCCACTGGAGGGCTGCCTCCTCAGCCTTCACCTTCCACTGGAGGGCTGCCTCCTCAGCCTTCACCTTCCACTGGTGGGCTGCCTCTTCAGCCTTTACCTTCCACTGGAGGGCTGCCTCCTCAGCCTTCACCTTCCACTGGAGTGCTGCCCCCTCAGGCTTCATCTTCCACTGGTGGGCTGCCTCTCCAGGCTCACCTTTCACTGGAGTGTTGCCTCCTCAGCCTTTACCTTCCACTAGAGGGTTGCCTTCTCAGCCTTCACCTTCCACTGGAGGGCTGTCTTCAAAGCCTTCACCTTCCACTGGAGGGCCGCCCCCTAAGCTTTCCCCTTCAACTGGAGGGCTGCCCCCTCAGCCTTCCCCTTCCACTGGAGGGCTTCGCCCTCAGCCTTCAACTTTTACTGGAGTGTTGCCCTCTCAGCCTTCACCTTCTGCTGGAGTACTGCCCCCTCAGCCTTCACCGTCCACTGGAAAGCTGCCCCCTCAGCCTTCCCCTTCCACTGGAGGGCTTCGGCCTCAGCCTTCACCATCCACTGGAGGGCAGTCCTCTCAAACTTCACGTTCCACTGGACGACTGCCCCCTCAGCCTTCACCTTCCACTGGAGAGCTGCCCCCTCAGCCTTCACCTTCCACTGGAGGGTTGTCTCCTCAGACATCACCTTCCACTGGAGGACTGCCTCCTCAGTATACACCTTGCACTGGAGGGCTGGCCTCTCGGCATTCACCTTCAACTGGAGGGCTGCCTCCTCAGCTTTCACCTTCCACTGGAGGGCTGCCCCCTCAGACTTCACCTTCCACTGGAGGGCTGCCTCCTAAGCCTTCACCTTCCACTGGAGGGCTGCCTCGTCAGCCTTCACCTTCCACTGGAGGGCTGCCTCCTCAGCCTTCACCTTCCACTGGACGGCTGCCCTATCGGCCTTCACCTTCCACTGGAGGGCTGCCTCCTCAGACTTCAGCTTCCGCTGGAGGGTTGACTCCTCAGCCTTCACCTTCCACTGGAGGGCTGTCTCCTCAGCCTTCACCTTCCACTGGAGGGCTGCCTTCTCAGCCTTCACCTTCCACTGGATGATTGCCTCCTCAGCCTTTAACTTGCGCTGGAGGGCTGCGCTCTCGGCATCCAGCTTCCAATGGAGTGCTGGCCCACTAGGCCTGCAGCTTCCACTGGAGGGCTGCCTCCTCAGCTTTCACCTTCCACTGGAGGCCTATCCTCTCAAACTTCAACTTCCACTGGATGTCTGCCTCCTCAGCCTTCACCTTCGACAGAAGGACTGCCCTCTCGGTCTCCAGCTTCCACTGGAGAGCTGGCCCAGTTCGCCTGCAGCTTACACTGGAGGGCTGTCCTCTCTGTCTTCACTTTCAACTGGAGGGCTACCCTATCTGCCTTCACCTTCCACTGGAGGGCTGCCCTCTCTGCCTTCACCTTCTACTGGAGGGCTGCCCTCTCAGCCTTCACCATCCACTGGAGGGCTGGCCTCTCTGCCTTCACCATCCACTGGAGGGCTGGCCTCTCAAACATCACCTTCCACTGGAGGGCTGCCTCCTAAGCCTTCACCTTCCACTGGAGGGCTGCCCTTTCTGCCTTCACCTTCTACAGGAGGGCTGCCCTCTCAGCCATCACCTTCCACTGGAGGGCTGCCCTCTCAGCCTTCACCTTCAACTGGAGGGCTGCCTCCTCAGCCTTCATATTCCACTGGAGGGCTGGCCAACTTGGCCTGCATCTTCCACCAGAGGGCTGCCCTCTCTGCCTTCACCTTCCACTGGAGGGCTGCCCTCTCGGTCTCCAACTCCCACTGGACGGCTGCCTCCTCAGCCTTCAATTTCCACTGGAGCGCTGCCTCCCCAGCCTTCACCTTCCCCTGGAGGATTGCCTCCTCAGCCTTCACCTTCCACTGTATGGCTGCCCCCTCAGCCTTCACCTTCCACTGGAGGGCTGCCCCCTCAGCCTTCACCTTCCACTGGAGGGCTGCCCTCTAAGCCTTCAACTTCCACTGGAGGCCTGCCCCCTTAGCCTTCACCTTCCACTGGAGGGATGCAACCTCAGCCTTCACCTTCCACTGGAGGGATGCCCCCTCAGCCTTCACCTTCTACTGGAGGACTGCCCTCTCAGCCTTCACCTTCTACTGGAGGGCTGCCCCCTCAGCCTTCACCTTCTACAGGAAGGCTGCCTTCTCAGCCTTTGCCTTCCACTGGAGGGTTGCCTCCTCAGCCTTCACCTTCCACTGGAGTGCTGCCTTCTCAGCCTTCTCCTTCCACTGGAGGGTTGCCTCCTCAGCCTTTACCTTCCACTGGAGGGCTGCCCTCTCGTCCTCCAGCTTCCACTGGAGGGCTGACCCACTTGTCCTGCAGCTTCCACTGGAGAGCTGCCCCTTCTGCCTTCACTTTCAACTGGAGAGCTTCCCTCTCTGCATTCACCTTCCACTGGAGGTCTGCCCCCTCAGACGTCACCTTCTACTGGAGGGCTGCCCTCCCAGCCTTCACCTTCCACTGGAGGGATGCCCCTCCCAGCCTTCACCTTCCACTGGAGGGCTGCCCCCTCAGCCTTCACCTTCCACTGGAGGGCTGCCCCCTCAGCCTTCACCTTCCACTGGAGGGCGTCCCTCTCTGCGTTCAACTTCCACTGTAGGGCTGCCCCCCCAGCATTCACCTTCCACTGGAGGGCTGCCTCCCCAGTATTCACCTTCCACTGGAGGACTGCCTCCCCAGTATTCACCTTCCACTGGAGGACTGCCTCCCCAGCCTTCACCTTCCACTGGAGGGTTGCCTCCTCAGCCTTCTCCTTCCACTGGAGGGTTTCCTCCTCAGCTTGTAACTTTCAGTGGAGGACTGCCTCCCCAGACTTCACCTTCCACTGGAGGGTTGCCCTCTTGGCTTTCTATTCAGCTGGAGGGCTGCCCTCTCAGCCTTCACCTTCGACAGGAGGGCTGCCCTCTCAGCCTTCACCTTCAACTGGAGGGCTGCCCTCTAAGCCTTCAACTTCCACTGGAGGCCTGCCCCCTTAGCCTTCACCTTCCACTGGAGGGCTGCAACCTCAGCCTTCACCTTCCACTGTAGGGCTGCCCCCTCAGCCTTCATGATCTACTGGAGGGCTGCCCTCTCAGCCTTCACCTTGTACTGGAGGGCTGCCCCCTCAGCCTTCACCTTCCACTGGAGGGCTGCAGCCTCAGCCTTCACCTTCAACTGGAGTGCTGCCCCCTCAGCCTTCACCTTCCACTGGAGGGCTGCCCCCTCAGCCTTCACCTTCCACTGGAGGGTTGCCTCCTCAGCCTTTACCTTCCACTGAGAGCTACCCTCTCGTCCTCCAGCTTCCACTGGAGGTCTGACCCACTTGGCCTGCAGTTTCCACTGGAGGGCTGCCCCCTCTGCCTTCACTTTCAACTGGAGGGCTTCCCTCTCTGCATTCACCTTCCACTGGATGGCTGCCCCCTCAGCCTTCACCTTCTACTGGGGGGGCTGCCCTCTCAGCCTTCACCTTCCACTGGAGGGCTGCCCCCCCAGCCTTCACCTTCCACTGGAGGGCTGCCCCCTCAGCCTTCACCTTCCACTGGAGGGCTGCCCCCTCAGCCTTCACCTTCCACTGGAGGGCTGCCTACTCAGCTTTCACTTTCCACTGGAGTGCAGCCCACTCTGCCTTCCCCTTCAACTGGAGGGCTGCATCCTCAACTTTCACCTTCCACTGGAGCGCTGTCACACTTGGCCTGCAGCTTCCACTGGCGAGCTGCCCTCTCTGCCTTCGCTTTCAACTGGAGGGCTACCCTCTGTACCTTCACCTTCCACTGGATGGCTGCCTCCTCAGCCTTCACCTTCGACTGGAGGGCTGCCCTCTCAGCCTTCAACATCCACTGAAGGGCTGCCCACTGAGCCTTCAGCTTCCACTGGAAGGCTGCCTCCTCAGATTTCACCTTCCACTGGATGGTTGCCTCCTCAGCTTTCACCTTCTGCTGGAGGGCTGCCTCCTCAGCCTACACCTCCCAAAAGAGGGCTGCCCCCTCAGCCTTCCCCTTCCACTGGAGGGCTTTGCCCTCAGCCTTCACCTTCCACTGGAGGGCTGTCCTCTCAAACTTCATGTTCCACTGGGCGACTGCCCCCTCAGCCTTCCCCTTCCACTGGAGGGCTTCGCCCTCAGCCTTCACCTTCCACTGGAGGACTGCCCTCTCTGCCTTAACCTTCCACTGGAGGACTGCCCCCTCATCCTTCACCTTCCATGGTAGGGCTACCTCCTCAGCCTTCACCTTCCACTGGATGGCTGCCTCCTCAGCCTTCACCTTCCAATGGAGGGCTGCCCTCTCGGCCTACAACTTCCACTGGAGGGCACCCCCTCAGCCTTCACCTACGACTGGACGGCTGCCCCCTCAGCCTTCACCTTCCATTGGAGTGCTGTACCCTCAGCCTTCACCTTCCACTGGAGGGATGCCCCATCAGCCTTCACCTTCTACTGGAGGGCTGCCCTCTCAGCCTTCACCTTCCACTGGAGGGCTGCCATCTCAGCCTTCAACTTCCACTGGAGGGCTGCCCCCTCAGCCTACACCTCCCACTGGAGGGCTGCCTCCTCAGACTTCACATTCCACTGGATGGTTGCCTCCTCAGCCTTCACCTTCCACTGGAGGGCTGCCTCCTCAGCTTTCACCTTCCACTGAGTGCTGCCCTCTCGGCCTTCACCTTCCACTGGAGGGCTGCCTCCTCAGCCTTCAACTTCCAATGGAGGGCTCCCTGACCAGCCTTCACCTTCCACTGGAGGGCTGCCTCCTCCGCCTTCACCTTCCACTGGAGGGCTGCCTCCTCAGCCTTCACCTTCCACTGGAGGGCTGCCTCCTCAGCCTTCACCTCCCACTGGAGGCATGCAACCTCAGCCTTCACCTTCCACTGGAGGGATGCCCCCTCAGCCTTCACCTTCCACTGGAGGGCTGCCTCCTCAGCCTGCAGCATCCACTGGAGGGCTGCCTCCTTAGCCATCCCCTTCCAATGGAGGGCTGCCTCCTCAGCCTTCACCTTCCACTGGTGGGCTGCCCACTCAGCCTTCAGCTTTCACTTGGAGTGTTGCATCCTCAGCTTTCACCTTCCACTGGAGGGCAGCCCCCTCAGCCTTCACCTTCCACTGGAGGGCAGCCCCCTCAGCCTTCACCTTCCACTGGAGGGCTGCCTCCCCAGCATTCACCTTCCAATGGAGGGTTGCCTCCTCAGCCTTCTCCATCCACTGGAGGGCTGCCTCCTCAGCTTGTAACTTCCACTGGAGGACTACCTCCCCAGCTTGTAACTTCCACTGGAGGACTACCTCCCCAGCCTTCACCTTCCACTGTAGGGGTGCCCTCTCAGCCTTCACATTCAACTGGAGGGCTGCCCTCTAAGCCTTCAACTTCCACTGGAGGCCTGCCCCCTTAGCCTTCACCTTCCACTGGAGGGATGCCCCCTCACCTTCACCTTCCACTGGAGGGCTGCATCCTCATCCTTCACCTTCCACTGGAGGGCTGCCTTCTCAGCATTCAAGTTCCAATGGAGGGCTGCCTTCTCAGCCTTCACCTTCCACTGGAGGGCTGCCCCCTAAGCTTTCCCCTTCAACTGGAGGGCTGCCCTCTCAGCCTTCCCCTTCCACTGGAGGGCTTCGCCCTCAGCCTTCACTTTCAACTGGAGGGCTGCCCTCTCAGCCTTCACCTTCTACTGGAGTACTGCCCCCTCAGCCTTCACCGTCCACTGGAAAGCTGCCCACTCAGCCTTCCCCTTCCACTGGAGGGCTTCGCCCTCAGCCTTCACCTTCCACTGGAGGGCAGTCCCCTCAAACTTCACGTTCCACTGTACGACTGCCCCCTCAGCCTTCACCTTCCACTGGAGGGCTGCCTCCTCAGTCTTCACCTTCCACTGGAGGACTGCCTCCCCAGCCTTCGCCTTCCACTGTAGGTCTGCCCTCTCGGCCTTCACCTTCAACTGGAGGGCTGCCCTCAAAGCCTTCAAATTCCACTGGAGGTCTGCCCCCTCATCCGTCAGCTTCTACTGGAGGGCTGCCCTCCCAGCCTTCACTTACCACTGGAGGGCTGCCCCTCCCAGCCTTCACCTTCCACTGGAGGGCTGCCCCCTATGCTTTCCCCTTCAACTGGAGGGCTGCCCCCTCAGCCTTCCCCTTCCACTGGAGGGCTTCGCCCTCAGCCTTCACCTTCTACTGGAGGGTTGCCCTCTCAGCCTTCACCTTCTACTGGAGTACTGTCCCCTCAGCCTTCACCGTCCACTGGAAAGCTGCCCCCTCAGCCTTCCCCTTCCACTGGAGGGCTTCGCCCTCAACCTTCCCCTTCCACTGGAGGGTTTTGCCCTCAGCCTTCACCTTCCACTGGAGGGCAGTCCTCTCAAACTTCACGTTCTACTGTACGACTGCCCCCTCAGCCTTCACCTTCCACTGGAGGGCTGCCTCCTCAGCCTTCACCTTCCAATGGAGGGCTGCCCTCTCAGCCTTCACCTTCCACTGGAGGGCTGCCTCCTCAGCCTTCACCTTCCAATGGAGGGCTGCCTCCCCAGCCTTCACCTTCCACTGGAGGGCAGCCCTCTCAGCCTTCACCTTCTACTGGAGGGCTGCCCCCTCAGCCTTCACCTTCTACAGGAGGGCTGCCTTCTCAGCCTTTGCCTTCCACTGGAGGGTTGTCTCCTCAGCATTCACCTTCCACTGGAGTGCTGCCTTCTCAGCCTTTGCCTTCCACTGGAGGGTTGCCTCCTCAGTCTTTACCTTCCACTGGAGGGCTGCCCTCTCGTCCTCCAGCTTCCACTGGAGGGCTGACACACTTGGCCTGCAGCTTCCACTGGAGTGCTGCCCCCTCTGCCTTCACTTTCAACTGGAGGGCTTCCCTCTCTGCATTCACCTTCCACTGGAGGGCTGCCCCTCCCAGCCTTCACCTTCCACTGGAGGGCTGCCCCCTCAGCCTTCACCTTCCTCTGGGGGGCTGCCTCCTCCACCTTCACCTTCCACTGGAGGGCTGCCTCCCCAGCCTTCTCCTTCCACTGGAGGGCTGCCTCCTCAGCTTGTAACTTCCACTGGAGGACTGCCTCCCCAGCCCTCACCTTCCACTGGAGGGCTGCCTCCTCAGCCTTCACCTTCCACTGGAGGGCTGCCTCCTCAGCCTTCACCTTCCATTGGTGGGCTGCCTCCTCAGCCTTCACCTTCCACTGGAGGGCTGCCTCCTCAGCCTTCACCTTCCACTGGAGGGCTGCCTTCTCAGCCTTCACCTTCCACTGGAGGGCGGCCCTCTTGGCATGCAGCTTCCAATGGATGGCTGCCTTCTCAGCCTTCACCTTCCACTGGAGGGCTGCCCCCTAAGCTTTCCCCTTCAACTGGAGGGCTGCCCACTCAGCCTTCCCCTTCCACTCGAGTGCTTCGCCCTCAGCCTTCACCTTCTACTGGAGGGTTGCCCTCTCAGCCTTCACCTTCTACTGGAGTACTGCCCCCTCAGCCTTCACCGTCCACTGGAAAGCTGCCCCCTCAGCCTTCCCCTTCCACTGGAGGGCTTCGCCCTCCGTCTTCACCTTCCAATGGAGGGCTGTCCTCTCAAACTTCACGTTCCACTGGACGACTGCCCCCTCAGACTTCACCTTCCACTGGAGGGCTGCCTCCTCAGCATTCACCTTCCACTGGAGGACTTCCCTATCCGTCTCCAGCTTCCACTGGAGGGCTGGCCCACTTGGCTTACAGCTTCCGCTGGAGGGCTACCCGCTCTGCCTTCACCTTTCTCCAGAGGGCTGCCCTCTCAGCCTTCACCTTCTACTGGAGTGCTGCCTTCTCAGCCTTCCCCTTCAACTGGAGGCCTGCCCCCTCAGCCTTCCCCTTCAACTGGAGGGCTGCACCCTCAGCCTTCCCCTTCCACTGGAGGGTTTTGCCCTCAGCCTTCACATTCTACTGGAGGGTTGCCCTCTCAGCCTTCACCTTCTACTGGAAAGCTGCCCCTTCAGCTTTCCCATTCCACTGGAGGGCTTCGCCCTCAGCCTTCACCTTCTACTGGAGGGCTGTCCTCTCAAACTTCACCTTCTACTGGAAAGCTGCCCCCTCAGCCTTCCCCTTCCACTGGAGGGCTTCGCCCTCAGCCTTCACAATCCACTGGAGGGCTGTCATCTCAAACTTCACGTTCCACTGGACGACTGCCCCCTCAGACTTCACCTTCCACTGGAGGGCTGCCTCCTCAGCATTCACCTTCCACTGGAGGACTGCCCTATCCGTCTCCAGCTTCCACTGGAGGGCTGGCCCACTTGGCTTACAGCTTCCGTTGGAGGGCTGCCCGCTCTGCCTTCACCTTTCTCCAGAGGGCTGCCCTCTCAGCCTTCACCTTCTACTGGAGTGCTGCCTTCTCAGCCTTCCCCTTCAACTGGAGGCCTGCCCCCTCAGCCTTCCCCTTCAACTGGAGGGCTGCACCCTCAGCCTTCGCCTTCCACTGGAGGGTTTTGCCCTCAGCCTTCACATTCTACTGGAGGGTTGCCCTCTCAGCCTTCACCTTCTACTGGAAAGCTGCCCCTTCAGCTTTCCCATTCCACTGGAGGGCTTCGCCCTCAGCCTTCACCTTCCACTGGAGGGCTGTCCTCTCAAACTTCACCTTCTACTGGAAAGCTGCCCCCTCAGCCTTCCCCTTCCACTGGAGGGCTTCGCCCTCAGCCTTCACCTTCCACTGGAGGGCTGTCCTCTCAAACTTCACCTTCCACTGGACGACTGCCCCCTCAGCCTTCACCTTCCACTGGAGGGCTGCCTCCTCAGCATTCACCTTCCACTGGAGGACTGCCCTATCCGTCTCCAGCTTCCACTAGAGGGCTGGCCCACTTGGCTTGCAGCTTCTGCTGGAGGGCTGCCCTCTCTGCCTTCACTTTCAACTGGAGGGCTACCCTCTCTGCCTTCACCTTCCACTGGAGGGCTGCCATCTCTGCCTTCACCTTCCACTGGAGGGCAGCCCCCTCAGCCTTCACCTTCCACTGGAAGGCTGCATCCCCAGCATTCACCTTCCAATGGAGGGTTGCCTCCTCAGCCTTCTCCTTCCACTGGAGGGATGCCCCCTCAGCCTTCACCTTCCACTGGAGGGCTGCCTCCTCAGACTTCACCTTCCACTGGTGGGCTGCCTCCTCAGCCTTCACCTTCCACTGGAGGGCTGCCTCCTCAACCTTCACCTTCCACTGGAGGACTGCCTCTCCAGGCTCACCTTTCACTGGTGTGTTGCCTCCTCAGCCTTCACCTTCCACTGGAGGGTTGCCTTCTCAGCCTTCACCTTCCACTGGAGGGCTGCCTTCTCAGCCTTCATCTTCCACTGGAGGGCAGCCCTCTTGGCATGCAGCTTCAATTGGTGGGCTGCCCCCTCAGCCTTCAGCTTTCACTTGGAGTGTTGCCTCCTCAGCTTTCACCTTCCACTGGGGGGCTGCCCTCTCGGCCTTTACCTTCCACTGGAGGGCTGCCTCCTCAGCCTTCAACTTCCACTGGAGGGCTGCCCCCTAATCTTTCCCCTTCAGCTGGAGGGCTGCCCCCTCAGCCTTCCCCTTCCACTGGAGTGCTTCGCCCTCAGCCTTCTCCTTCTACTGGAGGTTTGCCCTCTCAGCCTTCACCTTCTACTGGAGTACTGCCCCCGCAGCCTTCACCGTCCACTGGAAAGCTGCCCCCTCAGCCTTCCCCTTCCACTGGACGGCTTCGCCCTCAGCCTTCACCTTCCACTGGAGTGCTGCCTCCTAAGCCTTCACCTTCCAATGGAGGGATGCCTCCCCAGCCTTCACCTTCCACTGGAGGGTTGCCTCCTCAGCCTTCACCTTCCACTGGAGGGTAGCCTCCTCAGCTTGTAACTTCGACTGGAGGACTGCCTCCCCAGCATTCACCTTCAACTGGAGGGCTGCCCTCAAAGCCTTCAACTTCCACTGGAGACCTGCCCCCTTAGCCTTCATCTTCCACTTGAGGGCTGCCTTCTCAGCCTTTGCCTTCCACTGGAGTGCTGCCTTCTCAGCCTTTGCCTTCAACTGGAGGATTGCCTCCTCAGCCTTTACCTTCCACTGGAGGGCTGCCCTCTCGTCCTCCAGCTTCCACTGGAGGGCTGACCCACTTAGCCTGCAGCTTCCACTGGAGGGCTTCCCTCTCTGCATTCACCTTCCCCTGGATGTCTGCCCCCTCATCCGTCACCTTCTACTGGAGGGCTGCCCCTCCCAGCCTTCACCTTCCACTGGAGGGCTGCACCCTCAGCCTTCACCTTCCACTGGAGGGCAGCCCCCTAAGCTTTCCCCTTCAACTGGAGGGCTGCCCCCTCAGCCTTTCTCTTCCACTGGAGGACTTCGCCCTCAGCCTTCACCTTCTACTGGAGGGTTGCCTCTCAGCCTTCACCTTCTACTGGAGTACTGTCCCCCCAGCCTTCACCTTCCACTGGAGTGCTGCCTCCTCCGCCTTCACCTTCCACTAGAGGGCTGCCTCCCCAGCCTTCACCTTCCACTGGAAGGTTGCCTCCTCAGCCTTCTCCTTCCACTGGAGGGTTGCCTCCTCAGCTTGTAACTTCCACTGGAGGACTGCCTCCCCAGCCTTCGCCTTCCACTGTAGGGCTGCCCTCTCGGCCTTCACCTTCAACTGGAGGGATGCCCTCTAAGCCTTCAACTTCCACTGGAGGCCTGCCCCCTTAGCCTTCACCTTCCACTGGAGGGATGCCCCCTCAGCCTTCACCTTCCACTGGAGGGCTGCCCTCTCAGCCTTCACCTTCTACTGGAGGGCTGCCCCCTCAGCCTTCACCTTCTACAGGAGGGCTGCCTTCTCAGCCTTTGCCTTCCACTGGAGGGTTGCCTCCTCAGCCTTCACCTTCCACTGGAGTGCTGCCTTCTCAGCCTTTACCTTCCACTGGAGGGTTGCCTCCTTAGCCTTTACCTTCCACTGGAGGGCTGCCCTCTCGTCCTCCAGATTCCACTGGAGGTCTACCCCCTCAGCCGTCACCTTCTACTGGAGGGCTGCCCTCCCAGCCTTCACCTTCCACTGGAGGGCTGCCCCTCCCATCCTTCACCTTCCACTGGAGGGCTGCCCCCTCAGCCTTCACCTTCTACTGGATGGCTGCCGTCTCTGCCTTCAACTTCCACTGTAGGGCTGCCCCCCCCCCCACCCCCAGTATTCACCTTCCACTGGAGGGCTGCCACCCCAGCTTTCACCTTCCACTGGAGGGTTGCCTCATCAGCCTTCTACTTCCACTGGAGTGTTTCCTCCTCAGCTTGTAACTTCCACTGGAGGACTGCCTCCCCAGACTTCATCTTCCACTGGAGGGCTGCCCTCTTGGCTTTCACTTTCAACTGGAGGTCTGCCCTCTCAGCCTTCACCTTCGACAGGAGGGCTGCCCTCTCAGCCTTCACCTTCAACTGGAGGGCTGCCCTCTAAGCCTTCAACTTCCACTGGAGGCCTGCCCCCTTAGCCTTCACCTTCCACTGGAGGGCTGAAGCCTCAGCCTTCGCCTTCAACTGGAGGGTTGGCTCCTCAGCCTTCACCTTCCCCTGGAGTGCTGCCTCCTCAGCTTTCACCTTCCACTGGAGGTCTCCCCTCTCGGCGTTCACCTTCCACTCGAGGGCTGCCTCCTCAGCTATCACCTTCCACTGGAGGGCTGCCTCAGCCTTCACCTTCCACTGCACGGCTGCCCTCTCTGCCTTCATCTTCCACTGTAGGGCTGCCCTCTCTGCCTTCACCTTCCACTGGAGGGCTGCCCTCTCGGTCTCCACCTTCCATTGGAGGGCTGCGTCCTCAGCCTTCACCTTTCTCCAGAGGGCAGCCCTCTCAGCCGTCACCTTCTACTGGAGTGCTGCCTTCTCAGCCTTCCCCTTCAACTGGAGGCCTGCCCCCTCAGCCTTCCCCTTCAACTGGAGGGTAGCCTCCTCAGCTTGTAACTTCGACTGGAGGACTGCCTCCCCAGCATTCGCCTTCCACTGTAGGGCTGCCCTCTCAGCCTTCACCTTCAACTGGAGGGCTGCCCTCAAAGCCTTCAACTTCCACTGGAGACCTGCCCCCTTAGCCTTCACCTTCCACTTAAGGGCTGCAACCTAAGCCTTCACCTTCTACAGGAGGGCTGCCTCCTCAGCCTTCACCATCCACTGGAGTGCTGCCTTCTCAGCCTTTGCCTTCAACTGGAGGATTGCCTCCTCAGCCTTTACCTTCCACTGGAGGGCTGCCCTCTCGTCCTCCAGCTTCCACTGGAGGGCTGACCCACTTAGCCTGCAGCTTCCACTGGAGGGCTGCACTCTCTGCCTTCACTTTCAACTGGAGGGCTTCCCTCTCTGCCTTCACCTTCCACTGGAATGATCCCCCCTCAGCCTTCACCTTCTACTGGAGGACTGCCTTCTCAGCCTTCACCTTCCACTGGAGGGCTGCCTCCTCAGCCTTCGCCTTCTAGAGGAGGGCTGCTGTCTCGTCCTCCAGCTTCCAATGGAGGGCTGGCCCACTTTGCCTGCAGCTTCCACTGGAGGGCTGCACTCTCTGCCTTCACTTTCAACTGGAGGGCTTCCCTCTCTGCCTTCACCTTCCACTAGAGGGCTGCCTCCTCAGACTTCACCTTCCACTGGAGGGCTGCTCCCTTAGCCTTCACCTTCCACTGGAGGACTGCCCTATCCGTCTCCAGCTTCCACTGGAGGGCTGGCCCACTTGGCTTGCAGCTTCCGCTGGAGGGCTGCCCTCTCTGCCTTCACCTTTCTCCAGAGGATTGCCCTCTCAGCCTACACCTTCTACTGGAGTGCTGCCTTCTCAGCCTTCCCCTTCAACTGGAGGCCTGCCCCCTCAGCCTTCCCCTTCAACTGGAGGGCTGCACCCTCAGCCTTCCCCTTCCACTGGAGGGTTTCGCCCTCAGCCTTCACATTCTACTGGAGGGTTGCCCTCTCAGCCTTCACCTTCTACTGGAAAGCTGCCCCCTCAGCCTTCCCCTTCCACTGGAGGACTGCCCTATCCATCTCCAGCTTCCACTGGAGGGCTGGCCCACTTGGCTTGCAGCTTCCGCTGGAGGGCTGCCCTCTCTGCCTTCACTTTCAACTGGAGGGCTACCCTCTCTGCCTTCACCTTCCACTGGAGGGCTGCCATCTCTGCCTTCACCTTCCACTGGAGGGCAGCCCCCTCAGCCTTCACCTTCCACTGTAGGGCTGCCTCCCCAGCCTTCACCTTCCAATGGAGGGCTGCCCTCTCGGCCTAGAGCTTCCACTGGAGGGCTGCCCCCTCAGCCTTCACCTTCGACTGGAGGATGTCCCCCTCAGCCTTCACCTTCCAATGGAGGGTTGCCTCCTCAGTTTTCACCCTCCACTGGAGGGCTGTACTCTCAAACTTCACCTTCAACTGGATGTCTGCCCCCTCAGATTTAACCTTCACCTTCCACTGGAGGGCTGTCCTCTCAAATTTCACCTTCAACTGGATGTCTGCCCCCTCAGATTTAACCTTCACCTTCAGTGGAGGGCTGCCTCGTCAGGCCTCACCATCTATTGGAGAGTTGCCTCCTCAGCCTTCATCTTCCACTGGACGGCTGCCCTCTCGGTCTCCACCTTCCACTGGAGGGCTGCCCCCTAAGCCTTCACCTTCTACAGGAGAGCTGCCCTCTCGTCCTCCAGCTTCCACTCGAGGGATGACCCACTTGGCCTGCAGCTTCCACTGGAGGATTGCCTCCTCAGCCTTCACCTTCCACTGGAGGGCTGCCCTCTCGTCCTCCAGCATCCACTGGAGGGCTGACCCACTTGGCCTGCAGCTTCCACTGGAGGGCTGCCCCCTCTGCCTCACTTTCAATTGGAGGGCTTCCCTCTCTGCATTCACCTTCCACTGGAGGGCTGCCCCCTCAGCCTTCACCTTCTACTGGAGAGCTGCCCTCTCAGCCTTCACCTTCCACTGGAGGGCTAACCCCTCAGCCTTCATCTTCCACTGGACAAATGCCCTCTCTGCCTTCAACTTCTACTGGAGGGCTGCCTCCCCAGCATTCACCTTCCACTGGAGGGCTGCCTCTTCATTCTTCACCATCCATTGGAGGGTTGCCTCCTCAGCCTTCACCTTCCACTGGAGGGCTGCCTACTCAGCTTTCACTTTCCACTGGAGTGCAGCCCTCTCTGCCTTCACCTTCAACTGGAGGGCTGCCTCCTCAACTTTCACCTTCCACTGGAGGGCTGCCCTCTCGGCCTTCAGCTTCCACTGGAGGGCTGCCCTCTCAGCCTTCACTTTCCACTGGAGTGCTGCCCTCTCAAACTTCACCTTCCACTGGCTGGCTGCCCCCTCAGCCTTCACCTTCCACTGTAGGACTGCCCTATCGGTCTCCAGCTTCCACTGGCGGGCTGGCCCACTTGGCCTGCAGCTTCCACTGGAGGGCTGCCCTCTCTGCCTTCACCTTCCACTAGAGGGCTGCCTCCTCAGCCTTCGCCTTCTAGAGGAGGGCTGCTGTCTCGTCCTCCAGCTTCCAATGGAGGGCTGGCCCACTTTGCCTGCAGCTTCCACTGGAAGGCTGCCCTCTCTGCCTTCACTTTCAACTGGAGGGCTTCCCTCTCTGCCTTCACCTTCCACTAGAGGGCTGCCTCCTCAGACTTCACCTTCCACTGGAGGGCTGCTCCCTTAGCCTTCACCTTCCACTGGAGAGCTGCCCTCTCTGCCATCACCTTCCACTGGAGGGCTGCCCTCTCAATCTTCACCTTCAACTGGATGTCTTCCCCCTCAGATTTAACCTTCACCTTCCACTGGAGGGCTGCCTCGTCAGCCTTCACCATCTATTGGAGGGTTGCCTCCTCAGCCTTCACCTTCCACTGGAGGGCTGCCCTCTCATTCTCCACCTTCCACTGGAGGGCTGCCCCCTCAGCCTTCACCTTCTACAGGAGGGCTGCCTACTCAGACTTTACCTTCCACTGGAGAGCTGCCCTCCCGCCCTCCAGCTTCCACTCGAGGGCTGACCCACTTGGCCTGCAGCTTCCACTGGAGGGTTGCCCTCTCTGCCTTCACTTTCAACTGGAGGGCTTCCCTCTCATCATTCACCTTCCACTGGAGGGCTGCTTCATCAGCCTTCACCTTCCACTGGCAGTCTGCCTCCTCAGCCTTCACCTTCCACTGGAGGGCTGCTTCATCAGCCTTCACCTTCCACTGGAGGTCTGCCTTCCCAGCCTTCACCTTCCCCTGGAGTGCTGCCTTCTCAGCCTTTGCCTTCCACTGGAGGATTGCCTCCTCAGCCTTTACCTTCCACTGGAGGGCTGACCCACTTGGCCTGCAGCTTCCACTAGAGCGCTGCCCCCTCTGCCTTCACTTTCAATTGGAGGGCTTCCCTCTCTGCATTCACCTTCCACTTGAGGGCTGCCGCCTCAGCCTTCACCATCCATTGGAGGGTTACCTCCTCAGCCTTCACCTTTCACTGGAGGGCTGCCCCCTCAGCCTTCACCTTCCACTGGAGGACTGCCCTCTCGGTCTCCAGCTTCAACTGGATGGCTGGCCCACTTGGCCTGCAGCTTCCACTGGAGGGCTGCCCTCGCTGCCTTCGGTTTCAACTGGAGGGCTACCCTCTGTACCTTCACCTTCTACTGGAACGATCCCCCCTCAGCCTTCACCTTCTACTGGAGGGCTGCCTACTCAGCCTTCACCTTCCACTGGAGGGCTGCCTTCTCAGCCTTCACCTTCCACAGGAGGGCTGCCTCCTCAGCCTTCGCCTTCTAGAGGAGGGCTGCTGTCTCGTCCTCCAGCTTCCAATGGAGGGCTGGCCCACTTTGCCTGCAGCTTCCACTGGAAGGCTGCCCTCTCTGCCTTCACTTTCAATTGGAGGGCTTCCCTCTCTGCCTTCACCTTCCACTAGAGGGCTGCCTCCTCAGACTTCACCTTCCACTGGAGGGCTGCTCCCTTAGCCTTCACCTTCCACTGGAGAGCTGCCCTCTCTGCCTTCACCATCCACTGGAGGGCTGCCCTCTCTGCCTTCACCTGCCACTGGAGGGCTGCCATCTCGGTCTACACCTTCCACTGGAGCGCTGCCTCCTCAGACTTCACCTTCCACTGCAGGGCTGCCTCCTCAGCCTTCACCTTCCACTGGAGGGCTGCCTCCCCAGCCCTCACCTTTCACTGGTGTGTTCCCTCCTCAGCATTCACCTTCCACTGGAGGGCGGCCCACTTGGCATCCAGCTTCCAATAGAGGGCTGCCTTCTCAGCTTTCCCCTTCAACTGGAGGGCTGCCCCCTCAGCCTTCCCCTTCCACTGGAGTGCTGCCCCCTCAGCCTTCCCCTTCCACTGGAGGGCTTCGCCCTCAGCCTTCACCTTCTACTGGAGTGCTGCCCCCTTAGCCTTCACCTTCGACTGGAAAGCTGCCCCCTCAGCCTTCCCTTTCCACTGGAGGGCTTCGCCCTCAGCCTTCAGCTTCCACTGGATGGCTGTCCTCTCAAACTTCACCTTCCACTGGACGACTGCCCCCTCAGCCTTCACCTTCCACTGGAGGGCTGCCTCCTCAGCCTTCACCTTCCACTGGAGGGCTGCAGCATCAGCCTTCACCTTCAACTGGATGGTTGCCTCCTCAGCCTACACCTTCCACTGGAGGGCTGCCCGCTCAGCCTACACCTCCCACTTGGGGGCTGCCTCCTCAGACTTCACCTTCCACTGGATGGTTGCCTCCTCAGCCTTCACCTTCCACTGGAGTGCTGCCTCCTCAGCTTTCACCTTCCACTGGAGGGCTGCCTCCCCAGCCTTCACCTTCCACTGGATGGCTGCCTCCTCCGCCTTCACTTTCCACTGGAGGGCTGCCACCCCAGCCTTCACCTTCCACTGGAGGGTTGCCTGTTTAGCTGGTAACTTCCACTGGAGGGTTGCCTCCTCAGCCTTCTCCTTTCACTGGAGGGTTGCCTCCTCAGCTTGTAACTTCCACTGGAGGACTGCCTCCCCAGCCTTCACCTTCCATTGGAGGGCTGCCCTCTCAGCCTTCACCTTCGAGAGGAGGGCTGCCCTCTCAGCCTTCACCTTCAACTGGAGGGCTGCCCTCTAAACCTTCAACTTCCACTGGAGGGCTGCAACCTCAGCCTTCACCTTCCACTGGAGGGCTGCAACCTCAGCATTCACATTCCACTGGAGGGATGCCCCCTCAGCTTTCATCGTCTACTGGAGGGCTGCCCTCTCAGCCCTCACCGTCCACTGGAGGGCTGCCTCCCCAACCCTCACCTTTCAATGGAGTGTTGCCTCCTCAGCCTTGACCTTCCACTGGAGGGCTGCCCTCTCGCTCTCCACCTTCCATTGGAGGGCTGCATCCCCAGCCTTCACCGTCCACTGGAGGGATGCCTCCTCAGCCTTCACCTTCCACTGCAGAGCTGCCTCCCCAGCCCTCACCTTTCACTGGAGGGCTGCCCCCTCAGCCTTCACCTTCCATGGTAGGGCTGTTCCTCAGCCTTCACCTTCCACTGGAGGGCTGCCTCCTCAGCCTTCACCTTCCACTGGATGGCTGCCTCCTCAGCCTTCACCTTCCAGTGGAGGGCTGCCCTCTCGGCCTACAGCTTCCACTGGAGGGCTGCCCACTCAGCCTTCAACTTCCACTGGAGGATTTCCCCCTCAGCCTTCACCTTCCAGTGGAGGGCTGCCCTCTCGGCCTACAGCTTCCACTGGAGGGCTGCCCACTCAGCCTTCAACTTCCACTGGAGGATTTCCCCCTCAGTCTTCACCTTCCAATGGAGGGCTTCCCCCTCAGCCATCACCTTCCACTGGAGGGTTGCCTCCTCAACCTTCACCTTCCACTGGATGGCTGCGTCCTCAGCCTTCACCTTCCAATGGAGGGCTGCCCTCGCAGCCTTCAACTTCCACTGGAGGGCTGCCCCCTCAGCCATCACCTTCCACTGGAGGGCTGCCCTCTCATCCTTCACCTTCCACTGGAGGGCTGCCTCCTCAGCTTTCACCTTCCACTGGAGGGCTGGTCTCTCTGCCTTCACCTTCCATTGGAGGGCTGCCTCCTTAGCCTTCACCTTCCACTGGATGGCTGCCTCCTCAGCCTTCACCTTCCACTGGATGGATGCCTCCTCAGATTTCACCTTCCACTGGAAGGTTGCCCTCTCAGCCTTCACCTTCGACTAGAGGGCTGCCCTCTAAGCCTTCAACTTCCACTGGAGGGCTGCAGCCTCAGCCTTCACCTTCCACTGGAGGGCTGTCCTCTCAAACTTCACCTTCCACTGGTCTACTGCCCCCTCAGCCTTCACCTTCCACTGGATGGCTGCCTCCTCAGCCTTCACCTTCCAATGGAGGGCTGCCCTCTCAGCCTTCAGCTTTCACTGGAGGGCTGCCCCCTCAGCCATCACCTTCCACTGGAGGACTGCCCTCTCATCGTTCACCTTCCACTGGAGGGATGCTTCCTCAGCTTTCACCTTCCATTGGAGGGCTGGCCTCTCTGCCTTCACCTTCCACTGGAGGGCTGCCTCCTCGGCCTTCACCTTCCACTGGAGGACTGCCTCCTCAGCCTTCAAGTTCCACTGGAGGGCTGCCTCCTCAGCCTTCACCTTCCACTGGATGGCTGCCTCCTCAGCCTGCACAATCCAATGGAGGGCTGCCCTCTCAGCCTCCAGCTTCCACTGGAGGAGTGCCCCCTCAGCCTTCACCTTCCACTGGAGGGCTGCAGCCTCAGCCTTCACCTTCAAGTGGAGTGCTGCCCCCTCAGCCTTCCCCTTCCACTGGAGGGCTTCGCCCTCAGCCTTCACCTTCTACTGGAGTGCTGCCCCCTTAGCCTTCACCTTCGACTGGAAAGCTGCCCCCTCAGCCTTCCCTTTCCACTGGAGGGCTTCGCCCTCAGCCTTCAGCTTCCACTGGACGGCTGTCCTCTCAAACTTCACCTTCCACTGGACGACTGCCCCCTCAGCCTTCACCTTCCACTGGAGGGCTGCCTCCTCAGCCTTCACCTTCCACTGGAGGGCTGCAGCATCAGCCTTCACCTTCAACTGGATGGTTGCCTCCTCAGCCTACACCTTCCACTGGAGGGCTGCCCGCTCAGCCTACACCTCCCACTTGGGGGCTGCCTCCTCAGACTTCACCTTCCACTGGATGGTTGCCTCCTCAGCCTTCACCTTCCACTGGAGTGCTGCCTCCTCAGCTTTCACCTTCCACTGGAGGGCTGCCTCCCCAGCCTTCACCTTCCACTGGATGGCTGCCTCCTCCGCCTTCACTTTCCACTGGAGGGCTGCCACCCCAGCCTTCTCCTTTCACTGGAGGGTTGCCTCCTCAGCTTGTAACTTCCACTGGAGGACTGCCTCCCCAGCCTTCACCTTCCATTGGAGGGCTGCCCTCTCAGCCTTCACCTTCGAGAGGAGGGCTGCCCTCTCAGCCTTCACCTTCAACTGGAGGGCTGCCCTCTAAACCTTCAACTTCCACTGGAGGGCTGCAACCTCAGCCTTCACCTTCCACTGGAGGGCTGCAACCTCAGCATTCACATTCCACTGGAGGGATGCCCCCTCAGCTTTCATCGTCTACTGGAGGGCTGCCCTCTCAGCCCTCACCGTCCACTGGAGGGCTGCCTCCTCAGCCTTCACCTTCCACTGCAGGGCTGCCTCCCCAGCCCTCACCTTTCAATGGAGTGTTGCCTCCTTAGCCTTGACCTTCCACTGGAGGGCTGCCCTCTCGCTCTCCACCTTCCATTGGAGGGCTGCATCCCCAGCCTTCACCGTCCACTGGAGGGATGCCTCCTCAGCCTTCACCTTCCACTGCAGAGCTGCCTCCCCAGCCCTCACCTTTCACTGGAGGGCTGCCCCCTCAGCCTTCACCTTCCATGGTAGGGCTGTTCCTCAGCCTTCACCTTCCACTGGAGGGCTGCCTCCTCAGCCTTCACCTTCCACTGGATGGCTGCCTCCTCAGCCTTCACCTTCCATGGTAGGGCTGCTCCTCAGCCTTCACCTTCCACTGGAGGGCTGCCTCCTCAGCCTTCACCTTCCACTGGATGGCTGCCTCCTCAGCCTTCACCTTCCATGGTAGGGCTGCTCCTCAGCCTTCACCTTCCACTGGATGGCTGCCTCCTCAGCCTTCACCTTCCAGTGGAGGGCTGCCCTCTCGGCCTACAGCTTCCACTGGAGGGCTGCCCACTCAGCCTTCAACTTCCACTGGAGGATTTCCCCCTCAGTCTTCACCTTCCAATGGAGGGCTTCCCCCTCAGCCATCACCTTCCACTGGAGGGTTGCCTCCTCAGCCTTCACCTTCCACTGGATGGCTGCGTCCTCAGCCTTCACCTTCCAATGGAGGGCTGCCCTCGCAGCCTTCAACTTCCACTGGAGGGCTGCCCCCTCAGCCATCACCTTCCACTGGAGGGCTGCCCTCTCATCCTTCACCTTCCACTGGAGGGCTGCCTCCTCAGCTTTCACCTTCCACTGGAGGGCTGGTCTCTCTGCCTTCACCTTCCATTGGAGGGCTGCCTCCTTAGCCTTCACCTTCCACTGGATGGCTGCCTCCTCAGCCTTCACCTTCCACTGGATGGATGCCTCCTCAGATTTCACCTTCCACTGGAAGGTTGCCCTCTCAGCCTTCACCTTCGACTAGAGGGCTGCCCTCTAAGCCTTCAACTTCCACTGGAGGGCTGCAGCCTCAGCCTTCACCTTCCACTGGAGGGCTGTCCTCTCAAACTTCACCTTCCACTGGTCTACTGCCCCCTCAGCCTTCACCTTCCACTGGAGGGCTGCCTCCTCAGCCTTCACATTCCACTGGATGGCTGCCTCCTCAGCCTTCACCTTCCAATGGAGGGCTGCCCTCTCAGCCTTCAGCTTTCACTGGAGGGCTGCCCCCTCAGCCATCACCTTCCACTGGAGGACTGCCCTCTCATCGTTCACCTTCCACTGGAGGGATGCTTCCTCAGCTTTCACCTTCCATTGGAGGGCTGCCTCCTCAGCCTTCAAGTTCCACTGGAGGGCTGCCTCCTCAGCCTTCACCTTCCACTGGATGGCTGCCTCCTCAGCCTGCACAATCCAATGGAGGGCTGCCCTCTCAGCCTCCAGCTTCCACTGGAGGAGTGCCCCCTCAGCCTTCACCTTCCACTGGATGGCTGCCTCCTCCGCCTTCACTTTCCACTGGAGTGCTGCCTCCCCAGCCTTCACCTTCCACTAGAGGGTTGCCCTCTCAGCCTTCACCTTCGACAGGTGGGCTGCCCTCTCAGCCTTCAACATCCACTGAAGGGCTGCTCCCTCAGCCTTCACCTTCAACTGGAATGCTGCCTCCTCAGCCTTCACCTTCCACTGGAGGGCTCCCCTCTCGGCCTTCACCTTCCACTGGAGGGCTGCCTCCTCGGCTATCACCTTCCACTGGAGGGCTGTCCTCTCAAACGTCACGTTCCACTGGATGTCTGCCCCCTCAGCCTTTACCTTCCACTAGAGGACTGCCTACTCAAACTTCACCTTCCACTGGAGGGCTGCCCCCTCAGCCTTCACCTTCGACTGGAGGATTTCCCCCTCAGCCTTCACCTTCCAATGGAGGGCTGCCCTCTCAGCCTTCAACTTGCACTGGAGGGCTGCCCTCTCTGCCTTCCCCGTCCACTGGAGGTCTTCGCTCTCTGTCTCCACCTTCCGTTGGAGGGCTGCATCCCCAGCCTTCACCTTTCTCCGGAGGGCTGCCTCCTCAGCCTTCAGCTTCCACTGGAAAGTTGCCCCCTACGCCTTCCCCTTCCACTGGAGCGCTTCGCTCTCAGCCTTCACCTTCCACTGGAGGGCTGTCATCTCAAACTTCACCTTCCACTGGACGACTGCCCACTCAGCCTTCACCTTCCACTAGAGGACTGCCCTATCGGTCTCCAGCTTCCGCTGGAGGGCTGCCCTCTGTGCCTTCACTTTCAACTGGAGGGCTACCCTCTCTGCCGTACCTTCCACTGGAGGGATGCCCTCTCTGCCTTCACCTTCCACTGGAGGGCTGCCTCCTCAGCCTTCACCTTCCACTGGAGGGCTGCCTCCTCAGCCTTCACCTTCCAATGGATGGCTGCCTCCTCTGCCTTCACCTTCCACTGGAGGGCTGCCTCCTCAGCTTTCACCTTCCACTGGAGGGCTGCCCTCTCAGCCTTCACCTTCTACTGGAGAGCTGCCTTCTCAGCCTTCACCTTCCACTGGAGGGCTGCCTTCTCAGCCTTCACCTTCCACTGGAAAGCTGCCCCCTACGCCTTCCCCTTCCACTGGAGGGCTTCGCCCTCAGCCTTCACCTTCCACTGGAGGGCTGCGCCCTCAGCCTTCACCTTCCACTGGAAAGCTGCCCCCTACGCCTTCCCCTTCCACTGGACGGCTTCGCCCTCAGCCTTCACCTTCCACTGGAGGGCTGTCCTCTCAAACTTCACCTTCCACTGGACGACTGCCCACTCAGCCCTCACCTTCCACTGGAGGACTGCCCTATCGGTCTCCAGCTTCCGCTGGAGGGCTGCCCTCTGTGCCTTCACTTTCAACTGGAGGGTTACCCTCCCTGCCTTCACCTTCCACTGGAGGGATGCCCTCTCTGCCTTCACCTTCCACTGGAGGGCTGCCCCCACAGCCTTCACCTTCCACGGTAGGGCTGCCTCCTCAGCCTTCACCTTCCACTGGAGGGCTGCCTCCTCAGCCTTCACATTCCACTGGATGGCTGCCTCCTCAGCCTTCACCTTCCAATGGAGGGCTGCCCTCTCGGCCTCCAGCTTCCACTGGAGGGCTGCCCCCTCAGCCTTCACCTTCGACTGGAGGGCTGCCTCCTCAGCCTTCACATTCCAATGGATGGCTGCCTCCTCTGCCTTCACCTTCCACTGGAGGGCTGCCTCCTCAGCTTTCACCTTCCACTGGAGGGCTGCCCTCTCAGCCTTCACCTTCTACTGGAGGGTTGCCTTCTCAGCCTTCACCTTCCACTGGAGGGCTGCCTTCTCAGCCTTCACCTTCCACTGGAAAGCTGCCCCCTACGCCTTCCCCTTCCACTGGAGGGCTTCGCCCTCAGCCTTCACCTTCCACTGGAGGGCTGCGCCCTCCGCCTTCACCTTCCACTGGAAAGCTGCCCCCTACGCCTTCCCCTTCCACTGGACGGCTTCGCCCTCAGCCTTCACCTTCCACTGGAGGGCTGTCCTCTCAAACTTCACCTTCCACTGGACGACTGCCCACTCAGCCCTCACCTTCCACTGGAGGACTGCCCTATCGGTCTCCAGCTTCCGCTGGAGGGCTGCCCTCTGTGCCTTCACTTTCAACTGGAGGGTTACCCTCTCTGCCTTCACCTTCCACTGGAGGGATGCCCTCTCTGCCTTCACCTTCCACTGGAGGGCTGGCCTCTCAAACTTCACCTTCCACTGGAGGGCTGCTCCTCAGCCTTCACCTTCCACTGGAGGGCTGCCTCCTCAGCCTTCACCTTCCACTGGAGGGCTGCCTCCTCAGCCTTCACCTTCCACTGGATGGCTGCCTCCTCAGCCTTCACCTTCCAATGGAGGGCTTCCCTCTCAGCCTCCACCTTACACTGGAGGGCTGCCCCCTCAGCCTTCACCTTCCACTGGAGGGCTGCAGCCTCAGCCTTCACATTCAACTGGATGGTTGCCTCCTCAGCCTTCACCTTCCACTGGAGGGCTGCCCTTTCAGCCTAAACCTCCCACTTGGGGGCTGCCTCCTCAGACTTCACCTTCCACTGGATGGTTGCCTCCTCAGCCTTCACCTTCGACAGGAGGTCTGCCCTCTCAGCCTTCACCTTCAACTAGAGGGCTGCCCTCTAAGCCTTCAAGTTCCACTGGAGGCCTCCCCCCTGAGCCTTCACCTTCCACTGGAGGGCTGCAACCTCAGCCTTCAACTTCCACTGGAGGGCTGCCCCCTCAGCCTTCACCTTCTACTGGAGGGCTGCCCTCTCAGCCTTCAACATCCACTGGAGGGCTGCAGCATCAGCCTTCACCTTCAATTGGAGGGCCGCCCCCTCAGCCAACACGTCCCACTGGAGGACTGCCTCCCCAGACTTCTCATTCCACTGGATGGTTGGCTCCTCAGCCTTCACCTTCCACTGGAGTGCTGCCTCCTCAGCTTTCACCTTCCAATGGAGGGCTTCCCTCTCAGCCTCCACCTTACACTGGAGGGATGCCCCCTCAGCCTTCACATTCAACTGGATGGTTGCCTCCTCAGCCTTCACCTTCCACTGGAGGGCTGCCCTTTCAGCCTAAACCTCCCACTTGGGGGCTGCCTCCTCAGACTTCACCTTCCACTGGATGGTTGCCTCCTCAGCCTTCACCTTCGACAGGAGGTCTGCCCTCTCAGCCTTCACCTTCAACTAGAGGGCTGCCCTCTAAGCCTTCAAGTTCCACTGGAGGCCTCCCCCCTGAGCCTTCACCTTCCACTGGAGGGCTGCCCCCTCAGCCTTCACCTTCTACTAGAGGGCTGCCCTCTCAGCCTTCACCTTCCACTGGAGGGCCGCCCCCTCAGCCAACACGTCCCACTAGGCGGCTGCCTCCCCAGACTTCACATTCCACTGGATGGTTGGCTCTTCAGCCTTCACCTTCCACTGGAGTGCTGCCTCCTCAGCTTTCACCTTTCACTGGAGGGCTCCCCTCTCGGCCTTCACCTTCAATTGGAAGGCAAATCCTCAGCTATCACCTTCCACTGGATGGCTGCCCCCTCAGCCTTCACCTTCCACTAGAGGGCTGCCTCCCCATCCTTCACCGTCCACTGGAGGGCTGCCTCCTCAGCCTTCACCTTTCTCCGGAGCGCTGCCTCCTCAGCCTTCACCTTCCACTGGAGGGCTGCCTTCTCAGCCTTCACCTTCCACTGGAGGGCTGCCTTCTCAGCCTTCACCTTCCACTGGAGGGCGGCCCTCTTGGCATCCAGCTTCCAATGGAGGGCTGCCCTCTCAGCCTTCACCTTCTACTGGAGGGCTGCCTTCTCAGACTTCACCTTCCACTGGAGGGCTGCCCCCTCAGCCTTCCCCTTCAACTGGAGGGCTGCCCCCTCAGCCTTCCCGTTCCACTGGACGTCTGCCCCCTCAGCCTTCACCTTCCACTGGAGGGCTGCCTCCTCAGCCTTCACCTTCCACTGGAGGACTGCCCTATCCGTCTCCAGCTTCCACTGGAGGGCTGGCCCACTTGGCTTGCAGCTTCCGCTGGAGGGATGCCCTCTCTGCCTGCACTTTCAACTGGAGGGCTACCCTCTCTGCCCTCACCTTCCACTGGAGGGATGCCCTCTCTGCCTTCACCTTCCACTGGAGGGCTGCCCCCTCAGCCTTCACCTTCCCCGGTAGGGCTGCCTCCTCAGCCTTCACCTTCCAATGGAGGGCCGCCCTCTTGGCCTAAAGCTTCCACTGGAGGGCTGCCCCCTCAGCCTTCACCTTCGACTGGAGGGCTGCCCTCTCAGCCTTCAACTTCCACTGGAGGCTTTCCCCCTCAGCCTTCACCTTCCAATGGAGGGCTGCCCTCTCAGCCTTCAACTTTCACTGGAGGGCTGCCCCCTCAGCCATCACCTTCCACTGGAGGGCTGCCCTCTCATCCTTTACCTTCCACTGGAGGGCTCCCTCATCAGCTTTCACCTTCCACTGGAGGGCTGGCCTCTCTGCCTTCACCTTCCACTGGAAGGCTGCCTCCCCAGCCTTCACCTTCCACTGGAGGACTGCCTCCTCAGCCTTCAATATCCACTGAACGGCTGCCCCCTCAGCCTTCACCTTCCACTGGAGGGCTGCCCCCTCAGCCTTCACCTTCCACATGAGGGCTGCCCTCTCAGCCTTCAATATCCACTGAACGGCTACCTCCTCAGCCTTCACCTTCCACTGGATGGTTGCCTCCTCAGCCTTCACCTTCTACTGGAGTGCTGCCTCCTCAGCTTTCACCTTCTACTGGAGGGCTGCCTCCTCAGCCTTCTCCTTCCACTGGAGGGTTGCCTGCTCAGCTTGTAACTTCCACTGGAGGGTGCCTCCTCAGCCTTCTCCTTCCACTGGAGGGTTGCCTCCTCAGCTTGTAACTTCCACTGGAGGACTGCCTCCCCAGCCTTCACCTTCCACTGGAGGGCTGCCCTCTCAGCCTTCACATTCGACAGGAGGGCTGCCGACTCAGCCTTCACCTTCAACTGGATGGTTGCCTCCTCAGCCTTCACCTTCCACTGGAGGGCTGCCCTCTAAGCCTTCAACTTCCACTGGAGTCCTGCCCCCTTAGCCTTCACCGTCCACTGGAGGGCTGCAACCTCAGCCTTCACCTTCCACTGGAGGGATGCCCCCTCAGCCTTCACCTTCCACTGGAGGTCTGCCTCCTCAGCCTTCACCTTTCCCTGGAGGGCTGCCTCCTCAGCCTTCACCTTCCACTGGAGGGCTGTTTTCTCAGCCTTCACCTTCCACTGGAGGACTGCCCTATCTGTCTCCAGCTTCCACTGGAGGGCTGGCCCACTTGGCTTGCAACTTCCGCTGGAGGGCTGCCCTCTCTGCCTTCACCTTCCACTGGAATGCTGCCCTCTCAGCCTTCACCTTCCACTGGAGAGCTGCCCCCTCAGCCTTCACCTTCCACTGCATGGCTGCCTCCTCAGCCTTCACCTTCCAATGGAGGGCTGCCCTCTCGGCCTACAGCTTCCACTGGAGGGCTGCCCCCTCATCCTTCACCTTCCAATGGAGGACTGCCCTCTCAGCCTTCAACTTCCACTGGATGTCTTCCCCCTCAGATTTAACCTTCACCTTCCACTTGTGGGCTGTCCTCTCAAACTTCACCTTCAACTGGATGTCTTTCCCCTCAGATTTAACCTTCACCTTCCACTGGAGGGCTGCCTCGTCAGCCTTCACCATCTATTGGAGGGTTGCCTCCTCAGCCTTCAACTTCCACTGGAGGGCTGCCCTCTCGGTCTCCACCTTCCACTGGAGGGCTGCCCCCTCAGCCTTCACCTTCCACTGGAGGGCTGCCTCCTCAGCCTTCACCTTTCACTGGAGGACCGCCCTATCCGTCTCCAGCTTCCACTGGAGAGCTGGCCCACTTGGCTTGCAGCTTCCGCTGGAGGGCTGCCCTCTCTGCCTTCACTTTCAACTGGAGGGCTACCCTCTCTGCCTTCACCTTCCACTGGAGGGCTGCCCTCTCTGCCTTCACCTTCCACTGGAGGGCTGCCTCCTCAGCCTTCACGTTCCACTGGAGAGCTGCCTCCTCCGCCTTCACCTTCCACTGCATGGCTGCCTCCTCAGCCTTCACCTTCCAATGGAGGGCTGCCCTCTCGGCCTACAGCTTCCACTGGAAGGCTGCCCCCTCAGCCTTCACCTTCGACTGGAGGGCTGCCCTCTCAGCCTTCAACTTCCACTGGAGGAGTTCCCCCTCAGCCTTCACCTTCCAATGGAGGGCTGCCCTCTCAGCCTTCAACTTCCACTGGAGGGCTGCCCCCTCAGCCATCACCTTCCACTGGAGGGCTGCCCTCTCATCCTTCACCTTCCACTGGAGGGTTGCCTCCTCATTTTTCACCTTCCACTGGAGGGCTGTCCTCTCAAACTTCACCTTCAACTGGATGTCTGCCTCCTCAGATTTAACCTTCACCTTCCACTGGAGTGCTGTCCTCTGAAACTTCACCTTCAACTGGATGTCTGCCCCCTCAGATTTAACCTTCACCTTCCACTGGAGGGCTGTCCTCTGAAACTTCACCTTCAACTGGATGTCTTCCCCCTCAGATTTAACCTTTACCTTCCACTAGAGGGCTGCCTCGTCAGCCTTCACCATCTATTGGAGGGTTGCCTCCTCTGCCTTCACCTTCCACTGGAGGGCTGCCCTCTCGGACTCCACCTTCCACTGGAGGGCTGCCCCCTCAGCCTTCACGTTCTACAGGAGGGCTGCCTACTCAGACTTTACCTTTCCCTGGAGAGCTGCCCTCTCGTCCTCCAGCTTCCACTCGAGGGCTGACCCACTTGGCCTGCAGCTTCCACTGGAGGGCTGCCCTCTCTGCCTTCACTTTCAACTGGAGGGCTACCCTCTAGTCATTCACCTTCCACTGGAGGGCTGCCTCATCAGCCTTCACCTTCCACTGGAGGTCTGCCTCCTCAGCCTTCACCTTCCACTGGAGGGCTGCCTCCTCACCCTACACGTTCCATTGGAGGGCTGCCTTCCCAGCCTTCACCTTCCCCTGGAGGATTGCCTCCTCAGCCTTCACCTTCCACTGGATTGCTGCCTTCTCAGCCTTTGCCTTCCACTGGAGGGTTGCCTCCTCAGCCTTTACCTTCCACTGGAGAGCTGCCCTCTCTGCCTTCGCTTTCAACTGGAGGGCTACCCTCTCAGCCTTCACCTTCTACTGGAAGGCTGCCCCCTCAGCCTTCAACTTCTACTGGAGGGCTGCCTTCTCAACCTTCATCTTCCACTGGAGGGCTGCCTCCTCAGCCTTCGACTTCTAGAGGAGGGCCTGCCGACTCGTCCTCCAGCTTCCACTGGAAGGCTGCCCTATCTGCCTTCACTTTCAACTGGAGGGCTTCCCTCTCTGCCTTCACCTTCAAATGGGGGGCTGCCTTCTCAGCGTTCTCCTTCCACTGGAGGCCTGCCCCCTCAGCCTTCCCCTTCCACTGGAGGGCTGCTTCCTCAGCCTTCCCCTTCCACTGGAGGGCTGCCACCTCATCCTTCCCCTTGCACTTGAGGGCTTCGCCCTCAGCCTTCACCTTCCAATGGAGGGCTGCCCCTCAGCCTTCACCTTCCACTGGAGAGGTGCCCCCTCAGCCTTCCCCTTCCACTGGAGGGCTTCACCCTCAGCCTTCACCTTCCACTGGAGGACTGTCCTCTCAAACTTCACCTTCCACTGGACGGCTGCCCCCTCAGCCTTCACCTTCCACTGGAGGGCCGCCTCCTCAGCCTTCCCCTTCAACTGGAGGGCTGCACCCTCAGCCTTCCCCTTCCACTGGAGGGTTTTGCCCTCAGCCTTCACCTTCCACTGGACGACTGCCCACTCAGCCCTCACCTTCCACTGGAGGACTGCCCTATCGGTCTCCAGCTTCCGCTGGAGGGCTGCCCTCTGTGCCTTCACTTTCAACTGGAGGATTACCCTCTCTGCCTTCACCTTCCACTGGAGGGATGCCCTCTCTGCCTTCACCTTCCACTGGAGGGCTTCCCCCACAGCCTTCACCTTCCACGGTAGGGCTGCCTCCTCAGCCTTCACCTTCCACTGGAGGGCTGCCTCCTCAGCCTTCACATTCCACTGGATGGCTGCCTCCTCAGCCTTCACCTTCCAACGGAGGGCTGCCCTCTCGGCCTCCAGCTTCCACTGGAGGGCTGCCCCCTCAGCCTTCACCTTCGACTGGAGGGCTGCCTCCTCAGCCTTCACATTCCAATGGATGGCTGCCTCCTCTGCCTTCACCTTCCACTGGAGGGCTGCCTCCTCAGCTTTCACCTTCCACTGGAGGGCTGCCCTCTCAGCCTTCACCTTCTACTGGAGGGCTGCCTTCTCAGCCTTCACCTTCCACTGGAGGGCTGCGCCCTCAGCCTTCACCTTCCACTGGAAAGCTGCCCCCTACGCCTTCCCCTTCCACTGGACGGCTTCGCCCTCAGCCTTCACCTTCCACTGGAGGGCTGTCCTCTCAAACTTCGCCTTCCACTGGACGACTGCCCACTCAGCCCTCACCTTCCACTGGAGGACTGCCCTATCGGTCTCCAGCTTCCGCTGGAGGGCTGCCCTCTGTGCCTTCACTTTCAACTGGAGGGTTACCCTCTCTGCCTTCACCTTCCACTGGAGGGATGCCCTCTCTGCCTTCACCTTCCACTGGAGGGCTGCCCCCTCAGCCTTCACCTTCCACTGGAGGGCTGCCTCCTCAGCCTTCACCTTCCACTGGAGTGCTGCCCGCTCAGACGTCACCTTCCACTGGAGGACTGCCTCTCCAGGCTCACCTTTCACTGGTGTGTTGCCTCCTCAGCCTTCACCTTCCACTGGAGGGTTGCCTTCTCAGCCTTCACCTTCCACTGGAGGGCTGCCTTCTCAGCCTTCACCTTCCACTGGAGGGCTGCCTCCTCAGCCTTCACATTCCACTGGATGGCTGCCTCCTCAGCCTTCACCTTCCAATGGAGGGCTGCCCTCTCGGCCTCCAGCTTCCACTGGAGGGCTGCCCCCTCAGCCTTCACCTTCGACTGGAGGGCTGCCCTCTCATCCTTCAACTTTCACTGGAGGATTTCCCCCTCAGCCTTCACCTTCCAATGGAGGGCTGCCTCCTCAGCTTTCACCTTCAACTGGAGGGCTGGCCTCTCAAACTTCACCTTCCACTGGAGGGCTGCTCCTCAGCCTTCACCTTCCACTGGAGGGCTGCCTCCTCAGCCTTCACCTTCCACTGGAGGGCTGCCTCCTCAGCCTTCACCTTCCACTGGATGGCTGCCTCCTCAGCCTTCACCTTCCAATGGAGGGCTTCCCTCTCAGCCTCCACCTTACACTGGAGGGCTGCCCCCTCAGCCTTCACCTTCCACTGGAGGGCTGCAGCCTCAGCCTTCACATTCAACTGGATGGTTGCCTCCTCAGCCTTCACCTTCCACTGGAGGGCTACCCTTTCAGCCTAAACCTCCCACTTGGGGGCTGCCTCCTCAGACTTCACCTTCCACTGGACGGCTGCCCCCTCAGCCTTCACCTTCCACTGGAGGGCCGCCTCCTCAGCCTTCACCTTTCACTCGAGGACTGCCCTATCCGTCTGCAGCTTCCACTGGAGGGCTGGCCCACTTGGCTTGCAGCTTCCATTGGAGGGCTGCCCTCTCTGCCTTCACTTTCAACTGGAGGGCTACCCTCTCTGCCTTCACCTTCCACTGGAGGGCTGCCCTCTCTGCCTTCACTTTCAACTGGAGGGCTACCCTCTCTGCCTTCACCTTCCACTGGAGGGCTGCCCTCTCTGCCTTCACCATCCATGGTAGGGCTGCCCTCTCTGCCTTCACATTCCACGGTAGGGCTGCCTCCTCAGCTTTCACACTCCACTGGAGGGCTGCCTCCTCAGCCTTCACCTTCCACTAGAGGGCTGCCTCATCAGCCTTCACCTTCCACTGGAGGGCTGACCTCTCGGTATCCACCTTCCACTGGTGGGCTGCCCCCTCAGCCTTCACCTTCTGCTGGAGGGCTGGCTCCTCAGACTTCACCTTCCACTGGAGGGCTGCCTCCTTAGCCTTCACATTCCACTGGAGGGCTGCCCTCTCTGCCTTCACCTTCCACGGGAGGACTGCCCTCTCGGCCTTCACCTTCCACTGGAGGGCTGCCTCCTCAGCCTTCAACGTTCTCTGGACGGCTGCCTCCTCAGCCTTCACCTTCCACTGGAGTGCTGCCTCCCCAACCCTCACCTTTCACTGGAGTGTTGCCTCCTCAGCCTTCATCTTCCACTGGAGGGCGGCCCTGTTGGCATCCAGCTTCCAATGGAGGGCTGCCCTGTCAGCCTTCACCTTCTACTGGAGGGCTTCGCCCTCAGCCTTCACCTTCTACTGGACGGCTGCCCCCTCTTCCTTCACCTTCCACTGGAGGGCTGCCTCCTCAGCTTTCACCTTCCACTGGAGGACTGCCCTATGCATCTCCAGCTTCCGCTGGAGGGCTGCCCTCTCTGCCTTCATTTTCAACTGGAGGTCTGCCCTCTCTGCCTTCACCTTCCACTGGAGGGCTGCCCTCTCTGCCTTCACCTTCCATCGGAGGGCTGCCCCCTCAGCCTTCGCCTTTTACTGGAGGGCGGCCTCCTCAGCCTTCAACTTCCACTGGAGGGCTGCCCTCTTGGCCTTCACCTTCCACTGGAGGGCTGCCCCCTCAGCCTTCACCTTCCACTGGCGGGATGCCCCCTCAGCCTTCATCTTCCACTGGAGGGCTGCCTTCTCGGCCTTCACCTTCCACTGGAGGGCTGCCCCCTCAGCCTTCACCTTCGACTGGAGGGCTGCCCTCTCAGCCTTCAATTTGCACTGGAGGAGTGCCCCCTCAGCCTTCACCTTCCATTGGAGGGCTGCCTCCTCAGCTTTCACCTACCACTGGGGGGGCTGCCCTCTCGGCCGTCTCCTTCCACTGGAGGGCTGCCCTCTCTGCCTTCAACTTTCTCTGGATGGCTGCCTCCTCAGCCTTCACCTTCCACTGGAGGGCTGCCTCCCCAGCCCTCACCTTTCACTGGAGTGTTGCCTCCTCAGCCTTCACCTTCCACTGGAGGACTGCCTCCTCAGCCTTCAACTTTCTCTGGATGGCTGCCTCCTCAGCCTTCACCTTTCACTGGAGGGCTGCCCTCTCAGCCTTCACCTTCTACTGGAGGGCTGCCTTCTCAGCCTTCACCTTCCACTGGAGGGTTACCCCCTCAGCCTTCCCCTTCCAGTGGAGGGCTGCCCCCTCAGCCTTCCCCATCCACTGGAGGGCTTCGCCCTCAGCCTTCACCTTCTACTGGAGGGTTGCCCTCTCAGCCTTCACCTTCTACTGGAGCGTTGCCCCCTTAGCCTTCGCCTTCCACTGGAAAGCTGCCCCCTCAGCCTTCCCCTTCCACTAGAGGGCTTCGCCCTCAGCCTTCACCTTCCACTGGACGGCTGCCCCCTCATCCTTCACCTTCCACTGGAGGCTGCCTCCTCAGCTTTCACCTTCCACTGGAGGACTGCCCTATCTATCTCCAGCTTCCATTGGGGGGCTGGCCCACTTGGCTTGCAGCTTCCACTGGAGGGCTGACCTCTCTGCCTTCACGTTCAACTGGAGGTCTGCCCTCTCGGCCTTCACCTTCCACTGGAGGGCTGCCCCCTCAGCCTTCGCCTTCGACTGGAGGGCTGCCCTCTCAGCCTTCAACTTCCACTGGAGTAGTGCCCCCTCAGCCTTCACCTTCCATTGGAGGGCTGCACCCTCAGCCTTCAACTTCTACTGGAGGGCTGCCCCCTCAGCCTTCACCTCCCACTGGAGGGCTGCCTCCTCAGACTTCAGCTTCCACTGGATGGTTGCCTCCTCAGCCTTCACCTTCCACTGGGGGGCAGCCCTCTCGGCCTTCACCTTCCACTGGAGGGCTGCCCTCTCTGCCTTCACCTTCCACCTGAGGGCTGCCCTCAGTCTCCACTTTCCATTGGAGGGCTGCCTCCACAGCCTTCACCTTCCTTTGGAGGGCTGCCTCATCAGACTTCAGCTTCCATTGGAGGTCTGCCTCCCCAGCCTTCACCTTCCACTGGAGTGTTGCCTCCCCAGGCTGCACCTTCCACTGGAGGGCTACCTACTAAACCTTCACCTTCCACTGGAGGGCTGCCTTCTCAGCCTTCACCTTCTATGGGAGGGCTGCCGTCTCAGCTTTACCTTCTACTGGAGGGCTGCCCCCTTAGGCTTCCCCTTCCACTGGAGGGCTTCGCCCTCAGCCTTCACCTTCCACTGGAGGGCTGTCCTCTCAAACTTCACCTTCCACTGGACGGCTGCCCCCTCAGCCTTCACCTTCCACTGGAGGGCGGCCCTCTCTGCCTTCACTTTCCACTGGAGGGCTGCCCTCTCGGTCTCCACCTTCCATTGGAGTGCCGCCTCCCCAGCCCTCACCTTCCACTGCACGGCTGCCTCCTCAGCCTTCACCTTCCACTGGAGGGCTGCCTCCTCAGCCTTCACCTTCCACTGGAGTGCCGCCTCCCCAGCCCTCACCTTTCACTGGAGTGCTGCCCTCTCTGCCTTCACTTTGAACTGGAGGGCTGCCCTCTCTGCCTTCACCTTCCACCGGAGGGCTGCCCCCTCAGCCTTCACCTTCCACTGGAGGGATGCCCTCTCGGCCTTCACCTTCCACTGGACGGCTGCCCCCTCAGCCTTCACCTTCGACTGGAGGGCTGCACTCTCAGCCTTCACCTTCCACTGGACGGCTTCCCCCTCAGCCTTCACCTTCTACTGGAGGGCTGCCCCCTCAGCCACCATCTTCCACTGGAGGGCTGGCCCTCAGCCTACACCTCTCACTGGAGGGCTGCTTCCTCAGGCTTCACCTTCCACTGGATGGTTGACTCCTCAGCCTTCACCTTCCACTGGAGGGCTGCCTCCACAGCTTTCACCTTCCACTGGGGGGCTGCCCTCTCGGCCTTCGCCTTCCACTGGAGGGCTGCCCTCTCTGACTTCACCTTCCACTGGAGGGCTACCCTCTCGGTCTCCACTTTCCATTGGAGGACTGCCTCCTCAGCCTTCCCCTTCCTCTGGAGGGCTGCCTCATCAGCCTTCACGTTCCACTGGAGGGCTGCCTCCCCAGCCCTCACCTTCCACTGGAGTTTTGCCTCCTCAGGCTGCACCTTCCACTGGAGGGCTGCCTTCTAAGCCTTCACCCTCCACTGGAGGGCTGCCTTCTCAGCCTTCACCTTCCACTGGAGGGCGGCCCTCTCGGCATCCTGCTTCCAATGGAGGGCTGCCCTCTCAGCCTTCACCTTCCACTGGAGGGCTTCGCCCTTAACCTTCACCTTCCATTGGAGGGCTTCACCCTTAACCTTCCCCTTCCACTGGAGGGCTGCCACCCAGCCTTCCCCTTCCACTGGAGGGCTTCACCCTTAACCTTCACCTTCTACTGGAGGGCTGCCCTCTCAGCTTTCACCTTTTACTGGAGTGCTGCCCCCTTAGCCTTCCCCTTCCACTGGAGGGCTGCCTTCTCAGACTTCACCTTCCACTGGAGGGCGGCCCTCTTGGCATTCAGCTTCCAATGGATGGCTGCCCTCTCAGCCTTCACCTTCCACTGGAGGGCTGTCCTCTCTGCCTTCACCTTCCACTGGCGGGCTGCCCTCTCGGTCTCCACCTTCCATTGGAGGGCTGCATCCCCAGCCTTCATCTTCCACTGGAGGGCTGCATTCTCAGCCTTCACCTTCCACTGGAGGGCTGCCCCCTCAGCCTTCACCTTCTACTGGAAGGCTGCCCCCTCAGAATTCACCTTCCACTGGAGGGCTGCCTTCTCAGCCTTCACCTTTCACTGGAGGGATCCCCCCTCAGCCTTCACCTTCTACTGGAAGGCTGCCCCCTCAGCCTTCACCTTCCACTGGAGAGGTGCCCCCTCAGCCTTCACCTTCCACTGGAGGGCGGCCCTCTTGGCATTCAGCTTCCAATGGATGGCTGCCCTCTCAGCCTTCACCTTCCACTGGAGGGCTGTCCTCTCTGCCTTCACCTTCCACTGGCGGGCTGCCCTCTCGGTCTCCACCTTCCATTGGAGGGCTGCATCCCCAGCCTTCACCTTCCACTGGAGGGCTGCATTCTCAGCCTTCACCTTCCACTGGAGGGCTGCCCCCTCAGCCTTCACCTTCTACTGGAAGGCTGCCCCCTCAGAATTCACCTTCCACTGGAGGGCTGCCTTCTCAGCCTTCACCTTTCACTGGAGGGATCCCCCCTCAGCCTTCACCTTCTACTGGAAGGCTGCCCCCTCAGCCTTCACCTTCCACTGGAGAGGTGCCCCCTCAGCCTTCACCTTCCACTGGAGGGTTGCCTCCTCAGCCTTCGCCTTCTAGAGGAGGGCTGCCGTCTTGTCCTCCAGATTCCACTGTAGGGCTGGCCCACTTGACCAGCAGCTTCCAATGGAGGGCTGCCCTCTCTGCCTTCACCTTCTACTGGAGCGCTGCCCCCTCAGACTTCCCCTTCCACTGGAGGGATGCCCCCTCATCCCTCCCCTTGCACTTGAGGGCTTCGCCCTCAGCCTTCACATTCCACTGGAGGACTGTCCTCTCAAACTTCACCTTCCACTGGAGTGTTGCCTCCTCAGCCTTCACCTTCCACTGGAGGGCTGCCTTCTCAGCCTTCACCTTCTACTGGAGGGCTGCCTTCTCAGCCTTCACCTTCCACCGGAGGGCTGCACCCTCAGCCTCACCCATCCACTGGAGGGCTCCGCCCTCAGCCTTCACCTTCTACTGGAGGGTTGCAATCTCTGCCTTCACCTTCCACTGAAAAGCTGCCCCCTCAGCCTTCTCCTTCCACTGGAGGGCTTCTCTCTCAGCCTTCACCTTCCACTGGAGGGCTGTCCTCTCAAACTTCACCTTCCACTGGACGCCTGCCCCTTCAGACTTCACCTTCCACTGGAGGGCTGCCTCCTCAGCCTTCAACTTCCACTGGAGGACTGCCCTATCCGTCTCCAGCTTCCACTGGAGGGCTGGCCCACTTGGCTTGCAGCTTACACTGGATGGCTGCACTTTATTCCTTCACTTTCAACTGGAGGGCTGCCCACTCTGCCTTCACCTTCCATGTTAGGGCTGCCTCCTCAGCCTACACCTCCCACTGGAGGGCTGCCTCCTCATACTTCGCCTCCACTGAATGGTTGCCTCCTCAGCCTTCACCTTCCACTGGAGTGCTGCCTCCTCAGCCTTCACCTTCCACTGGAGGGCTGCCTTCTCGGCCTTCACCTTCCACTGGAGGGCTGCCCCCTCAGCCTTCACCTTCGACTGGAGGGCTGCCCTCTCAGCCTTCAATTTGCACTGGAGGAGTGCCCCCTCAGCCTTCACCTTCCATTGGAGGGCTGCCTCCTCAGCTTTCACCTACCACTGGGGGGGCTGCCCTCTCGGCCGTCTCCTTCCACTGGAGGGCTGCCCTCTCTGCCTTCAACTTTCTCTGGATGGCTGCCTCCTCAGCCTTCACCTTCCACTGGAGGGCTGCCTCCCCAGCCCTCACCTTTCACTGGAGTGTTGCCTCCTCAGCCTTCACCTTCCACTGGAGGACTGCCTCCTCAGCCTTCAACTTTCTCTGGATGGCTGCCTCCTCAGCCTTCACCTTTCACTGGAGGGCTGCCCTCTCAGCCTTCACCTTCTACTGGAGGGCTGCCTTCTCAGCCTTCACCTTCCACTGGAGGGTTACCCCCTCAGCCTTCCCCTTCCAGTGGAGGGCTGCCCCCTCAGCCTTCCCCATCCACTGGAGGGCTTCGCCCTCAGCCTTCACCTTCTACTGGAGGGTTGCCCTCTCAGCCTTCACCTTCTACTGGAGCGTTGCCCCCTTAGCCTTCGCCTTCCACTGGAAAGCTGCCCCCTCAGCCTTCCCCTTCCACTAGAGGGCTTCGCCCTCAGCCTTCACCTTCCACTGGACGGCTGCCCCCTCATCCTTCACCTTCCACTGGAGGCTGCCTCCTCAGCTTTCACCTTCCACTGGAGGACTGCCCTATCTATCTCCAGCTTCCATTGGGGGGCTGGCCCACTTGGCTTGCAGCTTCCACTGGAGGGCTGACCTCTCTGCCTTCACGTTCAACTGGAGGTCTGCCCTCTCGGCCTTCACCTTCCACTGGAGGGCTGCCCCCTCAGCCTTCGCCTTCGACTGGAGGGCTGCCCTCTCAGCCTTCAACTTCCACTGGAGTAGTGCCCCCTCAGCCTTCACCTTCCATTGGAGGGCTGCACCCTCAGCCTTCAACTTCTACTGGAGGGCTGCCCCCTCAGCCTTCACCTCCCACTGGAGGGCTGCCTCCTCAGACTTCAGCTTCCACTGGATGGTTGCCTCCTCAGCCTTCACCTTCCACTGGGGGGCAGCCCTCTCGGCCTTCACCTTCCACTGGAGGGCTGCCCTCTCTGCCTTCACCTTCCACCTGAGGGCTGCCCTCAGTCTCCACTTTCCATTGGAGGGCTGCCTCCACAGCCTTCACCTTCCTTTGGAGGGCTGCCTCATCAGACTTCAGCTTCCATTGGAGGTCTGCCTCCCCAGCCTTCACCTTCCACTGGAGTGTTGCCTCCCCAGGCTGCACCTTCCACTGGAGGGCTACCTACTAAACCTTCACCTTCCACTGGAGGGCTGCCTTCTCAGCCTTCACCTTCTATGGGAGGGCTGCCGTCTCAGCTTTACCTTCTACTGGAGGGCTGCCCCCTTAGGCTTCCCCTTCCACTGGAGGGCTTCGCCCTCAGCCTTCACCTTCCACTGGAGGGCTGTCCTCTCAAACTTCACCTTCCACTGGACGGCTGCCCCCTCAGCCTTCACCTTCCACTGGAGGGCGGCCCTCTCTGCCTTCACTTTCCACTGGAGGGCTGCCCTCTCGGTCTCCACCTTCCATTGGAGTGCCGCCTCCCCAGCCCTCACCTTCCACTGCACGGCTGCCTCCTCAGCCTTCACCTTCCACTGGAGGGCTGCCTCCTCAGCCTTCACCTTCCACTGGAGTGCCGCCTCCCCAGCCCTCACCTTTCACTGGAGTGCTGCCCTCTCTGCCTTCACTTTGAACTGGAGGGCTGCCCTCTCTGCCTTCACCTTCCACCGGAGGGCTGCCCCCTCAGCCTTCACCTTCCACTGGAGGGATGCCCTCTCGGCCTTCACCTTCCACTGGACGGCTGCCCCCTCAGCCTTCACCTTCGACTGGAGGGCTGCACTCTCAGCCTTCACCTTCCACTGGAGGGATGCCCTCTCGGCCTTCACCTTCCACTGGACGGCTGCCCCCTCAGCCTTCACCTTCTACTGGAGGGCTGCCCCCTCAGCCACCATCTTCCACTGGAGGGCTGGCCCTCAGCCTACACCTCTCACTGGAGGGCTGCTTCCTCAGGCTTCACCTTCCACTGGATGGTTGACTCCTCAGCCTTCACCTTCCACTGGAGGGCTGCCTCCACAGCTTTCACCTTCCACTGGGGGGCTGCCCTCTCGGCCTTCGCCTTCCACTGGAGGGCTGCCCTCTCTGACTTCACCTTCCACTGGAGGGCTACCCTCTCGGTCTCCACTTTCCATTGGAGGACTGCCTCCTCAGCCTTCCCCTTCCTCTGGAGGGCTGCCTCATCAGCCTTCACGTTCCACTGGAGGGCTGCCTCCCCAGCCCTCACCTTCCACTGGAGTTTTGCCTCCTCAGGCTGCACCTTCCACTGGAGGGCTGCCTTCTAAGCCTTCACCCTCCACTGGAGGGCTGCCTTCTCAGCCTTCACCTTCCACTGGAGGGCGGCCCTCTCGGCATCCTGCTTCCAATGGAGGGCTGCCCTCTCAGCCTTCACCTTCCACTGGAGGGCTTCGCCCTTAACCTTCACCTTCCATTGGAGGGCTTCACCCTTAACCTTCCCCTTCCACTGGAGGGCTGCCACCCAGCCTTCCCCTTCCACTGGAGGGCTTCACCCTTAACCTTCACCTTCTACTGGAGGGCTGCCCTCTCAGCTTTCACCTTTTACTGGAGTGCTGCCCCCTTAGCCTTCCCCTTCCACTGGAGGGCTGCCTTCTCAGACTTCACCTTCCACTGGAGGGCGGCCCTCTTGGCATTCAGCTTCCAATGGATGGCTGCCCTCTCAGCCTTCACCTTCCACTGGAGGGCTGTCCTCTCTGCCTTCACCTTCCACTGGCGGGCTGCCCTCTCGGTCTCCACCTTCCATTGGAGGGCTGCATCCCCAGCCTTCACCTTCCACTGGAGGGCTGCATTCTCAGCCTTCACCTTCCACTGGAGGGCTGCCCCCTCAGCCTTCACCTTCAACTGGAAGGCTGCCCCCTCAGAATTCACCTTCCACTGGAGGGCTGCCTTCTCAGCCTTCACCTTTCACTGGAGGGATCCCCCCTCAGCCTTCACCTTCTACTGGAAGGCTGCCCCCTCAGCCTTCACCTTCCACTGGAGAGGTGCCCCCTCAGCCTTCACCTTCCACTGGAGGGCGGCCCTCTTGGCATTCAGCTTCCAATGGATGGCTGCCCTCTCAGCCTTCACCTTCCACTGGAGGGCTGTCCTGTCTGCCTTCACCTTCCACTGGCGGGCTGCCCTCTCGGTCTCCACCTTCCATTGGAGGGCTGCATCCCCAGCCTTCACCTTCCACTGGAGGGCTGCATTCTCAGCCTTCACCTTCCACTGGAGGGCTGCCCCCTCAGCCTTCACCTTCTACTGGAAGGCTGCCCCCTCAGAATTCACCTTCCACTGGAGGGCTGCCTTCTCAGCCTTCACCTTTCACTGGAGGGATCCTCCCTCAGCCTTCACCTTCTACTGGAAGGCTGCCCCCTCAGCCTTCACCTTCCACTGGAGAGGTGCCCCCTCAGCCTTCACCTTCCACTGGAGGGTTGCCTCCTCAGCCTTCGCCTTCTAGAGGAGGGCTGCCGTCTTGTCCTCCAGATTCCACTGTAGGGCTGGCCCACTTGACCAGCAGCTTCCAATGGAGGGCTGCCCTATCTGCCTTCACCTTCTACTGGAGCGCTGCCCCCTCAGACTTCCCCTTCCACTGGAGGGATGCCCCCTCATCCCTCCCCTTGCACTTGAGGGCTTCGCCCTCAGCCTTCACATTCCACTGGAGGACTGTCCTCTCAAACTTCACCTTCCACTGGAGTGTTGCCTCCTCAGCCTTCACCTTCCACTGGAGGGCTGCCTTCTCAGCCTTCACCTTCTACTGGAGGGCTGCCTTCTCAGCCTTCACCTTCCACCGGAGGGCTGCACCCTCAGCCTCACCCATCCACTGGAGGGCTCCGCCCTCAGCCTTCACCTTCTACTGGAGGGTTGCAATCTCTGCCTTCACCTTCCACTGAAAAGCTGCCCCCTCAGCCTTCTCCTTCCACTGGAGGGCTTCTCTCTCAGCCTTCACCTTCCACTGGAGGGCTGTCCTCTCAAACTTCACCTTCCACTGGACGCCTGCCCCTTCAGACTTCACCTTCCACTGGAGGGCTGCCTCCTCAGCCTTCAACTTCCACTGGAGGACTGCCCTATCCGTCTCCAGCTTCCACTGGAGGGATGGCCCACTTGGCTTGCAGCTTACACTGGATGGCTGCACTTTATTCCTTCACTTTCAACTGGAGGGCTGCCCACTCTGCCTTCACCTTCCATGTTAGGGCTGCCTCCTCAGCCTACACCTCCCACTGGAGGGCTGCCTCCTCATACTTCGCCTCCACTGGATGGTTGCCTCCTCAGCCTTCACCTTCCACTGGAGTGCTGCCTCCTCAGCCTTCACCTTCCACTGGAGGGCTGCCTCCTTAGCCTTCACCTTCCACTGGAGTGTTGCCTCCTCAGGCTTCACCTTCCACTGGAGGGCTGTCTTCTAAGACTTCACCTTCCACTGGAGGGCTGCCTTCTCAGTCTTCACCTTCCACTGGAGGGCTGCCACCTCAGCCTTCCCCTTCCACTGGAGGGCTTCGCCCTTTACCTTCACCTTCTACTCGAGTGCTGCACCTTAGCCTTCACCTTCCACTGGAGCGCTGCCTTCTCAGCCTTCACCTTCCACTGGAGGGCTGCCTTCTCAGCCTTCACCTTCCACTGGAGGGCTGCCTTCTCAGCCTTCACCTTGCACTGGAGGGATCCCCCCCCCTCAGCCTTCACCTTCTACTGGAGGGCTGCCCTCTCTGCCTTTACCTTCTACTGGAGGGCTGCTTTCTCAGCGTTCACCTTCCACTGGAGGGCTGCCCACCCAGCCTTCCCCTTCCACAGGAGGGCTGCCCCCCATCCTTCCCCTTGCACTTGAGGGCTTCGCCCTCAGCCTGCACCTTCCACTGGAGGACTGTCCTCTCAAACTTCACCTTCCACTGGACGGCTGCCCCCTCAGCCTTCACCTTCCACTGGAGGGCTGCCCTATCCATCTCCAGCTTCCACTGGAGGCCTGGCCCACTTGGCTTGCAGCTTCCAATGGAGGGCTGCCTCCTCAACTTTCACACTCCACTGGAGGGCTGCCTCCTCAGACTTCACCTTCCACTGGAGGGCTGCCCCCTCAGCCTTCACCTTCCACTGGAAGGCTGCCCTCTCTGCCTTAACCTTCCACTGGAGGGCTGCCCTCTCGGTCTCCACCTTCCATTGGAGGGCTGCATCCCCAGCCTTCACCGTCCACTGGAGGACTGCCTGCTCAGCCTTCACCTTCTACTGCAGGGCTGCCTCCTCAGCCTTCACCTTTCTCTGGAGGGCTGCCTCCTCAGCCTTCACCTTCCACTGGTGGGCTGTCTCCACAGCCCTCACCTTTCACTGGAGTGTTGCCTCCTCAGCCATCACCTTCCACTGGAGGGCTGCCGTCTCGGACTTCACCTTCCACTGGAGGGCTGCCTTCTCAGCCTTCACATTCCACTGGAGGGCGGCCCTCTTGGCATCCAGCTTCCAGTGGAGGGCTGCCCTCTAAGCCTTCACCTTCTACTGGAGGGCTGCCTTCTCAGCCTTCACCTTCCACTGGAGGGCTGCCCCCTCAGCCTTCCCCTTCCACTGGAGGGTTGCCCTCTCAGCCTTCCCCTTCTACTGGTGTGCTGCCCCCTTAGCCTTCTCCTTCCACTCAAAAGCTGCCCCCTCAGCCTTCACTTTCCACTGGAGGGCTGCCTTCTCAGCCTTCACCTTCCACTGGAGGGCTGCCCCCTCAGCCTTCCCCTTCCACTGGAGGGTTGCCCTCTCAGCCTTCACCTTCGACAGGAGGGCTGCCCTCTCAGCCTTCACCTTCAACTGGAGGGCTGCCCTCTAAGCCTTCAACTTCCACTGGAGGCCTGACCCCTTAGCCTTCACCTTCCACTGGAGGACTGCAACCTCAGCCTTCACCTTCTACTGGAGGACTGCCTTCTCAGCCTTCACCTTCCACTGGAGGACTGCCCTATCCGTCTCCAGCTTCCACTGGAGGGCTGGCACACTTGGCTTGCAGATTAGAATGGAGGGCAGCCTTTTCTGCCTTCACTTTCAACTGGAGGGATACCCTCTCTGCCTTCACCTTACACTGGAGGGCTGCCCATTCTGCCTTCACCTTCCATTGGAGTGCTGCCTCCTCAGCCTTCACCTTCCACTGCACGGCTGCCTCCTCAGCCTTCACCTTCCTCTGGAGGGCTGCCTCCTCAGCCTTCAACTTCCACTGGAGAGCTGCGTCCCCAGCCCTCACCTTCCACTGGAGGGCTGTCTTCTAAGACTTCACCTTCCACTGGAGGGCTGCCTTCTCACACTTCACCTTCCACTGGACAGCTGCCCCCTTAGCCATCACTTTCCACTGGAGGGCCGCCTCCTCAGCCTTCACCTTCCACTGGAGGATTGCCCTCTCGGTCTCCAGCTTCCACTGGAGGGCTGGCCCAATTGGCTTGCAGCTTCCACTGGAGGGCTGCCCTCTCTGCCTTCACTTTCAAATGGTTGGCTACCCTCTCTGCCTTCACCTTCCACTGGAGGGCTGCCCTCTCTGCCTTCACCTTCCACCGGAGGGCTGCCCCCTCAGCCTTCACCTTCTACTGGAGGGCTACCCCCTCAGCCTTCACCTTCTACTGGAGGGCTGCCCACTCTGCCTTCACCTTCCATGGCATGGCTGCCTCCTCAGCCTTCACCCTCCACTGGAGGGCTGCCCCCTCAGCCCTTCCCTTCCACTGGAGGACTTCGCCCTCAACCTCCACCTTCCACTGGAGGGCTGTACTCTCAAACTTCACCTTATAATGGAGGGCTGCACCCTCAGCCTTCACCTTCCACTGGAGGGCTGCCCTCTCTGCCTTCACCTTCCACTGGTGGGCTGCCCTCTCGGTCTCCACCTTCCATTGGAGGGCTGCATCCCCTTCCTTCACCGTCCACTGGAGGGCTGCCTCCTCAGCCTTCACCTTCCACTGCAGGGCTGCCTCCTCAGCCTTCACCTTCCACTGGAGGGCTGCCTCCTCAGCCTTCACCTTCCACTGCAGGGCTGCCTCCTCAGCCTTCACCTTCCACTGGAGTGTTGCCTCCTCAGCCTTCACCTTCCACTGGAGGGCTGCCTTCTCAGTCTTCACCTTCCACTGGAGGGCTGCCTTCTCAGCCTTCACCTTCCACTGGAGGGCGGCCCTCTGGGCATTCAGCTTCCAATGGATGGCTGTCCTCTCAGCCTTCACCTTCCACTGGAGGGCTGCCCCCTCAGCCTTCACCTTCTACTGGAAGGCTGCCCCCTCAGACTTCACCTTCCACTGGAGGGCTGCCTTCTCAGCCTTCACCTTCCACTGGAGGGTTGCCTCCTCAGCCTTCGCCTTCTAGAGGAGGGCTGCCGTCTCGTCCTCCAGATTCCACTGTAGGGCTGGCCCACTTGACCAGCAGCTTCCAATGGAGGGCTGCCCTATCTGCCTTCACCTTCTACTGGAGCACTGCCCCCTCAGCCTTCCCCTTCCACTGGAGGGCTGCCCCCTCATCCTTCCCCTTGCACTTGAGGGCTTCGCCCTCAGCCTTCACCTTCCACTGGAGGGCTGCCTTCTCAGCCTTCACCTTCTACTGGAGGGCTGCCTTCTCAGCCTTCACCTTCCACCGGAGGGCTGCACCCTCAGCCTCACCCATCCACTGGAGGGCTCCGCCCTCAGCCTTCACCTTCTACTGGAGGGTTGCAATCTCTGCCTTCACCTTCCACTGGACGGCTGCCCCCTCAGCCTTCTCCTTCCACTGGAGGGCTTCTCTCTCAGCCTTCACCTACCACTGGAGGGCTGTCCTCTCAAACTTCACGTTCCACTGGACGCCTGCACCTTCAGACTTCACCTTCCACTGGAGGGCTGCCTCCTCAGCCTTCAACTTCCACTGGAGGACTGCCCTATCCGTCTCCAGCTTCCACTGGAGGGCTGGCCCACTTGGCTTGCAGCTTACACTGGATGGCTGCACTTTATTCCTTCACTTTCAACTGGAGGGCTGCCCACTCTGCCTTCACCTTCCACATTAGGGCTGCCTCCTCAGGCTACACCTCCCACTGGACGGCTGCCTCCTCAGACTTCGCCTCCTCTGGATGGTTGCCTCCTCAGCCTTCAACTTCCACTGGAGTGCTGCCTCCTCAGCCTTCACCTTCCACTGGAGGGCTGCCTCCTTAGCCTTCACCTTCCACTGGAAGGCTGCCTCCCCAGCCCTCACCTTCCACTGGAGTGTTGCCTCCTCAGGCTTCACCTTCCACTGGAGGGCTGTCTTCTAAGACTTCACCTTCCACTGGAGGGCTGTCTTCTCAGTCTTCACCTTGCACTGGAGCGCTGCCCTCTCAGCCTTCCCCTTCCACTGGAGGGCTGCCACCTCAGCCTTCCCCTTCCACTGGAGGGCTTCGCCCTTAACCTACACCTTCTACTCGAGTGCTGCACCTTAGCCTTCACCTTCCACTGGAGAGCTGCCCCCTCAGCCTTCCCCTTCCACTGGAGGGCTTCGCCCTCAGCCTTCACCTTCCACTAGAGGGCTGTCCTCTCAAACTTCACCTTCCACTGGACAGCTGCCCCCTCAGCCTTCACCTACCACCGGAGGGCTGCACCCTCAGCCTCACCCATCCACTGGAGGGCTCCGCCCTCAGCCTTCACCTTCTACTGGAGGGTTGCAATCTCTGCCTTCACCTTCCACTGGACGGCTGCCCCCTCAGCCTTCTCCTTCCACTGGAGGGCTTCTCTCTCAGCCTTCACCTACCACTGGAGGGCTGTCCTCTCAAACTTCACGTTCCACTGGACGCCTGCACCTTCAGACTTCACCTTCCACTGGAGGGCTGCCTCCTCAGCCTTCAACTTCCACTGGAGGACTGCCCTATCCGTCTCCAGCTTCCACTGGAGGGCTGGCCCACTTGGCTTGCAGCTTACACTGGATGGCTGCACTTTATTCCTTCACTTTCAACTGGAGGGCTGCCCACTCTGCCTTCACCTTCCACATTAGGGCTGCCTCCTCAGGCTACACCTCCCACTGGACGGCTGCCTCCTCAGACTTCGCCTCCTCTGGATGGTTGCCTCCTCAGCCTTCAACTTCCACTGGAGTGCTGCCTCCTCAGCCTTCACCTTCCACTGGAGGGCTGCCTCCTTAGCCTTCACCTTCCACTGGAAGGCTGCCTCCCCAGCCCTCACCTTCCACTGGAGTGTTGCCTCCTCAGGCTTCACCTTCCACTGGAGGGCTGTCTTCTAAGACTTCACCTTCCACTGGAGGGCTGTCTTCTCAGTCTTCACCTTGCACTGGAGCGCTGCCCTCTCAGCCTTCCCCTTCCACTGGAGGGCTGCCACCTCAGCCTTCCCCTTCCACTGGAGGGCTTCGCCCTTAACCTACACCTTCTACTCGAGTGCTGCACCTTAGCCTTCACCTTCCACTGGAGAGCTGCCCCCTCAGCCTTCCCCTTCCACTGGAGGGCTTCGCCCTCAGCCTTCACCTTCCACTAGAGGGCTGTCCTCTCAAACTTCACCTTCCACTGGACAGCTGCCCCCTCAGCCTTCACCTACCACTGGAGGGCTGCCTCCTCAGCCTTCACCTTCCACTGGAGGACTGCCCCCTCAGCCTTCACCTTCCACTGGAGGGCTTCCCTCTCTGCCTTTACTTTCAACTGGAGGGCTACCCTCTCTGCCTTCACCTTCCACTGGAGGGCTGCCCTCTCAGCCTTCACCTTCCACCAGAGGGCTGCCCCCTCAGCCTTCACCTTCTACTGGAGGGCTGCCCACTCTGCCTTCACCTTCCACTGGAGGGATGCCTCCTCAGCCTTCACCTTCCACTGGAGGGCTGCCTCCTCAGCGTTCACTTTGCACTCGATGGCTGCCTCCTCATCCTTCACCTTCCAATGGAGGGCTGCCTCCTCAGCCTTCACCTTCGAGAGGAGGGCTGCACACTCAGCCTTCAACTTCCACTGGAGGAGTGCCCCCTCAGCCTTCACCTTCCACTGGAGGGCTGCACACTCAGCCTTCACCTTCCACTGTAGGGCTGCCCGATCAGCCTTCACCTTCTACTGGAGGGCTGCCCCCTCAGCCTTCCTCTTCCACTGGAAGGCTTTGCCCTCAGCCTTCACATTCCACTGGAGGGCTGTCCTCTCAAACTTCACCTTCCACTGGACGGATGCCCCTTCAGCCTTCACCCTCCACTGGAGGGCTGCCTCCTCAGCCTTCACCCTCCACTGGAGGACTGCCCTATCCATCTCCAGCTTCCACTGGAGGGCTGGCCCACTTGGCTTGCAGCTTACACTGGAGGGCTGCCCTCTCTGCCTTCATTTCAACTGGAGGGCTACCCTCTCTGCCTTCACCTTCCATTGGAGGGCTGCCCACTCTGCCTTCACCTTCCACGGTAGGGCTGCCTCTTCAGCCTACACCTCCCACTGTAGGTCTGCCTGCTCAGACTTCACCTTCCACTGGATGCTTGCCTCCTCAGCCTTCACCTTCCACTGGAGTGCTGCCTCCTCAGCCTTCACCTTCCACTGCAGGGCTGCCTCCTCAGGCTTCACCTTCCACTGGAGGGCTGTCTTCTAAGACTTCACCTTCCACTGGAGGGTTGCCTTCTCAGCCGTCACCTTCCATTGGAAGGCGGCCCTCTCAGCATCCAGCTTCCAATGGAGGGCTGGCCTCTCAGCCTTCACCTTCCATTGGAGGGCTGCCCCCTCAGCCTTCCCCTTCCACTGGAGAGCTGTCACCTCAGCCTTCCCCTTCCACTGGAGAGCTTCGCCCTTAACCTTCACGTTCCACTGGAGGGCTGCCCCCTTAGCCTTCACTTTCCACTGGAAATCTCCCCCCTCAGCCTTCCCCTTCCACTGGAGGGCTTCGCCCTCAGCCTTCACCTTCCACTGGAGTGCTGTCCTCCCCAGCCCTCACCTTCCACTGGAGTGTTGCCTCCTCAGGCTTCACCTTCCACTGGAGTGCTGTCCTCTCAAACTTCACCTTCCATTGGACGGCTGCCCCCTCAGCCTTCACCTTCCACTGGAGGGATGCCTCCTCAGCATTCAGCTTCCACTGAAGGACTGCCCTCTCGGTCTCTAGCTTCCACTGGAGGGCTGGCCCAATTTGCTTGCAGCTTCCACTGGAGTGCTGCCTCCTCAGCCTTCACCTTCCACTGGAGGGCTGCCCTCTCTGCCTTCACCTTCCACCGGAGGGCTGCCCCCTCAGCCTTCACCTTCTACTGGAGGGCTGCCCCCTCAGCCTTCACCTTCTACTGGAGGGCTGCCCACTCTGCCTTCACCTTCCACGGTAGGGCTGTCTCCTCAGCCTTCACCTTCCACTGGAGAGGTGCCTCCTCAGCCTTCACCTTCCACTGGAAGGCTGCCTCCTCAGCCTTCATCTTCCACTGGATGGCTGCCTCCCCAGCCTTCACCTTCCAATGGAGGGCTGCCATCTCAGCCTCCAGCTTCCACTGGAGGGCTGCCCCCTCAGCCTTCACCTTCTACTAGAGGGCTGCCTCATCAGCCTTCACCATCCATTGGAGGCCAATTGGGCCAGCCCTCCTCAGCCTTCACCTTCCACTGGATGGCTGCCTCCTCAGCCTTCACCTTCCAATGGAGTGCTGCCCTCTCGGCCTCCAGCTTCCACTGGAGGGCTGCCTCCTCAGCCTTCACCTTCGACTGGAGGGCTGCCCTCTCAGCCTTCAACTTCCACTGAAGGTGTGCTCCCTCAGCCTTCACCTTCCCCTGGAGGGCTGCACCCTCAGCCTTCACCTTCCACTGTTGGGCTGCCCGATCAGCCTTCACCTTCTACTGGAGGGCTGCCCCCTCAGCCTTCCCCTTCCACTGGAGGGCTGCCCTCTCTGCCTTCACTTTCAACTGGAGGGCTACCCTCTCTGCCTTCACCTTCCATTGGAGGGCTGCCCACTCTGCCTTCACCTTCCACTGCAGGACTGCCTCCTCAGCCTTCACCTTCCACTGGAGGGCTGCCTCCCCAGCCCTCACCTTCCACTGGAGTGTTGCCTCCTCAGGCTTCACCTTCCACTGCAGGACTGCCTCCTCAGCCTTCACCTTCCACTGGAGGGCTGCCTCCCCAGCCCTCACCTTCCACTGGAGTGTTGCCTCCTAAGGCTTCACCTTCTACTGGAGTGCTGTCCTCTCAAACTTCACCTTCCATTGGACGGCTGCCTCCTCAGCCTTCACCTTCCACTGGAGGGATGCCTCCTCAGCATTCAGCTTCCACTGGAGGACTGCCCTATCCGTCTCCAGCTTCCACTGGAGGGCTGGCCCACTTGGCTTGCAGCTTACACTGGAGGGCTGCCCTCTCTGCCTTCACTTTCAACTGGAGGGCTACCCTCTCTGCCTTCACCTTCCATTGGAGGGCTGCCCACTCTGCCTTCACCTTCCACGGTAGGGCTGCCTCCTCAGCCTACACCTCCCACTGGAGGTCTGCCTGCTCAGACTTCACCTTCCCCTGGATGCTTGCCTCCTCAGCCTTCAACTTCCACTGGAGTGCTGCCTCCTCAGCCTTCACCTTCCACTGCAGGACTGCCTCCTATGTCTTCACCTTCCACTGGAGGGCTGCCTCCCCAGCCCTCACCTTCCACTGGAGTGCTGCCTCCTCAGCCTTCACCTTCCACTGCAGGACTGCCTCCTCAGCCTTCACCTTCCACTGGAGTGCCGCCTCCCCAGCCCTCACCTTTCACTGGAGTGCTGCCCTCTCTGCCTTCACTTTGAACTGGAGGGCTGCCCTCTCTGCCTTCACCTTCCACCGGAGGGCTGCCCCCTCAGCCTTCACCTTCCACTGGAGGGATGCCCTCTCGGCCTTCACCTTCCACTGGACGGCTGCCCCCTCAGCCTTCACCTTCGACTGGAGGGCTGCACTCTCAGCCTTCACCTTCCACTGGAGGGATGCCCTCTCGGCCTTCACCTTCCATTGGACGGCTGCCCCCTCAGCCTTCACCTTCTACTGGAGGGCTGCCCCCTCAGCCACCATCTTCCACTGGAGGGCTGGCCCTCAGCCTACACCTCTCACTGGAGGGCTGCTTCCTCAGGCTTCACCTTCCACTGGATGGTTGACTCCTCAGCCTTCACCTTCCACTGGAGGGCTGCCTCCACAGCTTTCACCTTCCACTGGGGGGCTGCCCTCTCGGCCTGCGCCTTCCACTGCCTCTCGGTCTCCACTTTCCATTGGAGGACTGCCTCCTCAGCCTTCCCCTTCCTCTGGAGGGCTGCCTCATCAGCCTTCACGTTCCACTGGAGGGCTGCCTCCCCAGCCCTCACCTTCCACTGGAGTTTTGCCTCCTCAGGCTGCACCTTCCACTGGAGGGCTGCCTTCTAAGCCTTCACCCTCCACTGGAGGGCTGCCTTCTCAGCCTTCACCTTCCACTGGAGGGCGGCCCTCTCGGCATCCTGCTTCCAATGGAGGGCTGCCCTCTCAGCCTTCACCTTCCACTGGAGGGCTTCGCCCTTAACCTTCACCTTCCATTGGAGGGCTTCACCCTTAACCTTCCCCTTCCACTGGAGGGCTGCCACCCAGCCTTCCCCTTCCACTGGAGGGCTTCACCCTTAACCTTCACCTTCTACTGGAGGGCTGCCCTCTCAGCTTTCACCTTTTACTGGAGTGCTGCCCCCTTAGCCTTCCCCTTCCACTGGAGGGCTGCCTTCTCAGACTTCACCTTCCACTGGAGGGCGGCCCTCTTGGCATTCAGCTTCCAATGGATGGCTGCCCTCTCAGCCTTCACCTTCCACTGGAGGGCTGTCCTCTCTGCCTTCACCTTCCACTGGCGGGCTGCCCTCTCGGTCTCCACCTTCCATTGGAGGGCTGCATCCCCAGCCTTCACCTTCCACTGGAGGGCTGCATTCTCAGCCTTCACCTTCCACTGGAGGGCTGCCCCCTCAGCCTTCACCTTCTACTGGAAGGCTGCCCCCTCAGAATTCACCTTCCACTGGAGGGCTGCCTCCTCAGCCTTCACCTTCCACTGGAGGACTGCCCTATCCGTCTCCAGCTTCCACTGGAGGGCTGGCCCACTTGGCTTGCAGCTTACACTGGAGGGCTGCCCTCTCTGCCTTCACTTTCAACTGGAGGGCTACCCTCTCTGCCTTCACCTTCCATTGGAGGGCTGCCCACTCTGCCTTCACCTTCCACGGTAGGGCTGCCTCCTCAGCCTACACCTCCCACTGGAGGTCTGCCTGCTCAGACTTCACCTTCCACTGGAGTGCTGCCTCCTCAGCCTTCACCTTCCACTGCAGGACTGCCTCCTCAGCCTTCACCTTCCACTGGAGGGCTGCCTCCCCAGCCCTCACCTTCCACTGGAGTGTTGCCTCCTCAGGCTTCACCTTCCACTGGAGTGCTGTCCTCTCAAACTTCACCTTCCATTGGACGGCTGCCCCCTCAGCCTTCACCTTCCACTGGAGGGATGCCTCCTCAGCATTCAGCTTCCACTGGAGGACTGCCCTATCCGTCTCCAGCTTCCACTGGAGGGCTGGCCCACTTGGCTTGCAGCTTACACTGGAGGGCTGCCCTCTCTGCCTTCACTTTCAACTGGAGGGCTACCCTCTCTGCCTTCACCTTCCATTGGAGGGCTGCCCACTCTGCCTTCACCTTCCACGGTAGGGCTGCCTCCTCAGCCTACACCTCCCACTGGAGGTCTGCCTGCTCAGACTTCACCTTCCCCTGGATGCTTGCCTCCTCAGCCTTCAACTTCCACTGGAGTGCTGCCTCCTCAGCCTTCACCTTCCACTGCAGGACTGCCTCCTATGCCTTCACCTTCCACTGGAGGGCTGCCTCCCCAGCCCTCACCTTCCACTGGAGTGTTGCCTCCTCAGGCTTCACCTTCCACTGGAGGGCTGTCTTCTAAGACTTCACCTTCCACTGGAGGGCTGTCTTTTCAGCCGTCACCTTCCATTGGAGGGCGGCCTCCTCAGCCTTCACCTTCCACTGCAGGGCTGCCTCCTCAGGCTTCACCTTCCACTGGAGGGCTGTCTTCTAAGACTTCACCTTCCACTGGAGGGCTGCCCACTTAGCCTTCACTTTCCACTGGAGAGCTCCCCCCTCAGCCTTCCCCTTCCACTGGAGGGCTTCGCCCTCAGCCTTCACCTTCCACTGGAGTGCTGTCCTCTCAAACTTCACCTTCCATTGGACGGCTGCCCCCTCAGCCTTCACCTTCCACTGGAAGGATGCCTCCTCAGCATTCAGCTTCCACTGGAGGACTGCCCTCTCGGTCTCCAGCTTCCACTGGAGGGCTGGCCCAATTTGCTTGCAGCTTCCACTGGAGTGCTGCCTCCTCAGCCTTCACCTTCCACTGGAGGGCTGCCCTCTCTGCCTTCACCTTCCACTGGAGGGCTGCCCCCTCAGCCTTCACCTTCTACTGGAGGGCTGCCCCCTCAGCCTTCACCTTCTACTGGAGGGCTGCCCACTCTGCCTTCACCTTCCACGGCAGGGCTGTCTCCTCAGCCTTCACCTTCCACTGGAGAGGTGCCTCCTCAGCCTTCACCTTCCACTGGAAGGCTGTCTCCTCAGCCTTCATCTTCCACTGGATGGCTGCCTCCCCAGCCTTCACCTTCTACTAGAGGGCTGCCTCATCAGCCTTCACCATCCATCGGAGGCCAATTGGGCCAGCCCTCCTCAGCCTTCACCTTCCACTGGAAGGCTGCCTCCTCAGCCTTCATCTTCCACTGGATGGCTGCCTCCTCAGCCTTCATCTTCCACTGGATGGCTGCCTCCTCAACCTTCACCTTCGACTGGAGGGCTGCCCTCTCAGCCTTCAACTTCCACTGAAGGTGTGCCCCCTCAGCCTTCACCTTCCACTGGAGGGCTGCACCCTCAGCCTTCACCTTCCACTGTTGGGCTGCCCGATCAACCTTCACCTTCTACTGGAGGGCTGCCCCCTCAGCCTTCCCCTTCCACTGGAGGGCTTCGCCCTCAGCCTTCACCTTCCACTGGAGGGCTGCCACCTCAGTCTTCACCTTCGACTGGAGGGCTGCCCTCTCCGCCTTTAACTTCCACTGGAGGAGTGCCCCCCTCAGCCTTCACCTTCTCACTGGAGGGCTGCACCCTCAGCCTTCACCTTCCACTGTAGGGCTGCCCGATCAGCCATCACCTTCTACTGGAGGGCTGCCCCCTCAGCCTTCCCCTTCCACTGGAGGGCTTCGTCCTCAGCCTTCACCTTCCACTGGAGGGCTGTCCTCTCAAACTTCACCTTCCACTGGACGGCTGCCCCTTCAGCCTTCACCTTCCACTGGAGGGCTGCCTCCTCAGCCTTCACCCTCCACTGGAGGACTGCCCTATCCGTCTCCAGCTTCCACTGGAGGGCTCGCCCGCTTGGCTTGCAACTTACACTGGAGGGCTGCCCTCTCTGCCTTCACTTTCAACTGGAGGGCTACCCTCTCTGCCTTCACCTTCCATTGGAGGGCTGCCCACTCTGCCTTCACCTTCCACGGTAGGGCTGCCTCCTCAGCCTACACCTTCCACTGGAGGTCTGCCTCCTTAAGACTTCACCTTCCACTGGATGGTTGCCTCCTCAGCCTTCACCTTCCACTGGAGTGCTGCCTCCTCAGCCTTCACCTTCCACTGGAGGGCTGCCTCCTCAGCCTTCCCCTTCCACTGGAGGGCTGCCACCTCAGCCTTCCCCTTCCACTGGAGGGCTTCACCCTTAACCTTCACCTTCTACTGGAGGGCTGCCCTCTCAGCTTTCACCTTCTACTCGATTGCTGTCCCCTTAGCCTTCACCTTCCACTGGAGAGCTGTCCCCTCAGCCTTCCCCTTCCACTGGAGGGCTTCGCCCTCAGCCTTCACCTTCCACTGGAGGGCTGTCATCTCAAACTTTACCTTCCACTGGACGGCTTCCCCCTCAGCCTTCAACTTCCACTGGAGGGCTGCCTCCTCAGCCTTCAGCTTCCACTGGAGGACTGCCCTCTCGGTCTCCAGCTTCCACTGGAGGGCTGGCCCAATTGTCTTGCAGCTTCCACTGGAGGGATGCCCTCTCTGCCTTCACCTTCCACTGGAGGGCTGCCCTCTCTGCCTTCACCTTCCACCGGAGGGCTGCCCCCTCAGCCTTCACCTTCGACTGGAGGGCTGCCCCCTCAGCCTTCACCTTCTACTGGAGGGCTGCCCACTCTGCCTTCACCTTCCACGGTAGGGCTGCCTCCTCAGCCTTCACCTTCCTCTGGAGGGCTGCCTCCTCAGCGTTCACCTTCCACTGGATGGCTGCCTCCTCAGCCTTCACCTTCCAATGGAGGGCTGCCCTCTAGGCCTCCAGCTTCCACTGGAGGGCTGCCACCTCAGTCTTCACCTTCGACTGGAGGGCTGCCCTCTCCGCCTTTAACTTCCACTGGAGGAGTGCCCCCCTCAGCCTTCACCTTCTCACTGGAGGGCTGCACCCTCAGCCTTCACCTTCCACTGTAGGGCTGCCCGATCAGCCATCACCTTCTACTGGAGGGCTGCCCCCTCAGCCTTCCCCTTCCACTGGAGGGCTTCGTCCTCAGCCTTCACCTTCCACTGGAGGGCTGTCCTCTCAAACTTCACCTTCCACTGGACGGCTGCCCCTTCAGCCTTCACCTTCCACTGGAGGGCTGCCTCCTCAGCCTTCACCCTCCACTGGAGGACTGCCCTATCCGTCTCCAGCTTCCACTGGAGGGCTCGCCCGCTTGGCTTGCAACTTACACTGGAGGGCTGCCCTCTCTGCCTTCACTTTCAACTGGAGGGCTACCCTCTCTGCCTTCACCTTCCATTGGAGGGCTGCCCACTCTGCCTTCACCTTCCACGGTAGGGCTGCCTCCTCAGCCTACACCTTCCACTGGAGGTCTGCCTCCTTAAGACTTCACCTTCCACTGGATGGTTGCCTCCTCAGCCTTCACCTTCCACTGGAGTGCTGCCTCCTCAGCCTTCACCTTCCACTGCAGGGCTGCCTCCTCAGCCTTCACCTTCCACTGGAGGGCTGCCTCCCCAGCCTTCACCTTCCACTGGAGGGCTGCCTCCCCAGCCTTCACCTTCCACTGGAGGGCTGTCTTCTAAGACTTCACCTTCCACTAGAGGGCTGCCTTCTCAGCCGTCACCTTTCATTGGAGGGCGGCCCTCTCGGCATCCAGTTTCCAATGGAGGGCTGCCCTCTCAGCCTTCACCTTTCACTGGAGGGCTGCCCCCTCAGCCTTCCCCTTCCACTGGAGGGCTGCCACCTCAGCCTTCCCCTTCCACTGGAGGGCTTCACCCTTAACCTTCACCTTCTACTGGAGGGCTGCCCTCTCAGCTTTCACCTTCTACTCGATTGCTGCCCCCTTTGCCTTCACCTTCCACTGGAGAGCTGTCCCCTCAGCCTTCCCCTTCCACTGGAGGGCTTCGCCCTCAGCCTTCACCTTCCACTGGAGGGCTGTCATCTCAAACTTCACCTTCCACTGGACGGCTTCCCCCTCAGCCTTCACCTTCCACTGGAGGGCTGCCTCCTCAGCCTTCAGCTTCCACTGGAGGACTGCCCTCTCGGTCTCCAGCTTCCACTGGAGGGCTGGCCCAATTGTCTTGCAGCTTCCACTGGTGGGCTGCCCTCTCTGCCTTCACCTTCCACCGGAGGGCTGCCCCCTCAGCCTTCAACTTCTACTGGAGTGCTGCCCGCTCAGCCTTTACCTTCGACTGGCGGGCTGCCCTCTCAGCCTTCAACTTCCACTGGAGGAGTGCGCCCTCAGCCTTCACCTTCCACTGTAGGGCTTCCCGATCAGCCTTCACCTTCTGCTGGAGGGATGCCTCCTCAGACTTCACCTTCCAAAGGAGGGCTGTCCTCTCTGCCTTCACCTTCCACTGGAGGTCTTCCCTCTCGTTCTCCACTTTCAATTGGAGGGCTGCATCCTCAGCCTTCACCTTCCACTGTAGGGCTGCCTCCTCAGCCATCACCTTCCACGGGAGGGCTGCCTTCTGAGCCTTCACTATCCACTTGAGGGCTGCCTTCTCAGCCTTCATCTTCCACTGGAGGGTTGCCTCCTCAGCCTTCACCTTCTAGAGGAGGGCTGCCGTCTCGTCCTCCAGCTTCCACTGGAGGGCTGGCCCACTTGACCAGCAGCTTCCAATGGAGGGCTGCCCCCTCATCCTTCCCCTTGCACTTGAGGGCCTCGCCCTCAGCCTTCACCTTCCACTGGAGGACTGTCCTCTCAAACTTCACCTTCCACTGGAGTGTTGCCTCCTCAGCCTTCACCTTCCACTGGAGGGCCGCCTCCTCAGCCTTCACCTTCCACTGGAGTGCTGCCTTCTCAGCCTTCACCTTCTACTGGAGGGCTGCCTTCTCAGCCTTCTCCTTCCACAGGAGGGCTGCACCCTCAGCCTTCACCTTCTACTGGAGGGCTGCCTTCTCAGCCTTCACCTTCCACTGGAGGGCTGCACCCTCAGCCTCACCCATCCACTGGAGGGCTTCACCCTCAGCCTTCACCTTCTACTGGAGGGTTGCAATCTCTGCCTTCACCTTCCACTGAAAAGCTGCCCCCACAGCCTTCTCCTTACCCTGGAGGGCTTCTCCCTCAGCCTTCACCTTCCACTGGAGGGCTGTCCTGTCAAACTTCACCTTCCACTGGACGCCTGCCCCTTCTGACTTCACCTTCCACTGGAGGGCTGCCTCCTCAGCCTTCAACTTCCACTGGAGGACTGCCCTATCTGTCTCCAGCTTCCACTGGAGGGCTGGTCCACTTGGCTTGCAGCTTACACTGGATGGCTGCACTTTATTCCCTCACTTTCAACTGGAGGGCTGCCCACTCTGCCTTCACCTTACACGGTAGGGCTGCCTCCTCAGCCTACACCTTCCATTGGAGGGCTGCCTCCTCAGCCTTCACCTTCCACTGGAGTGCTGCCTCCTCGGCCTTCACCTTCCACTGGAGCGCTGCCTCCTTAGCCTTCACCTTCCACTGGAGGGCTGCCTCCCCAGCCCTCACCTTCCAACGGAGTGTTGCCTCCTCCGGCTTCACCTTCCACTGGAGGGCTGTCTTCTAAGACTTCACCTTCCACTGGAGGGCTGCCTTCTCAGCCTTCACCTTCCACTGGAGGGCGGCCCTCTCGGCATCCAGCTTCCAATGGAGGGCTGTCCTCTCAGCCTTCACCTTCCACTGGATGGCTTCCCTCTCAGCCTTCCCCTTCCACTGGAGGGCTGCCACCTCAGCCTTCCCCTTCCACTGGAGGGCTTCGCCCTTAACCTTCACCTTCTACTCGAGTGCTGCCCCCTTAGCCTTCACCTTCCACTGGAGAGGTGCCCCCTCAGCCTTCCCCTTCCACTGGAGGGCTTCGCCCTCAGCCTTCACCTTCCACTGGAGGGCTGTCCTCTCAAACTTCACCTTCCACTGGATGGCTGCCCCCTCAGCCTTCAACTTCCACTGGAGGACTGCCTCCTCAGCCTTCACCTTCCACTGGAGGACTGCCCTCTCGGTCTCCTGTTTCCACTGGAGGGCTGGCCCAATTGGCTTGCAGCTTCCACTGGAGGGATGCCCTCTCTGCCTTCACCTTCCACTGGAGGGCTGCCCTCTCTGCCTTCACCTTCCACCGGAGGGCTGCCCCCTCAGCCTTCACCTTCGACTGGAGGGCTGCCCCCTCAGCCTTCACCTTCTACTGGAGGGCTGCCCACTCTGCCTTCACCTTCCACGGTAGGGCTGCCTCCTCAGCCTTCACCTTCCTCTGGAGGGCTGCCTCCTCAGCGTTCACCTTCCACTGGATGGCTGCCTCCTCAGCCTTCACCTTCCAATGGAGGGCTGCCCTCTAGGCCTCCAGCTTCCACTGGAGGGCTGCCACCTCAGTCTTCACCTTCGACTGGAGGGCTGCCCTCTCCGCCTTTAACTTTCACTGGAGGAGTGCCCCCCTCAGCCTTCACCTTCTCACTGGAGGGCTGCACCCTCAGCCTTCACCTTCCACTGTAGGGCTGCCCGATCAGCCATCACCTTCTACTGGAGGGCTGCCCCCTCAGCCGTCCCCTTCCACTGGAGGGCTTCGTCCTCAGCCTTCACCTTCCACTGGAGGGCTGTCCTCTCAAACTTCACCTTCCACTGGACGGCTGCCCCTTCAGCCTTCACCTTCCACTGGAGGGCTGCCTCCTCAGCCTTCACCCTCCACTGGAGGACTGCCCTATCCGTCTCCAGCTTCCACTGGAGGGCTCGCCCGCTTGGCTTGCAACTTACACTGGAGGGCTGCCCTCTCTGCCTTCACTTTCAACTGGAGGGCTACCCTCTCTGCCTTCACCTTCCATTGGAGGGCTGCCCACTCTGCCTTCACCTTCCACGGTAGGGCTGCCTCCTCAGCCTACACCTTCCACTGGAGGTCTGCCTCCTTAAGACTTCACCTTCCACTGGATGGTTGCCTCCTCAGCCTTCACCTTCCACTGGAGTGCTGCCTCCTCAGCCTTCACCTTCCACTGCAGGGCTGCCTCCCCAGCCTTCACCTTCCACTGGAGGGCTGTTTTCTAAGACTTCACCTTCCACTAGAGGGCTGCCTTCTCAGCCGTCACCTTTCATTGGAGGGCGGCCCTCTCGGCATCCAGTTTCCAATGGAGGGCTGCCCTCTCAGCCTTCACCTTTCACTGGAGGGCTGCCCCCTCAGCCTTCCCCTTCCACTGGAGGGCTGCCACCTCAGCCTTCCCCTTCCACTGGAGGGCTTCACCCTTAACCTTCACCTTCTACTGGAGGGCTGCCCTCTCAGCTTTCACCTTCTACTCGATTGCTGCCCCCTTAGCCTTCACCTTCCACTGGAGAGCCGTCCCCTCAGCCTTCCCCTTCCACTGGAGGGCTTCGCCCTCAGCCTTCACCTTCCACTGGAGGGCTGTCATCTCAAACTTCACCTTCCACTGGACGGCTTCCCCCTCAGCCTTCACCTTCTACTGGAGGGCTGCCCCTCAGCCTTCAACTTCTACTGGAGTGCTGCCCGCTCAGCCTTTACCTTCGACTGGCGGGCTGCCCTCTCAGCCTTCAACTTCCACTGGAGGAGTGCGCCCTCAGCCTTCACCTTCCACTTGAGGGCTGCATCCTCAGCCTTCACCTTCCACTGTAGGGCTTCCCGATTAGCCTTCACCTTCCACTGGAGGGCTGCCTCCTCAGCCTTCAGCTTCCACTGGAGGACTGCCCTCTCGGTCTCCAGCTTCCACTGGAGGGCTGGCCCAATTGTCTTGCAGCTTCCACTGGAGGGCTGCCCTCTCTGCCTTCACCTTCCACCGGAGGGCTGCCCCCTCAGCCTTCAACTTCTACTGGAGTGCTGCCCGCTCAGCCTTTACCTTCGACTGGCGGGCTGCCCTCTCAGCCTTCAACTTCCACTGGAGGGCTGACCCCTCAGCCTACACTTCCCACTGAAGGGCTGCCTCCTCAGATTTCACCTTCCACTGGATAGTTGCCTCCTCAGCCTTCCCCTTCCACTGGAGGGCTGCCCCCTCAGCCTTCCCCTTCCACTGGAGGGCTGTCCTCTCAGCCTTCAACTTACACTGGAGGGCTGCCTCGTCAGCCTTCACCATCCATTGGAGGGTTGGCTTCTCAGCCTTCACCTTCCACTGGAGGGCTGCCTTCTCGGTCTCCACCTTCCACTGGAGAGCTGCCCCCTCAGCCTTCACCTTCTGCTGGAGGGCTGCCTCCTCAGACTTCACCTTCCACTGAAGGGCTGCCCTCTCTGCCTTCACCTTCCACTGGAGGTCTTCCCTCTCATTCCCCACTTTCAATTGGAGTGTTGCCTCCTCAGCCTTCACCTTCCACTGCAGGGCTGCCTCCTCAGCCTTCACCTTCCACTGTAGGGCTGCCTCCTCAGCCGTAAACCTTCCACGGGAGGGCTGCCTTCTGAGCCTTCACTATCCACTGGAGGGCTGCCTTCTCAGCCTTCACCTTCCACTGGAGGGCTGCCCTCTCAGCCTTCACCTTCCACTGGAGGGCAGCCCTCTCTGCCTTCACTTTCAACTGGAGGGCTTCCCTCTCTGCCTTCACCTTCAAATGGAGGGCTGCCCCCTCAGCCTTCACCTTCCACTGGAGGGCTGCCCCCTCAGCCTTCGCCTTCCACTGGAGGGCGGCCCTCTCGGCATCCAGCTTCCAATGGAGGGCTGCCCTCTCAGCCTTCACCTTCCACTGGATGGCTTCCCTCTCAGCCTTCCCCTTCCACTGGAGGGCTGCCACCTCAGCATTCCCCTTCCACTGGAGGGCTTCGCCCTTAACCTTCACCTTCTACTCGAGTGCTGCCCCCTTAGCCTTCACCTTCCACTGGAGAGGTGCCCCCTCAGCCTTCCCCTTCCACTGGAGGGCTTCGCCCTCAGCCTTCACTTTCCACTGGAGGGCTGTCCTCTCAAACTTCACCTTCCACTGGACGGCTGCCCCCTCAGCCTTCACCTTCCACTGGAGGACTGCCTCCTCAGCCTTCACCTTCCACTGGAGGACTGCCCTCTCGGTCTCCTGCTTCCACTGGAGTGCTGGCCCAATTGGCTTGCAGCTTCCACTGGAGGGCTGCCCTCTCTGCCTTCACCTTCCACTGGAGGGCTGCCCTCTCTGCCTTCACCTTCCACCGGAGGGCTGCCCCCTCAGCCTTCACCTTCTACTGGAGGGCTGCCCCCTCAGCCTTCACCTTCTTCTGGAGGGCTGCCCACTCTGCCTTCACCTTCCACGGTAGGGCTGCCTCCTCAGCCTTCACCTTCCACTGGAGGGCTGCCTCCTCAGCCTTCACCTTCCACTGGATGGCTGCCTCCTCAGCCTTCACCTTCCAATGGAGTGCTGCCCTCTCGGCCTCCAGCTTCCACTGGAGGGCTGCCACCTCAGCCTTCACCTTCGACTGGAGGGCTGCCCTCTCCGCCTTTAACTTCCACTGGAGGAGTGCCCCCCTCAGCCTTCACCTTCCACTGGAGGGCTGCACCCTCAGCCTTCACCTTCCACTGTAGGGCTGCCCGATTAGCCATCACCTTCTACTGGAGGGCTGCCCCCTCAGCCTTCCCCTTCCACTGGAGGGCTTCATCCTCAGCCTTCACCTTCCACTGGAGGGCTGTCCTCTCAAACTTCACCTTCCACTGGACGGCTGCCCCTTCAGCCTTCACCTTCCACTGGAGGGCTGCCTCCTCAGCCTTCACCCTCCACTGGAGGACTGCCCTATCCGTCTCCAGCTACCACTGGAGGGCTGGCCCACTTGGCTTGCAGCTTACACTGGAGGGCTGCCCTCTCTGCCTTCACTTTCAACTGGAGGGCTACCCTCTCTGCCTTCACCTTCCATTGGAGGGCTGCCCACTCTGCCTTCACCTTCCACGGTAGGGCTGCCTCCTCAGCCTACACCTCCCACTGGAGGTCTGCCTCCTTAAGACTTCACCTTCCACTGGAGTGCAGCCTCCTCAGCCTTCACCTTCCACTGCATGGCTGCCTCCTCAGGCTTCACCTTCCACTGGAGGGCTGCTTCTAAGACTTCACCTTCCACTAGAGGGCTGCCTTCTCAGCCGTCACCTTCCATTGGAGGGCGGCCCTCTCGGCATCCAGTTTCCAATGGAGGGCTGCCCTCTCAGCCTTCACCTTTCACTGGAGGGCTGCCACCTCAGCCTTCCCCTTCCACTGGAGGGCTTCACCCTTAACCTTCACCTTCTACTGGAGGGCTGCCCTCTCAGCTTTCACCTTCTACTCGAGTGCTGCCCCCTTAGCCTTCACCTTCCACTGGAGAGCTGCCCCCTCAGCCTTCCCCTTCCACTGGAGGGCTTCGCCCTCAGCCTTCACCTTCCACTGGAGGGATGTCCTCTCAAACTTCACCTTCCACTGGACGGCTTCCCCCTCAGCCTTCACCTTCCACTGGAGGGCTGCCTCCTCAGCCTTCAGCTTCCACTGGAGGACTGCCCTCTCGGTCTCCAGCTTCCACTGGAGGGCTGGCCCAATTGTCTTGCAGCTTCCACTGGAGGGCTGCCCTCTCTGCCTTCACCTTCCACCGGAGGGCTGCCCCCTCAGCCTTCAACTTCTACTGGAGGGCTGCCCCCTCAGCCTTTACCTTCGACTGGCGGGCTGCCCTCTCAGCCTTCACCTTCCACTGTAGGGCTTCCCGATCAGCCTTCACCTTCTACTGGAGGGCTGCCCTCTCAGCCTTCAATTTCCACTGGAGGGCTGACCCCTCAGCCTACACCTCCCACTGAAGGGCTGCCTCTTCAGATTTCACCTTCCACTGGATAGTTGCCTCCTCAGTCTTCACCTTCCACTGGAGGGCTGCCCTCTCAGCCTTCCCCTTCCACTGGAGGGCTGCCCCCTCAGCCTTCCCCTTCCACTGGAGGGCTGTCCTCTCAGCCTTCAACTTACACTGGAGGGCTGCCTCGTCAGCCTTCACCATCCATTGGAGGATTGGCTTCTCAGCCTTCACCTTCCACTGGAGGGCTGCCTTCTCGGTCTCCACCTTCCACTGGAGGGCTTCCCCCCCAGCCTTCACCTTCTGCTGGAGGGCTGCCTCCTCAGACTTCACCTTCCACTGAAGGGCTGCCCTCTCTGCCTTCACCTTCCACTGGAGGTCTTCCCTCTCATTCTCCACTTTCAGTTGGAGGGCTGCATCCTCAGCCTTCACCTTCCACTGCAGGGCTGCCTCCTCAGCCGTAAACCTTCCACGGGAGGGCTGCCTTCTGAGCCTTCACTATCCACTGGAGGGCTGCCTTCTCAGCCTTCACCTTCCACTGGAGGGCTGCCCTCTCAGCCTTCACCTTCCACTGGAGGGCAGCCCTCTCTGCCTTCACTTTCAACTGGAGGGCTTCCCTCTCTGCCTTCACCTTCAAATGGAGGGCTGCCCCCTCAGCCTTCACCTTCCACTGGAGGGCTGCCCCCTCAGCCTTCGCCTTCCACTGGAGGGCGGCCCTCTCGGCATCCAGCTTCCAATGGAGGGCTGCCCTCTCAGCCTTCACCTTCCACTGGATGGCTTCCCTCTCAGCCTTCCCCTTCCACTGGAGGGCTGCCACCTCAGCCTTCCCCTTCCACTGGAGGGCTTCACCCTTAACCTTCACCTTCTACTCGAGTGCTGCCCCCTTAGCCTTCACCTTCCACTGGAGTTCAGCCCCCTCAGCTTTCACCTTCCATTGGAGGCCTGCCCTCTCTGCCTTCACCTTCTACTGGAGGGCTGCCCTCTCACTCTCCAGCTACCACTGGAGGGCTGCCCTCTCAGCCTCCAGCCTCGGAATGATCAGCAACTCTTCTCGGTTTCACGGGGGGTCCCCATGCTCATTTAGCCACTAAAGCATCCTTCTGTCATCACCCTCTGTCTTCTACAACTAAGCCAATTTTGAATCCACCTTATCAAATTACCCTGTATCCCATCTTGCACTTCGTCTTGCACTTGTCCGGACGCTTTGCAGGAATACCTATATAATTGAAAGCAACAATTTATACAAACGTGAAGAGAATGATGATTGGTTGGCAAGTGAACTCTGATTGGTCGAGGCATTGCCCTGAGGAATGAGTCAGCAAATGGCTGTCACTTATTTTGTTTAGCCGAAACAGGCAGAAATGCGAGCCTGACTGACAACCTTAAATTGGTTGCCAATTTAATTCTTAGCACGCTGAGGATTATTTTGCAATTGTTGTCCAATTTCAGAATCACATCCAATGTTGGACACTGTGTTTTGAGCTTTGCAAATACGGGCTGGTTGGGTACAGTCTGTACCTTGTCTGTTGTGAACAGTGGCTGGGACATGCTGTTTGATACGATCCGCCAGTCTTTGGGACGTACGGTCTACATACCTAGCATCACACTGGCACTGAAATTCATACACCACATTACTCATTTGTGTGACAGACAGAATGTCTTTTTGGCCAGACGGCAGCATCCTGTTAGTGGCGAATATCACTCGTGTTGCTACTGCATAGTAGCAGTGTGAAACAGCTAGCTTCACCTGTTGCTCAAACATTTGAGATACCTTGCCCTTCCAGGGTAATCTGAGGTAAACTGGGCACTTTTCAGGGCTGAAAATGATGGCCTTGGGCCGTACATGAGTTTGTGTGACTTATAGAGCAAAATGATCTGATCAGTGCAGCCATTACCCTGCAGGATGCCTTTGACGCACCCAGTTCAGTATCAAGCTTGCATGGTGAACAAATGGCTCACGCCCTATTTACGAGGTTGCCAATAAGACCAATTTTATAGCGTGGAAGTGTAAAAATCCCAACATGTATAGTGACCAGTGAAGGTAGGCTTGTGGTAGACTGTGGTAGGGAATCTCCCTGGCAGATTTCTCTACTAGTATGTCAAGGAAGGGGAGTTTATTTCAAAACTGAATTTGAGCGCAGGATGGAGCCCTTAAGACATGTAAGGAAATTATTACATGCAGCTGCAGATTTAAATACAACAAACACATCATCCACATATCAGAAATATGCGAGGGGTAGGGCGTTAGGTGTCATTCCATAGAAGATACATTCCTACCCTTCACATGCTGCACCTGCATGCTAACTTTTTGAGTTCCTAGTATAAGCACACCCAAGTCTCTTTGAACATCAACACTTACAAGTTGCTCATCTTTTAAAAAATATTCAGCTTTTTCATTTTTTGGACCAAAGTGAATAATTTCACATTTCCCTACCTCATACTCCATGTGCCATCTTGTTGGCCACTCACCTAACCTTGTCTCTATCTCTCTTCAGCCTCTCCGTGTCCTCCCTACACCTTTCCTTCCCACCTAGCTTGGTATCATCAGCAAACTTTAATACATCACTCTCTGTCTCTTCATCTAAGTCATTAGTATAGATTGTAAATAGCTGAGGCCCCTGCAATGATTCTTGCGACGCTCCACTATTCACAGCCTGCCAACTTGAAAATGCCTATGCCCACTTACTGTTTTCTATGAGTTAACCAATTCTCTATCCATGCTAATATAATACCCGCAACTCTATGAGTCCTTATTTTGCCTATATTAACCTTTTGTGTGGCACCTTACTGAATGCCTTTTGGAATCCACATCTTCTGGTTCCTCTTTATCTACCCTACTGGTTACATCCTCAAAAAAACTCTAATAAACTTGTCAAAGGGTCATTTGGTGGTACAGAATTCGAGTGTTGCTGAAAAAAGAGACAAGTGGAAGCATTTCATCTTGCACTCATCAGGACACCTTGCGAGAATACCAATATAAGAGGAAAACAGCAATTCTCTTTTTTTATGTCTCTTTTTTCAGCAATAAATTTGTCAAACAGATCTCCCTTCAATAAAACCATGTTGACTTGTTCTATATGCTATGCTTTTAATGTTAAGACATCCTTAATGATAGAATCTAGCATTTTCCCAACAGATGATGTTAGGCTAACTGGCCTGCGGTTCACTGCTTTTTCTTTCCCTCCATTCTTGATAAGTGGTGTAACATTTGCCAACCTCCAATCTAGTGGGACCATTCCAGAATCTAAGAAATTTTGGAAGTTATAGCTAGCTCATCCACTATTTATGCAGCTATCTGTTTTAGAAACCTAGGAAGATCAAAACAGCTTCAGTGGCTTCCTGTGCTAGCACACATTGAACATCCTGATGTCCGCAGGGGCAACATCCTCTTTGCTGGCTGACAGCAAACGAAGCACTCCCATTGACACAGGCCCTCAAAAAAAAATTCATGCAACTTTCTGAAATCCCATAACCTCAACTGAAACACAGTACTGGAAAACAGGACTGGAACACAATGGAACCCCTAGGTTGCAGTGATCATAATATGATTGAATTTTCCATTCAGTTTGAGGGAGAGAGGAGTGGCTCTAAGACTACTGTTTTAAACTTAAATAAGGACCATTATGAGGACATGAAAACAGAGCTGGCTAAAGTGAACTGGGAAATTATGTTAAGGAATAGGTCAGTAGAGATACAGTGGTAGACACTTAAGGAGATATTTCAGAATATCAGAAAAGATACATTCCAGTGAGAAAGAAAGACTCTAAGGGGAAGGACACACAATCCGTGACAAATTAAAGAAGCTAAAGATGGTATCAAGTTGAAAGATAAAGTGTATAATTCTGCTAGGATGGGTGACAGGTCAAAAGATTGGGCAGAATATAAAGTACAACAAAAAATGACTGAAAGATTAATAAGGAGGGAAAAATTAGAGTACGAGAGAAAACTAGCTAGAAATATAAAAACAAATAGTAAGAGTTTCTACAAAAAGAAAAAGAGTTAGTAAAGTGAGTATCGGTCTTCTAGAGAGTGAGTCTGGGGAATAAACAATGGAAAATAAGGAGATGGTGGATGAATTGAACAGATATTTTGCATCTGTCTTCACTGTAGAGGATACAAATAACATCCCAGAAATAATTGTGAATCAGGAGGTGAAAGCAAGGGAGGAACTCAAAACGATTGCATTCACCAGGGAAAGGGTACCGAGAAAATTATTAGAACTAAAAGCTGACAAGTCCCCAGGTCCTGGTGGACTTCATCCTAGGGTCTGAAAAGAAGTTGAGATAGTAGATGAATTGGTTTTAATTTCCCAAAATTCCCTAGGCTCTGGAAAGGTCCCATCAGGTTGGAAAATAGTGAATGTGACTCCTCTATTCAAGAAAGGAGGAAGACAGAAAGTGGGAAACTACAGGCTAGTGAGCCTAACACCTGTCATAGGGAAATTGCTGGAATCTATTATTAAGGAGGTTATAGTGGGGCACTTAGAAAATCTCAGTGCAATCGTGCAGAGTCAGCATGGTTTTGTGAAAGGGAAATCATGTTTGACGAACTTACTGGTGCCTTTAAGGAAATAAAAAGCAATGTGGATAAAGGGGAATCTGTGGATGTGCTGTACTTAGATTTCCAGAAGGCATTTGACAAGGTGACACACCAAAGGTTACTACACAAAATAAGAGCTCATGGCGTAGGTGGTAACGTATTAGCATGGATAGAGGATTGGTTAGCTAACAGGAAGCAGAGATTGGGCAGAAATGGGTCATTTCTGGGTTGGCAAGGTGTGACACAAGTGGAGCGCCACCAGGATCAGTGTTGGGGCCTCAATTATTTACAGTCTATATCACTGACTTGAATGAAGGGAGCGAATGTATGGTTGATAAATTTGTTGATGGTTGTAAGTTAAGTAGGAAAGTAAGTTGTGAAGAGGACATAAGGATGGGTTAAGTGAGTGGGCAAAAATTTAGCAGATGGAGTATAATGTGGGAAAATGTGAACTTGTCCACTTTGGCAGGAAGAATAGAAAAACAACATATTGTTTAAATGGAGAGAGAACTCTGTGGTACAGAGGGATCAGGGTGTCTTGGTACATGAATCGCAAAATGTTTGTATGCAGGTACAGCAAGTGATTAGGAAGGCAAATGTCCTTTATTGCAACGGGAATGGAATATAAAAGTAGGGGTGTTTTGCTACTATTGATGTGACCACATATGGAGCACCGTGTACAGTTTTGGTCTCCTTACTTACGAAAGGGTATAAATGCGTCAGAAGCAGTTCCGAGAGAGTTCACTCGACTGATTCCTGGGATGGGGGTGTGTTATCTTATGAGAAAAGGTTGGATAGGCTGGAAGAATTGAGAAGAATGAGAGGTGATCTTACTGAAGCATATAAGATCCCAAGGGGACTTGACATGGTGGATGCTGAAAGGATGTTTCTCCTTATGGGAGAGACTAGAACTGGAGGACACAGTTTAAAAACAAGAGGTCTCCCATTTAAGACGGAGATGAGAAGAAATTTTTTCTCAAAGGGTCACGAATCTTCGGAACTCTGTTCCCCAGAGAGCAGTGGAGGCAGGGTCATTGAATATTTTTAAGGCAGAGGTAGATAGATTCTTGACTAACAAGGAAGTCAAAGGTTATCGAGGGCAGGCTGAATGTGGAGTTGAGGCAACAATCAGATCAGCTGTGATCTTATTGAATGGGGAGCAGATTCGAGGGGCTGAATGGCCTACTCCTGCTTCTAATTCATCTGTTTGTATGTACACTCTGCACCCTAAAAAATGATGACAGCCCCACTTCTTGATATCGCACCTCTTGGTTCACTGCAAACACCACCAGCCGCAACCCGGTAACTGACCTGAGTGATGAATTCCCAGGTTTCAACCTTCCATGGAAAATCTGGACAACCCTCAACTTCTTGAGGGTGGGCCAGGAAGCTGTGGCTACTTGCTACACAATCGCAAATGGTAACTGTGGTCATTCAAGTCAGACCGTGGCCATATAATTGAACTATAGCTGGTTCCCTAGCCATACAAATACAAAACAAGCATATCCTTCTATTCCTTTCTCCCTCGTGTATATATTGTGTCCCTTTAAATGCATCTATGTTATTCATCTGAACTGCTGCATTTGTTCACAAGTTCTCAGAATAAAGTTACTGATGATCACTAATTTGGCACTGCCCCACAAATGGAATAATCTTCTCTGCATCTACCTGTTAGGAAATCTTTTAAACTCAACTAAATAATTCCTGGTGATTCAGGTTCGAGTGTGTTGTCCAAATGGAAATTTATTACTCAGACAATAATATAATAACTATTACGGTTATACAATAGATTCATACAACCTGGTTTCTTACAGACCCAAGGTCTTGCCCTCGGTAGATGTTGGACTTCTGACTGTCCCATGAGGTCTGACCTTAGGGGGATTGTTCCCTGATATTTTGTGTACCTTTCCTTTGTGAACTATATCACATGATGCCCAGAACATATATTGAACAGAGATCCTTCTGCTCTAACCTCCAGACTTGACATAATGGCCGTCTTGATGGTTTAACTGTGAAGCAGTTAATATTACAAAGGAACAGGGTGACCTGGACAATCTTCACTTGCACTTCCCTCAATTTAGTCTACTGCATTCGCTGCTTCCAATGTGGTCTCCTCAACATTGGAGAGACCAAACACAGACTGGGTGACCGCTTTGCGGAACACCTTCGGTCTGTACACAAGCATGACCCAGACCTCCCTGTCACTTGCCATTTCTACACACCACCTTGCTCTCATGCCCACATGTCCGTCCTTGGCTTGCTGCAATGTTCCAGTGAAGCTCAATGCAAACTGGAGGAACCTCACCTCATCTTCCGATTGTGCACTTTACAGCCTTCCGGACTTAACATTGAGTTCAACAACTTTAAATCATGAACCCTCTCCTCCATCCCCATCCCATTTCTGATCCCCCTTTTTCCAATAATTTATATTTTTAAATATATTTTTCTTTTCCCACCTATTTCCACTATTTTTAAATGTATTTCCATCCATTGTTTTATCTCTACCTTTTAGCCTATTTCATTCCCTCCCCCTGCCACCCCACCCCCACTAGGGCTATCTGTCTCTTGCTTGTCCTGCTTTCCACCCTTAATGTCACCATTAACACATTTCTTAGCTAATATCACCACCGTCAACACCCCTTTGTCCTTTTGTCTATGACATCTTTGGCAATCTCTTCTTTGCCTCCACCTATCATTGGCCCTCTTTCCAGCTCTACCTGTCCCACCCCCACCCCTTAAACCAGCTTTTATTTCACCACATTTCTATATTTCCTCAGTTCTGATGAAGAGTCATACGGACTCGAAACGTTAACTGTGTTCCTCTACGCAGATGCTGTCAGACCTGCTGAGTTTTTCCAGCTATTTTTATTTTAGATCAGGGATACTGCCTGGGTATTTCCATTGTTCTGGCCAATACCCGATACTCACACCGGACATGAGAGGTAGCCAACATGTCTGCTATAGTTTCTACTCCTATTGTTCTGGCCAATAACCATATTAACACAAATTCAAATTCTGATAATCACATCAAGGTTAACTGTAGGAGTCAGGAAATTTTCTAACAGCATTCTATCATCCCCTTTATAATTTTAAAGATCTCTATTCAGTCACCCCCAGTCGTTCTCTTTTATCAAGAGAAGAACCCCAGTCTGTTCAATCATCCCAATTCCCTTTTGAAAGTGATTATTGAATCTGCTTCCGCCACACTTTCAGGAAATGCATTTCAGATCACAACTCACTGTGTAAAAAAATTCTTCTCTTCTCTGCTCTTGCTCTTTTTATCTTAAATCTGTGTTTTCTGGTTATCAATAGAAACTGTTTCCCCTTACTTAAACTATCAAAATGATATTTTGAGCATCTCTAATAAATCTCCCCTAATCTTCCCTCCGGTAGGGAAAACAAACTCCAGTTTCTGGCTGCCATCCCATGATGTAATTTTATCCTGTGATTGTGAGCTGGCGAGAGGGACACCCACAGGGAGGCAGGTCCGTCAACGGAATTTGGGCTCCAATCTCATCCTTGGGACTGGATTGTAAATTTAACCTGAGGTCCTTGCGAGGAGGCTGTTGAAGCAGCAAATGCACCAGAAGAGGCCCAGAAAGCTCAGGTAATCGCGTTGGTTCCAAAGAAGAGTCCTATTGACTTGAAATGTTGGCTCAGAAGACCTGTTCCTAGGGGTGAGCTGGTGGTATCCCAGAGGGTTGTACCCCAGAAGTACCCTAGAAGATGCCCTGGAGGAGCCCCCAGAAGTCCCCAAGCAAGGACTGCATGGTAATTACTCCAGAAGTTTAAACTTCAGATGGGCAATTACCCTGCATCTGGAACCATCCGAGATTCCGATTTAAATCTGAAATTTCGAATGGTTCCAACTCTCTTAGCAGAATAATTACCTGGGAAAAGTTAGAAAGGATTAAAACCACTTTAAATTCCTCGGTAACTATGGTAAGCATTGACCTACCCCACATCCGACTGGACCCCCCTAAATAGCCCTGATCCCCCGACTACCCACCCCACCCCTGACTACTCCCTCACCCTCCCTCGACAATTGCCCCCCTTCGACCAACAACCCGACACCCCAACTACCCAACCTCCCTGACCACAGCCCACACCCTAACTGGCCTGATGACACCCTGAATACCCTTCCCCACATCCACCCCCCACCTCTCCAACTATCCCACCCACACGATCACCACCCACCCCACCCGACTACCCTCCCAACACCACGACTACCCCACCCTCTGATCACCCTACCCCCCTCAACCACCCTCCACCCTTCTTGACCATCCCTAACTATCATCCCAACACCCCAACTACCCCAACCGCTGACTATCCCAACCACTGACCACCCCCCCGAAACCACCACCCAACTACCTTCCTGATCCCCTGGATAGCTCACACTCCCTAGAGACCCTCCCATACCCTCTTCCATCCCCCAACAGCATGCCACCAACTACCCCCCCAATCGCCTGACTAACCTCCAAACATCTCCTACTCCCCAACTACCCCCACCCCCAGCTAACCCCCAACCCCCGGTTTACCACACCCCCCACTCTTGACTGCACCCCCAACTACCCCCCACCATCTCCCCCACTTCCCTACTGAAACGCCTACTCTGACTAACCCCTGACCCTCTGACTGCCATCCCCCACCAACTACCCTTTTGACATGCCAGCGCCATCAAATACTCTTACCCCCAGCAATGATTACCCTCCCAACCCCCCCACTGCCGATTACACCGCTGACGAACCTACCAAGCTCCCCCCATACCCCAGACCACCCGCCCATCCCCCACACACCCCAACCAACACCAACCCCCAATTACCCTCCCACCCCAGACTAACCTCCACCTCCCTGACTACCACCCCACACCCGTCCAACCTCCCGACCACAACCCATGCCCCAACAACACTCCAGAGAACCTGAGTAGCCTCCTGAACCCCGCAACTCAGCTACTCCCACCCCATGAATACCCCCGCAACAAACCCCACTCCCTGGCATTTTTATAAATTAATTTTACGGGATGTGGGCGTCGCTGGCTGTGCCAGCATTTATTGCCCATCCCTAGTCGCCCTTGAGAAGGTTGTGGTGAGCTGCCTTCTTGAACTGCTGCAGTTCATATAGTGTAGGTACACCCACAGTGCTGTTAGAGAGGGAGTTCCAGGATTTTGACCCAGCGACAGTGAAGGAACGGCCGATATATTTCCAAGTCAGGATTGTGAGTGACTTGGAGGGGAGCTTCCAGGTGGTGGTGTTCCCACCTGGCTGCTGCCCTTGTCCTACTTCCCCATCCCAGACTACCTTCCCAACCCACCCCCACCCCCTCCCCCACCTGGCTACCCTCCCAGCCATTTGAGGGAAATAAACTTGCAGGGCTATGGAGATAGAGCAGGAGAATGGGATTGAATCGATTGCTATACTGAGAGTCGATGTAGAGTCAATGGGCTGAACGGCCTCCTTCTGTGTCATAATGACTCTATGACTAAATATTTTGAGTCAGTCCTCATGTAGGAGACACAAACTAAAGCCCAGAAATACAGGGGAACCAAGGGTTTAATGAGAGTGAGGAATGTAAAGTAATTCGTATTAGCAATGATAAAGTACAGCAGAACTAATGACTATAAACCAGCAAATCCCGTGAATTTGATGGCCTACATTCTAAAATTTTGAAAGAGGTGGCTGCAAAGATAATGAGCAGAATGGTCCCAGATTGGTACCAAGTGCAGGAGCGGCTGGGAACAAGGGTGTTTTACCCTCTGTGACACAATGGTGGCTTTTTGCACTGTATCGACCCTTTCTGGCATGTTCCGCCTCATAAATGATGCATTCCCGGGAAACTGGCCTCTGGTTGGCCTGCTCCGCTGTCACCTCAGGCCTTCATTAATCTGGGCACCAAATTTAAAGGCCAGCCCTGTACCGAGCTAGCACTTTCCATTGGATAGGAAGCTGCTGGGAACTGATGGCTGCCAAAGGGAGGAAACATGCTGTCTCCAGATTTAGCGATGCCTCCCTCGAATGCCTACTGGACACAGTGGAGGCTGCCATGATGCCCTCTACCCCTGTTCTGGGCAAAGACCACCAAGCAAGGTCACCAATCCAGCATGGCAGGCAGTGGCAGCGGTGGTCAGCGCCAACACCCTACAAAAGAGGACAGCCACCCAGCACCAAAAGAGGATGACTGATCTCCTTTGTTCTGCGAGGCTAAGTCACTCTTCTCATCACTCTCAACACACACACACTCACAAGCCCATCACACATCCACAGGATCTCGCTCACTGCCAGTTCAAGGGACATCACCATTCACTCTCTCACACACATCTTCACCTGACCTGTGTCCTCATCCTGTCCATGGCACCACTCGCCAGGCATTCTTCTCATCTAGCCTGACAGGCATCTTGCTTACGCCCTCTCCATCTGTATTCATGCAGGACAAGCTGGCACACAACAAAAAGGAGAGGTCACAGGCCGGTGGTGGAATGCCCGACATCAAGGTCCTAATAGACTTTGTAAATAGAGCCATCCAACTGGCCGGCAACGATCTGGACTATTCCTGTGCTGACGGTGAGGTCGCCCGGTGCTCAACCAAGTGAGGGTCCAGCAGTGCAACATCCATCAGACAACGATGCTGTGAGTCAGTCCCCCTGTTCCACAGTCCCCTGCCATGCACTAATTATCTCTCCTTGCTTTCACAGGCACATCTGGGAAACAGCCAAGGGGTCCACGAGCCAGGTCCTCGACTCAAGCCCCGAAGACACTTCAGAAGAGGAACCTGAAAGTACCCTCTCTGAAGACCCGTCACAGCGCTCACCCACATCCTCCACCAGAGCAGGGACACACACCTCGGTGGGACCTAGTTCTAGAGTAGCCTCGGGCTCACAATCTGGTGAGCACATTGCACTTTTTGATCCACAGCAGGCGAAGGACTGCCAGAGGCCAGAAATCTGCTGAGTCTGAGTCAGATGACAAGCCTCTGGACTTGGTCATATCTCTGTTGCTAGAGGTGCAAAGGCAAGCTCAGGAACATCAGGAAGGGATGTCCGCTGCATTCCTCAGATTGCAAGGCACGATGGAGGAGTCTGTCCACCTTCAGTCTGAAGTGATAGCGCCGGCATGCAAACGCACCAAGGTCAACACTGGCAGGGTAGTGGCTGGCATACCATCCAGTGCATCACTCCTGCACTGCTGCGCAGGCTGAACTCCATCACTGATGCTATTATTGGCCTCCAACAGTGTCAACGTAGGAGGGGTGTAGGGTATCTCAATCTCAATCCAGCTTCCCTTCTCCTCAAGGAATCAGTCAGGGACCCTCAGGCACCCATAGGAAGGAGGATCAGCAGGTGCACTCCCCAGAGCCATCCACCCAGGTAATCCTGGTGTGTCCGGCCCATCCAAATCCCTTCTTCCTGTGACCCCAGCACCTCCAGCTCCACAGACCGAGGTGGGCATCACTGCTACACAGCAGGGCCCCAAAAGCAGGCCGGGGCCCTCCAGGTCTTAGCCCCCCAGAGGACGCCTGTCAAGGTCATCACAGACAGGGCGTAGCAGTCAGCAGGCTGCCTCCACCTCTGCTGTGGATGTCTGGGGAGCACCAGGACATAGTGGCAGGGTTAGGAAGGTTAATAAGATGTAGTTTCAACATGTGGGCATGGGCATTAATCATTTTTTCATAATGTTGATTTTGTAAATAAACTCCCAAAAATGTCACCCTGTCTTTGGCTCCTTGTTCTGATTCGTTGTGTTCGTGTCAGTCCGAAGTGAAACCTTGGTTCCTGCACAAGATAAAGGCAGATATCTCAATTCAGGGCCTCTTCCATGTGCTTTGTACAACCTTCCCAGCTCACTGATGGTACCGCCTTCACTGTCACTGGACACATCAGTAATATCTGCACCTCGATGGGGCTTATCATTGCTGCCAGAATGTCCTGGGCCGGTGGCACAGAGTTCCGTCATTTTCTCTGTGCTCCCAGCACCTTTGAGGTGGGGCTGACCCCCCATCTCATCAGGACTTGTGTCCGATGACAGTGTGGTCCTGAAGGGTTTGGCTCACAAAGGATGTCATTGGATCAGGACAAGTTAAAGTTTCACCACTGCACCTTCATGATATGACCCTGTTCACAGAGCGCAAGCGATCTGCCATCAGCCAAATAGAATCTCAGAATTTCAACAGCACAGAAGGAGGCTATTTGGCCCATCGTGTCTGCACCGGCTCTCCAAATGATCATTATGACCTAGTGCCATTGCCCTGCCTTTTACCCATACCCTTGCACATTGTTCTTGCACAAATAATCATCTAATACCCTCTTGAATGTCTCGATTGAACCTGCCTCCGCCACACTTCCAGGCTGGGCATTCCAAACCTTAACTACTCGCTGTGTGAAAAAGTTTTTTCTCACGTCACACTTGCTTCTTTTGCAAATCACTTTAGATCTGTGCCCTCTCGTTCTTGATCCTTTTACAAGCAGGAACAGCTTCTCCCTATTTACTCTGTTCAGCCCCCTTATGATTTTGAACATCTCTATCAAATTCCTCTTAATCTTCTTCTCTCCAAGGAGAACAGTCCCAATCTCTCCAACCTATCTTTGCAACTGAAGTTTCTATTCCCTGGAACCATTCTTGTAAACCTCTTCTGTACTCTCTCCAATGTGTTCACATCCTTCCTATGGTGTGGTGCCTAGAACTGTACACAATACTCCAGCTGAAGTCTAATGAGTGTCTTATATAAATTCAGCATAACCTCCCTGCTCTTGTACTCTATGCCCCTATTAATAAAGCCCAGGATACTATATGCTGTATTAACTGCTCTCCCCACCTGTCCTGCCACCTTCAATGATCTATGCACATATAGACCCAGGACTTTCTGCTCCTGCACCCCCTTCAAAATCTCACCCCTTATTTTATATTGTCTGTCCATGTTCTTCCTATCACAATGCATCACCTCACACTTCTCTGTATTGAACTTCATCTGCCACCTAGCTGCCCACTCCACCAAATTGTCTATGTCCTCTTGAAGTTCTACACTATCCTCCTCACAGTTTACAACACTCCCAAGCTTCCTATCATCCACAAACTTTGAAATTGTCCCCTGCACACCAAGATGCAAATCATTAATAAATATCAGGAAAAGCAAGGGTCCCAATACCGACCCCTGGGGAACTCCACTACAAACCTTCCTCTAGCCCAAAAAATATCCATTGACCATCACTCTCTGCTTCCTATGTTTCAGCCAATTTTGTATCCATGTTGCTACTGTCCCTTTTATTCTATGAGCAGTAACTTTTCTCACAAGTCTGTTGTGTGGCACTGTGAACGTCCATGTAAATCACATCAACAGCATTACCCTCATCGACCTTTTCTGTTACCACTTCAAAAAACTCCAGCAAGTTGCTTAAACATGATTTCCCCCTTAGGCAGCCGTGACCACCTGAGTGCATTTGTGGTTAGAGGTTTGTGATATCCCATAGGGGACATCTGTGGAGCTATGGGAGGAGCCACTGGCATAAAAATTGAGCGCCGCAGTCGCTTTTGTGGCCACTGGCAGTAGATACTCCCAAGTCCTCGTGGCACCAAATCCTGCAGCAGGTGGCAGATGTGACTGACCATTTTCCTGGACATGTGCTGTCTTTGGCAACACTGGTTCTTGGTCATCTGCAGGAATGACAAGAGATAGACCCTGGGTCTAGCTAGGCGCCGACCAGAAACTGCTCACTGTGACTCTTCAGCGGTATGCACTGGAACCCTAGCTGCCCCTTCTTCCTGAGGGTGTTGCTCCTCCCTCTGCCCAGCCAGGCACCTACATCCCTCTCTTCTCCTTTATCTCTGCTCTCTGAGGCATACAGTTTGGTCATGCTCCTGATGTACTCCTCCTGCAGGATGAAGGAGCAAGATACATGAGTTTGCTTGGGTATACTAGGAACTTGTCTTGGTTAAGTCTGAAGGCTCCTTAATGCTTCCTGGAGAGTGCTGGCCACTCCTTGGATGGGCAGAGTTCAGTGCGCTTCATGGCTGCCCGAAACCCCACCCTCCTCTGCCACACTCCACCTGACCGATTGGCAGCAGCTTTGCCCACTGGACTGCATGTTGTGCTCTCAGCTCAGGCACAGGTATTCTCCTAACCCACACTGCAAGGCTGCACTGTTAGCTTGAACCATGGGGGAGATTGGTCCAAACCGGGATGCTGACATTGCAAGGGGCTGTGAGCACCTCCACCAGTGACTGCTCCATGGCCAGCTTTCGCTGTACAACGTGACCAGTCATCTAATGTTCTGCAGCCCATTAAAACAGTTATTAGCTTGCAGTCTGTGTCTGAGGGGTGAAAAGTTCATGAGCATTTTATGGCAATTTCATGACTCTGCGTTGCTTGAGTGAGCAGATAAGCTAAAGACCCGACTCCAAACACATCAATGTGGCTGTGTCTGAACTGTCTCAGCTGCAGAAGAATGGTCACTTTATACAAGATTTCCCTACTGCATGGCTGCTTCCCTCCCCACCTGCCCCCTGTGTGTGCTTGTGCAGCACCATCAGACTGTGCTGCCTTGCCATCCACCCCTCGCCCCAACCACAGGGCAGCCATGGCCCTGGCACCGCACTGTCAGCCAGCTGGGCAAAAGCAACTAGCCTGTGCCCTCGCCTGAATATGTGGCGCCTCTTCCTTGAAGTCCAACAGGCGGCTCTCATTAGCAGCATTACTGTGCCCTCACCCCAGGGTTCCCCTCAAAGTTTAGCTCGCCAGGTGCATGCCTGGATGATCCAGCGTTGGGCGATGATTCCGGAGGCAGGCAAGATGGTGAGAAGCAAATGCATTAAAATTAAATTCCCGAAGTTGGACGAAAGGCATTGACGGGCGGAGCGGATGATCATAAACTGGTCTCACAATGGCGTAAAACCGACTTCTGGTCTTTTTGCCATATTGTCCGCTCATGCCCACCATTACACCCGATGCCAATGAGAGTGGAAAATTCCAGCCAATAGATGCACTAGGTTTCCTACATTCTGGAACAGTCCCAGTGGATTTGAAATTAGCAAATGTAACACCAGTATTCAAGAAAAGAGGGAGAGAGAAAACAGAGAAACAGAAGCCAGTTGGTCTGATATCAGGTTGTGAATGATAGAATCTGTTATATTAGCATGGTTAAAGGATAAAAGAAAAGAATAGGAATAAGTGAGTAATTTGTGAAGTCCCACAAAGATTATTGTTTGCACTTTAGTTATTTATAATCTATATCAATACTTTGACGGAGGGAACGGTGTAATATATCTAAGTTTGCTGCTGGTGTAAAGCTCAGTAGGAAAGTAAGCTTTAGGGAGGATCCAAAGAAGCTACAATGAGATGTAGTCATTAGGGAAGGAGCTGGTAGATGGGGTATCATGTGGAGAGTGTGAAAATATGGACTCTTGGAGAAAGATTGGAAAAACAGAATATTATTTATTTATTTTTTATTTATTCGTGGAATGTGGGCTTCACTGGCTGGGTCAACAATTATTGTCCATCCCTAGCTGCTCTTGAGTGAGTGACTAATAAATATTGGGGCTCATACTGATATGGGTGTCCTTGAACCCGAATGAGAGGAAGATAACATGCAAGTGCAGCGAGTAATCAGGAAGGCAAATAGTATGTTAGCCTTTATTGCAAGGGGCTGGAATATAAAAATAAGACTATTTTCTGCAATTAAATAGACATTTGGCGAGATCAAATGTGTAGGACAGATGTGGTCTCTTAAGAATCTACTTGCCTTGGAATGGGTGCAACAAAGGTTCCCTAGGTTTATACCTGGGATGAGAGAGCTATCCTATAAGGAGAGACTGAGTAAAATGGTCAATAGCCTCTTATGTTTAGAAAAATGAGAGAAGGTATCATTGAAATGTCTTAGCGGACCTGACGGGGTGGATGTTGAAGCTGTTTCTCCTAGCTGGATATTACGGAACTATAGGCCATCGTCTCAGGATTGTCCAGTTTGGATGAAAATAAGGAGAATTTTTTTTCACTTAGAGGGGTGTGAATCTTTGGAAGTCTACCCCAGTGAGTTGTGCACACTCAGTCATTGAGCATATTCAAGAGCGAGGTTAACTGATTCTTGGGCAATAAGGGAATCAAGGAATGTGGAGATTAAGTGGGGAAGTGGAGCTGATGCAGAAGTTCAGCTGTGATCTTGCCCAATGTTGGAGGAGGCTCGAGGTGTCCTATGGCCTATTTCTGATCCTATTTCCTATGTTCTTATGAAGAAAGGGTAAGGGTTGTGGGGAGAGGACTGGGGAAAGTAAGAATTGCATGTTTCCACTCTTGTCAGTCAGAGTGTATGGGGCCAAGTATGAGAAACGCAATTAAAGGAGGAGGATTAGGTATGCAGAAACCCTCACCTTTAGTCACTTCAGTCACATTATCATAGAATCTTTACAGTGCAGAAGGATCCGATTCAGCCCATTGAGTCTGCACTGGCTCTCTGAAAGAGCATTCTACCTAGTCCCGCTCCCCTGCTTTATTTCCGTAAAGCTGCACATTATTTTTTTTCAGATAACCGCCAACTCCCTTTTGAACACCTTGATCGAACCTACCTCCATCATCCTCCCAGGAAATTCGTTCCAGACTCCAACCACTCTCTGCGTGAAAAAATTTTTCCTCACACCACTTTTACTCCTTTTGCCAATTATTTTGAATCTGTGCCCTCTAGTTCTTAATGCTCTCTTGAGTGTGAACAATTTCTCACTATTTACTCTGTCCATACCCCTCAGGATCTTGAATACCTCAATCAAGTCTCCTCTCAGCCTTCTTATCTCCAAGCAAAACAGTTCTAACCTCTCCAATTTATCCTCATAGATACAGTTCTTCATCTTGAGAATTATTCTTGTGAACCTCCTCTGTACTCTCTCCAATGCCTTCACATCCTTCCTCAAGTATGGCACCCAGAACTCGACGCAGTACTCCAGATGAGGCCTAACTAGTGTCTTATACATGTTCAACATGGCTTCCTTACTCTTGTGCTCAATTACCCTAGTAATAAAGCCTCAGATACGATATGCTTTATTAACTGCTCTCTCAACATGCCCTGCCATCTACAATGACTTATGTACATATACACCAATATCCCTCTGTTCCTGCACCTCCTTCAGAGTTTCTCCCTTTATTTTATACTGTCTCTCCATATTCTTCCTACCAAAGTGAATCACCTCACACTTCTCTGCATTGAACTTCATCTGCCACTTGTCTGTCCAAACCACCAACATGTCTATGTCCTTTTGCAGTTCAAGACCATCTTCATCACAGTTGACAACGTTTCCAATTTTTGTATCATCTAAACATTTTGAAATCATTCCCTGCACACCACAGTCTAGATCAATATATATCAGGAAGAGCAAGAATCCAACACTGACCCCTGAGGAACTCCACCACAGAGCTTTCTCCAATCAGAAAAACAATAATTTATCACTACTCTCTGTTTCCTGTCACTCAGCCAATTTCTTAACCAAGTGCCTACTTTCCCTTTTATTCCATGAGTTAGAATTTTGCTCACAAGTCTGTTGTGTGACACTGTATCAAATGCCTTTTGAAAATCCATATACACCACCTCAGCAGCGTTGCCCTTATCAGCCTTCACTGTTATCTCTTCAACAAACTCCAGCAAGTTAGTTAAACATGATTTTCCCTTGATGAATCCATGCTGGCTTTCCTTAATTATCCTGCACTTGTCTAACTGATTATTGTTTTTGCCCCGAACTATACTTTCCAGAAGTTTCCCTACACTGAAGTCAGACTGACTGGTCTGTAGTTGCTGGTTTTATCCTTGCACCCTTTTTGAACAAGGGTGTAACATTCATAATTCTCCAGTTCCCTGGCATCTCCCCTGTGTATAAGGAAGATTGGAAGATTATCACTAGTGCCTCTGCAATTTCCACTCTCACTTCCCTCAGTGCCCTTGGATGCATCACATCCAGTCCCGGTGCCTTATCTATTTTAAGTCGATAGCCTTTCTAAAACCTCCTCCTTCTCAATTGTAAGTTATTCGAGAGTACCAGTTACCTCCTCTCTCACCTCGGCCTGGGTAGCATCTTCTTCCTTTGTAAAGGCAGATGCAAAGTACTCATTTAATACCTCCACTATTTCTCCTGTCTCCATGATTAACCTAAACCTTATGATACAATGGTCACTGTTCCCTAAATGCTCTCCTACTGATATTTGACCCACTTTGGCCAACTCATTCCCCAGAACTAGGTCCAACAGTGCCTGCCCTCTCAGATACATACTGCTGCAGAAAGCTATCTTGAACACATTCCAGGAACTCACCCCCCCTCCCCCCCATCCTTGTCCCTTTGCACTTTTCCTATCCCAGTCTATTTTTGGATAATTGAAGTCTCCCATTATACTTACTCTATAATTCTTGCGCCTCTCTGTAATTTCTTCACAAATATGTCTCTCTACATCCTTTCCACTAGTTGATCGCCTATATACTACACTGATCAATGTTATTGCACCTTTTTTATTCCTTACCTCTAGCCAGAGAGAGCCTGTCCTTGACCCCTCTGGGACATCTCTCTCCATTACTATGATACTATCTTTAACCAACACTGCTACTCCCCCCACTTTCTTCCTTTTCTGTCTCTCCTAAACAACTTGTACCCAGGAATACTTAATACCCAGTCCTGCCATTCTTGGACCTAGGTCTCTGTTATAGCAATCATATCATAATCCCTTTGTCAATCTAGTGCCAGTCGTTGACCAACCTTATTAACCACACTCTGTGCATTCACATATGTGCACATTAAGCCTGATTTAGGCTTTTTATTTACTTTCCCCTTACTCTGACCCTCATCTAATGACTTACTACAGCCTACTATTATTCTATCAAACTCTCCAAGTATTCTATTTACCTTGATACCACTCTCTGATATATCCTCCTTATCAGTTAATGCTTCTCTACTTCCCACTATCAGTTTTTCTCCTCTCCACTCTGAATTTCCCCTCTCCAGTCTGAGTTTCTTTTCAGGTTCACATCCCCCTGTCCATCTAGTTTAAACCCTCCCTAACAGCACTAGCAAACACCCCCACGGGGATATTAGTCCCAGTCCTGTTAAGGTGTAACCCATCCTTCTTGTACAGGCCCCACCTGCCCCAGAACTGGTCCCAATGCCTCAGAAATCTGATGCCCTCCCTCCCACCCCATTTCTCCAGGCATGTGTTGAACTGCTCCATCTTGCTATTCTTATGCTCCCTAGCATGTGGCACTGGGAGTAATCCTGCTCTTGAGGTCCTGCTTTCTAATTCTCTTCCTAACTCCATAAAATCTGCTGTCAGGACCGCAGCCCTTTTCCTACCTATGTCATTGGTCCCAATGTGGACCATGACCTCTGAATATTCACCCTCCCCCAAAAGAATATCGTGCAGTCACTCTGTGACATCCTTGACCCTGGAGTCACATCTACAGCCACAGAAACACCTGTCTGCTCCCCTAACTATGGAATCCCCTTCTATTATAGAACTTCCACTCTTCCTCCTCCCCTCCTATGCAGCTGAACCACCTGTGGTGCCATGAACTTGGCTCTTGCTACAGTCTTCAGAGGAACCATCTTGCTTACCTGTATCGAAAATAGAAAAGCAGTTAGAGAGTGGGATAGCTTCAGGGATTTCTGCACCACCTGCTTGTTTCTCTTAGATACTCTGATGGTCACCCATTCCCTCTCTGCCTGTGTACTTCTTAGCTGCTGTGTGACCACCTCTCCAAATGTGCTATCCACGCAAACCTTAGCCTTGCAGGTGCACCACAGTGACTCCACCTGCCACTCGAGTTCCACAACCTGGAACTCAAGTTTCTGAAGCTGGTGACACTTCCTGCAGATGTCATCATCAATGGCACTATGTGCCTGCACAACTTCCCACATCCCACAGGATGCACATTCCACATCGTTGAGCTGTGCTGACATACCCTAAACTTTATATAAAGTGTTCCCTACATAATGGTAAAATATCATATCATAACTCACCTGTCACTCACCAATTATCTCCTCTGTGCCAAATCTGGAAAGGCCTATATTTACCAACCAATCAACTTATGGTACTCCTGTGATGTCACTTTTAGATTTAATCTGTGAATTCCTGGGTCTCTCTCTCTCCTCTGCTTCATGGACTCTCTCTCTCTCTCTCTGGTGAATGATTTTCCTCTGTAGCAAAGTGACAGCCAGCTACTGGAGGCTGAGAGAAAATAGAAAATGAAAGGATCACTTCCTTCCCTCTTCACAGAACCCCCTCATTCACCAAACTCCAACATTAGCATTCTAATACACCCAAAGCAGCACTCCAGTGCAGACAAGGCAGCACTGAAGAAGGTCCATTTTTAAATTACATGATTCAAGCTTCTGAAAACCAGTTTAAACCAGTTATGCAATTAACTGGCTACAGCTCTAAGCAGAGCCTGTATACCCCTGATTTAAAACTGAACTAAGCCTCAACTTCTCCCAACCCAAAGAGCAACTTTTAGTTCTTTGCTAAATTATAAAAAAGACTAGACTTTAGATAGAAATAAACCCTTAAATTAAATTAACCCTTAAAACCCTTAAGGTGATCTCTTTCCCATGGTCAGCACTGTTCACCTCCATGAGGATTAAAACACTTATCCTCCTTGAGTTTATTGCTGTTACCTTCTGGTATATGCCACCTTCTCCATCATGAAATCCAGTTCTGCCCTTCCTTGAGTCAGGTCTCTGTTACCGGTACATCATAATTCCACATGGCAATCTGTGCCTGTAACTCCCCAATCTTATTTACTATACTCCGTGCATTCACATACATGCACAGTAACCCTGATTTAGATTTTATTACTTTCTCCCTCACCCCGACTTCTTATTAACCCTTATTAAACCTTCTTATTAACACACCTATTAACTCAATATTCTCTAGTCTAGTGCTATCTGTCCCTCCCAGTATTTTGTGCACCCTGGTATTCCTCTCTAGTATTTTCTGTTGGTTCCCACACCCCTGCCGAGTTAGTTTAAAGCCCTCCCAACAGCTTTTGCAAAACACCCCACAAGAAACTCAGTCCCAGCTCTGTTCAGGTGCCATCTCCACCAGAACCAATCCCAGTGTCCCAGGAATCTAAAGCCCTCCCTCCTGCACCATCTTTCCAGCCACACATTCATCTGCCTTATGCTCCTATTTCTGTACTCACTGGCACGTGGCACTGGGAGTAATCCGGAGATTACTACATTTGAGGTTCTGTTTGCTAATTTGCTGGCTCCCTAAATTATGATTACAGGACCACATACCCTTTTCCTACCTAAATCATTGGTATCAATGTGGACCATGGCCTCTGGGTGTTCACCCTCCCCAAGAAGAATGTCCTGCAGTTGCTCAGTAACATCCTTGACCCTGGCACCAGGGAGGCAACGTACCATCCTGGAGTCATGTCTATGGCCACAGAAACACCTGCCTGCTCCCCTAACCAGTGAATCCCCTATCACTATAGCTCTTCCTTTCTGCTTCCTCCCCTCCTGTACAGCCGAGCCGCTCGTGGTGCCACAAACTTGGCTCTGACTGCACTCCTCTGAAGAACAAGTACCCTCACCAGCTTCCAAAGCAGATCATTGATTTGTGAGTGGGACCCCAGGGGACTCCTACACTACCTGCCTATTTCTCTTGGACTGCCTGATGGTCACCCATTCCCTCTGTCTCCAGGCCCTTATGCTGTGGTGTGACCACCTCTGAATGTGCCATGCATGTAGCTCTCAGCCCCGCAGATGCGCTAGTGTCTCCAGCTGCCATTCGAGCTCTGAAACCCAGAGTTCAAGTTTCTGCAGCTGACAGCACTTCCTGCACACGTGGTCAGCTAGAACACCAGTACCATACATGACTTTGCACATATTACAGGACATGCATTCCACTCGACTGAGCTGCCCTGCGATGTCTTAACTCTATTTCCCCTAGGTTAACTTTATTCTACTTTGGATTATTTATATCACTTTATTATATTGGCCCTAAATTCCCTTTATTCCAGACACTTCTCAGTTAAATCCAATACTTGTTTAAAAATATTGCACTTTTCTAATTGCGCCATATCGTCCCTTTCCTGGTGTGTCCCATCTCATTCCTTAAGCATTCCTGAGAAATATGTCAGTCGCTAGCGGGACAGCCTCTGATTCGCCCGCCCCGCCATCACCTCAGGCCTTCAGTAAACTGGACACTGTATTTAAAAGCCGCCCCTGCACAGAGCACTCTTGAAGGGATAGGCAGTTGCTGGGAACTGATGGCAAAGGAAGGAAACATACTGTCCCCAAATTTACCGACGCCTCCTTTAGGCACCTACTGGACACTGAGGAGGCCTGTCGTGAAGCCCTCTACCCTCGCCCTGGGCGAAGGCCAGCAAGTAAGGTCAACAATCCAACAAGGCAGGTGGTGGCAGTGGTGGTCAGCACCAATGCCCTGCAAAAGAGGACAGCCACCCAGTGTCGCAAGATGAATGGTTTCATCCATTCCACCAGGGTAATTCACTCTTCTTATCATTCTCAACTCTCACACTCCCAAACCCACCAGACACCCACAGGGATCTCACACCTCAAGGGACAACACCACTAACTCTCACACACCCTCACATCTCCATCAGACTCATATCCTCTCGAGCTCACGTCCTCATCCTGTCCATGGCTCCGCTCACCACACAAACATTCCACACAGTGTCACACTCTCTCCATCTGTTTTCATGCAGGAAAAGCCTGCTCACATCAGCAGGGAGAGGCTCCAGACCAGGGGTGGAGTGGCCCACATTAAACCCCTCACTCACTTTGAGGAATGTGTCATCGCGCTGAGTGGTGAGGATGTGGACCCTGCCTGCGATGACGGTGAGGTCGGCGGCAAACACGCACACGATGATCCTGCACTACATCATCCCTCTCTCAATACAACTGTGAGTGGTCTCTCTCCTGCTTTTGACTCTGCTGCCATGCATTAATTATCTCTACTTTGGTTCACAGGGAGCTCTGCCAAGCGACTGACACCCTCAGCCAGCCAGTCCCTCAGCTCCATCCAGGTCCTCATCTCCAGCCAAGAGGACTCCCCCTCTATTGAAGAGCTGGAAATAAGCAGCCTGGAAGACCTGTCACAGCGCTTACCCACACCCTCCACCAGCACAGAGACACACACCTCGGTGGGACCTCGATCTAGAGCAGGCTCAGGTTCACAATCTGGTGGTCACCACATGGATACATGGCTGCAACAGGAGGAGGCAGGTTAAGCCAAGCTTCCCTGCACTCAGAGGACTGTTGGGGAAGAGGCATCTGTGAGGCCCAAGTCAGATGATGAACCTCCGGATTTAGCCTTCCAACTCATCATGGGGAATCAACAGAAGGCGTGGGACATCATACAGAGCTGTTGGAAGCCCTCAATGGAGTGGCATATGAATTGAAGGAGTGCATCCTCCTGCTTTTTGATAAAGTGGTGCCCATATGTGCATGGATGGAAGTCTCCATGGGGAGGATGGTGGTAGCCATGGAGACCCTGTCCAGCAGAACGTGGAGATACACATACACCTGCACTCCATTGCGGGAGCCATGGGTGAGTTCCTGCAGTGGTGATGTGAGTGGGAAACGGGCTAACTCAACATCCCTCCTGGTGCTCCACCCCTCAAGGAAACAGGCCAGGGCCCTCAGGCCCCTGAAGGTAGGAGGAGCGGCAGCCTGACATCCCTGGGGCATATGCTCAGGAATTTCAGAGGAAGTCCTCTCCCTCTGAGACCCTTTGCCTGTGACCACCCTCAACCTCATCCTCTATCACCGCAGAGGGAGCAGCTGGCCCACAGGAGAACAGCCAAAGCAAGCCGGGGCCCTCGAGGCCTCGGCTCTCCAGAGGTACCACACCGAAGTCATCAGAGGCAACAGGGCAACCATTGCACAGGCTGTCTCCACCCCTGCTGCGGATGTCAGGGCAGCACTTAGGAATGGTAGGCCTGGAAAAGTTAAGAATGGTTGCACAGGTGAACACATTCTGTCATTTTATAATCTGAAAATACATTCACTGTCACTGAGTAATGTGTAATGGTGTCTTTCAGCTTCATTGACAGGCTTTGTGAGTCCTCCCCCTCAGCACCCCCATGCCCCCCTCCCACACTCACAGTTCAGCTGCACGCAGCCGAACCATGAGTGATTCTGGAAGAAGTGTGTGTGTTGCAGGGCTTTGCGGAGCCTCATGCGCGCACTCTCTCACGCACACGCATCCCTCCTCCTTCACACATCTCACTATCCCGAGCATTTTCAATGCTGCCTGCTGGGGTTCTCTTTCAGTTGTCCATCTGAGCTGACCTGCATCTCTGCCCACTCACTGATCTCACCCCACCATGCAGCACCTGTGCCCACCCAACATGAGACTCCTCTGAGTTTCGTTTTTAAAAACATTGTTGTAGTAAGGTTTCTTCTCAGCTCCCCTGTCCTTTCTCTTCACCCAGTTGCCCATTTCCTTTCCCCCATCACTGTTGACCCCCCTGGCATCACCTTCCACCTTCCCTCATTCAGCCCCCAGACGTCCTCCCCCAGACGCGTTCCTTCCCCTGGACTCCTTCCCCCCTCCGAACTCCTTCCTTTTCTTGGAGTCCTTCCCTCCTCCAAATTCCTTCCTCCCCTGGACTCCTTCCCCCGCTCCAAATTTCTTCCTCCCCCCAAAGACCTGCTCTCCTCTGAGCTCCTTCCGCTCCCCCCGTAGTCCAGCCGCCTTCCGAACTCCTTCCTCCCCTGAACTCTTTCTCTCCCTCCCCGGAAGTCCTTGCCCCCCCTGAGCTTCTTCCCCCTCCAAACTCCTTCATTTACACCTTACTCCCCCTTACACCTACCTCCCCAGACACCGCATTCTCCCCCATTACACCCTCCTCCACCCCGTACTCCCTTCCCCTTTCCAAACCCACCCCACCGACACCTTCGTTCCCCCCTCTGAACCTCACCCCCCTGGCAACTTCACTCACCCCCTCCCAACCTCATGTTCCCCATCCCGGCATACCTTCCAATCCCAGTCAAACCTAGACCTTCCTCTGCCCCACCCCACCGATCTTCCATAGCAGCCCATGGTCAAAACCATGATGTCCCAAAGCAGACCTCAGGCATCAACGGAGACCTCCCAGCTTCCGTGAGCTGCTTCACGGTGGAGCCATGTCCATGAGAATCCATCCAGCATGAGCTGCACTTGTTTGTCCAGGGTCCGGTAGCTGCAGGGCTCCTTGGATGTCTGTGATGTGAGCAATGGCCTAATGGTAATGTCCTGACTTCTGCATGTCCTGCTTGGTCCAGATGTGTTCTGAGCTGGCATGTTTTCCCATCGATATAGCCAGTACATTTGACTTGAGGCGTGATTACGGCAAGCAGGGCTTATAATCCAATTTGTAGCAGAGGGAAACACAGCCCGCCATTGATGGGTGGAGTGGACAACTGCAAACTGGTTTCACAAGGGCATCAAATCGATTTTTGGCCTTCTCACCACATTGTCCGCTCACGCTTCCCAAGGTACTCAACAGGGCCAGGAAATTCCGGCCATAATCGGCACAAGATTCTTAAACCAACCTAATCCTGTGTTGAAACAGCAGAAAGCCGACTATGATGGTTGCCAAGCTGAAAGGTTTTGTTGTAGATTTGGGCATTAAAAAAAACTGCAGTCATGAAAGAGAATGGAGACCGATCATTAAAACTTGAGCCGAGTGGTTCCCAGACTGACTAAAGGAAAACATAAAGAAATACAGAATCCAGAGTGTAAAAAACATTATGACACAATTTCTTGTGAGTCTACAATTTATACTTGCTGGTACTCTAAAGTGAAGGAGGTCTTGTGGTGCAGTGGTATTATCACTGAGCCAGAAGCTCCTGGTTCAAGTCCCACTTTAGGGCTGCATGGCCATGTAAGGTGCATGAGCATCCTGGCTAAGTTTGCAGATGATACAAAGATAGGTGGAGGGACAGGTAGTATTATGGAGGCGGGGAGGCTGCAGAAGGATTTGGACAGGTTAGGAGAATGGGCAAAGAAGTGGCAGATGGAATACAACGTGGGGAAGTGTGAGGTCATGCACTTTGGTAGGAAGAATAAAGGCATAGACTATTTTCTAAATGGGGAGAGAATTCAGAAATCTGGAGTGCAAAGGGATTTGGGAGTCCTAGTCCAGGATTCTCTTAAGGTTAACTTGCAGGTTGAGTCGGTAGTTAGGAAGGCAAATGCAATGTTGGCATTTATTTCGAGAGGACTAGAATATAAAAGCAGGGATGTGCTGCTGAGGCTTTATAAGGCTCTGATCAGACCACATTTAGAATATTGTGAGCAATTTTGGGCCCCGTATCTCAGGAAGGATGTGCTGGCCCTGGAGAGGGTCCAGAGGAGGTTCACGAGAATGATCCCAGGAATGAAAGGCTTAACATATGAGGAATGTTTGAGGACTCTGGGTCTATACTCGATGGAGTTTAGAAGGATGAGGGGGGATCTGATCAAAACTTACAGAATACTGAAAGGCCTGGATAGAATGGACGTGGGGAAGATGTTTCCATTAGTAGGAGAGACTAGGACCCAAGGGCACAGCCTCATAGTGAAGGGGAGACCTTTTAGAACAGAGATGAGGAGAAAATTCTTTAGCCAGAGAGTGGTGAATCTATGGAATCCATTGCCACAGAAGGCTGTGGAGGCCAGGTCATTGAGTGTATTTAAGACCGAGATAGATAGATTCTTGATTGGTAAGGGGATCAAAGGTTACAGGGAGAAGGCGGGAGAATGGGGTTGAGAAACTTATCAGCCATGATCAGCCACAAATAGCGGAGCAGACTCGATGGGCCGAATGGCTTAATTTCTGCTCCTATGTCTTATGGTCTTAACAAGTTATTTTTTAAGAAAAAGAGAGATAAGTAAGACCAGAGACCTAAACACCAACTAAAGGCCTTACTTTTACTTTAAAGACTAGAAATACTCACCAATCCTACTCACCAATTAGCTGCTTTCCCTGCACCCAAGCCACATTGTAGTTTGTGACATCACTCCGCTGCTGGTCTCACATGACCTCTCTCTCTCTTATTAAAATGAACTCTCCCCGCTCTCTTAAAATGCCTCCCAGAGCATGTTTCTACTCTTAACTTCCTGAGCATTTGTCTGGAAGGCCCCCTGCTCTCCTTCTTTGTAGCTTTTCCATCGAGATCTCCGGCCCATTGCCTGAAAATCTTGGTGCTTGGTCCTTGTATGTTAGCCTTTGTTCAAAGTGTCACAGCACTGTTTTTAAACAAATTCTAAACACTCCTTAAAGCCAGAAAGCACCTTTCTTTAAGAGATACTGGCTGCATTTAAGCTGCACTAGACATGCATGTTTTCAGGCTCCACACAAGAATACACACAAGAGGTAGGAGCACAAGCTGGACCCTAAGGCCTGTCGAACCTGCTCTGCTATTTAATACAATCATGGCTGATCTTGGGCTTCAACTCCATTTTCTTGCCACTACCCATATCCTTTAATTCACTGAGAGACCACAAATCTGTCTCAAACAGCCTTAAATATATTAAATTATGGAGCATTCACAATGGTCCAAAATCACAAAGGCACTTTGGTAATTTCCCCTCATCTCAGTCTAAAGGATTGTCCCCTATCCTGAGACAATGTCCGTTTTTCAGATTCCCCAGCTGGGGAAACATGCTTTCAGTGTCTAACCTGTTAAACTCCTTCAGCATCTTATATGTTTCAATGAGGTCACCTCTCATACTTTGAAACTGCAGAATATAGACATATTTTACTCAGCCTCAGCCTTTACACAGCCTTCATTCCTGGAACAATCTAGTGAACCTTTGCTGTGCCACCTCCAAAGCAAATATATCTCTCCTTCAATATAGGCAGCCAGAAGATAAGTTCAGCCAATACAGTGTGTGGGTGATGCTATCTGTAAGCAGAAATTACTTTAAGAGCAGGTAGGACCAAATTGATGCAAATTGATGCAACTAGCAGCAATGGGTTAATCACACATTATAATGGGTTAATTTAGCAGAGCAATCGGTTAATCATGCAGTGCGATGGAATAATCATGCAGGGCAATGGGTTAATCACACAGCGCAATGGGTTAATCCCAATGGGTTAATCACACAGTGCAATGGGTTAATCACAATGGGTTAATCACACAGTGCAATGGGTTAATCACATTGTCTTTATCACACAGTGCAATGGGTTAATCACAATGGGTTAATCACATAGTGCAATGGGTTAATCACAATGTCTTTATCACACAGTGCAATGGGTTAATTACAATGTCTTTATCACACAGTGCAATGGGTTAATCACAATGTCTTTATCACACAGTGCAATGGGTTAATCACAATGTCTTTATCACACAGTGCAATGGGTTAATCACAATGTCTTTATCACGTAGCGCAATGGGTTAATCACAATGGGTTAATCACACAGTGCAATGGGTTAATCCCAATCGGTTAATCACACAGTGCAATGGGTTAATCACAATGTCTTTATCACACAGTGCAATGGGTTAATTACAATGTCTTTATCACACAGTGCAATGGGTTAATCACAATGTCTTTATCACACAGTGCAATGGGTTAATTACAATGTCTTTATCACACAGTGCAATGGGTTAATCACAATGTCTTTATCACACAGTGCAATGGGTTAATCACAATGTCTTTATCACACAGTGCAATGGGTTAATCACAGAGTGCAATGGGTTAATCTCAATGGGTTAATCTCACAGTGCAATGGGTTAATCACAATGTCTTTATCACACAGTGCAATGGGTTAATCACAATGTCTTTATCACACAGTGCAATGGGTTAATCACAATGTCTTTATCACACAGTGAAATGGGTTAATCACAACGTCTTTATCACACAGTGCAATGGGATAATCACAATGTCTTTATCACAGAGTGCAATGGGTTAATTACAATGTCTTTATCACACAGTGCAATGGGTTAATCACAATGTCTTTATCACACAGTGCAATGGGTTAATTACAATGTCTTTATCACACAGTGCAATGGGTTAATCACATTGTCTTTATCACACAGTGCAATGGGTTAATCACAATGTCTTCATCACACAGTGCAATGGGTTAATCACAATGTCTTTATCACACAGTGCAATGGGATAATCACAATGTCTTTATCACAGAGTGCAATGGGTTAATTACAATGTCTTTATCACACAGTGCAATGGGTTAATCACAGAGTGCAATGGGTTAATCCCAATGGGTTAATCACAGAGTGCAATGGGTTAATCCCAATGGGTTAATCACAGAGTGCAATGGGTTAATCCCAATGGGTTAATCACAGAGTGCAATGGGTTAATCACAATGTCTTTATCACACAGTGCAATGGGTTAATCACATTGTCTTTATCACACAGTGCAACAGGTTAATCACAATGGGTTAATCACACAGTGCAATGGGTTAATCCCAATGGGTTAATCACACAGTGCAATGGGTTAATCCTAATGGGTTAATCACATTGTCTTTATCACACAGTGCAATGGGTTAATCACATTGTCTTTATCACACAGTGCAATAGGTTAATCACAATGGGTTAATCACACAGTGCAATGGGTTAATCACAATGTCTTTATCACACAGTGCAATGGGTTAATCACAATGTCTTTAACACGCAGCGCAATGGGTTAATCACAATGGGTTAATCACACAGTGCAATGGGTGAATCACAATGGGATAATCACACAGTGCAATGGGTTAATCACAATGGGTTAATCACACAGTGCAATGGGTTAATCACAATGGGTTAATCACACAGTGCAATGGGTTAATCACAATGGGTTAATCACACAGTGCAATGGGTTAATCACAATGGGTTAATCACACAGTGCAATGGGTTAATCCCAATGGGTTAATCACACAGTGCAATGGGTTAATCACATTGTCTTTATCACACAATGCAGTGGGTTAATCACATTGTCTTTATCACACAATGCAATGGGTTAGTCACAATGGGTTAATCACACAGTGCAATGGGTTAATCACAATGGGTTAATCACACAGTGCAATGGGTTAATCACAATGAATTAATCACACAGTGCAATGGGTTAATCACAATGGGTTAATCACACAGTGCAATGGGTTAATCACACAGTGCAATGGGTTAATCACAATGGGTTAATCACACAGTGCAATGGGTTAATCACAATGGGTTAATCACACAGTACAATGGGTTAATCACACAGTGCAATGGGTTAATCACAATGGGTTAATCACACAGTGCAATGGGTTAATCACAATGGGTTAATCACACAGTGCAATGGGTTAATCACAATGGGTTAATCACAATGGGCAGAATTTTGCCCTCGGATGGCATGCGGGCCCCACCGGCTTGGCAGCGGACGGCCAGCTGAATCCCGCCACTGAAACGGGGCCCGCTGCCATTTTAAGTGGGCGGGTTAATTAAGGCCCGCCCAGCAGCATCCCCGATGGGAAGTGCTATGCTCTTTCTGTTCCGGGGGGGAGGGATTCCCCAACTGTCAAAGTGCGCTCTTTCGCGAAAGAGCGCACTTCTCCCTGAGACAAAGTGCTGTCTCAGGGAGACCAGTGATAGTCTGAAAAACTTCAAAATTACAAAAATTAAAAACTTATTAACATGTCCCCCTCGTGTGACAATGTCGCACGAGATGGGACATGTTAATAAAAAACACATAAACTTGATAACTTCTTTACAAAACAGACATGAAAAAGTTCTTCCTCACATCCCCTCAAAACCTCCTGCCCCTTACCTTAAATCTATGCCTCCTGGTTATTGATCCCTCCACCAAGGGGAAAAGTTCCTTCCTGTCTACACTATCTATGCCCCTCATAATTTTATTACACCTCAATCATGTCCCCCCTCAATCTCCTCTGCTCCAGGGAAAATAACCCCAGTTTATCCAATCTCTCCTCATAATTAAAACTCTCCAGCCCAGCCAATATCCTGGTAAATCTCCTCTGCACTCCCTCTAGTGCAATCACATCCTTCCTATAATGCAGATTCCAGGACTGCATGCAATACTCTAGCTATGGCCTAACCAGCGTTTTCCACTGTTCCAGCATAACCTCCCTGCTCTTATATTCTATGCCTCGGCTAATAAAGTCAACTATCCCACATGCCTTCTTAACCACCTTATCTATCTGCCCTGCTACCTTAAGGGACTGGTGCACATGCACACCAAGGTTCCTCTGATCCTCGGTACTTCCCAGGGTCCTATCATTCATCGTGTAAATCCGTGCCTTGTTTATCCTGCCCAAGTGCATCACCTCACAATTATCCGGATTAAATTCCATTTACCACTGATCAGCCCATCTGACCAACCTGTCTATATCCTCCTGTAATCTAAGGCTATCCTCCTCACTATTTATCACCCCACCAATTGTCGTGTCATCCGTGAACTTACTGATCAACTCTCCTACATTCAAGTCTAAATCGTTTATATATACCACAAACAGCAAGGGACCCAACACCGATCCCTGTGGAACCCCACTGGACACAGGCATCCAGTCACAAAAACACCCCCCGACCATCACCCTCTGCTTCCTGCCACTCAGCCAATTATGGATCCAATTTGCCAAATTGCCTTGGATCGCATGGGCTCTTACCTTCGTTATCAGTCTCCCATGCGGGACCTTATCAAAAGGCTTGCTGAAGTCCAAGTAGACTACATCAAATGCATTGCCCTCATCTACACACCTGGTCACCTCTTCGAAAAATTCAATCAAATTGGTCAGACATGGCCTCTTAACAAAACCATGCTGACTGCCCTTGATTAACCCCTGCCTCTCCAAGTGTAGATTAATTCTGTCCCTCAGAATTGCTTCCAATAGTTTCCCCACCACTGAGGTTAGACAGACTGGCCTGTAGTTCCCTGGTTTATCCCTTCCTCCCTTCTTGAATGACGGTACACAGTGCAATGGGTTAATAACACAATGTGACGGCTTATTAACAATGGGTTAAGCATAGTGCAATGTGTTAATCCTAAAGGGTTAACCACACAGCGCAATCGGTTAAGCACACAGTGGAAGGGTTAATCATGCAGTGCAATGAGCTAATCACATAGTGCAATGGGTCAATCACACACTGCAATATATTAATTGCAGTGCAATGGGTTAATCACACAGTGCAATGGGTTAATCCCAATGGGTTAATCCCAATACGTTAATCACACAGTGCAATGGGATAATCCCAATGGTTTAATCACACAATACAATGGGTTATTTATAATGTTTTTATCACAGAGTGCAAAGGATTAACCACACAGTGGATGGGTTAATCACACAGTGCAATGGATTAATCACAATAGGTGAATGACACAGTGCAATGGGTTAATCCCAATGGGTTAATCACACAGTGCATTGGTTTAATCACACAGTGCATTGGGTTAATCACACTCTGCATTTGGTTAGTAATGGAGTGCAATCTGTTAACCACACAGTGCAATCAATTAATCCCAATGGGTTAATCACACAGTGTAATGTGTTAATCCCAATGGGTTAATCACACAGTGTAATGTGTTAATCCCAATGAGTTAATCAAACAATGCAATAGGTTAATCCCAATGGGCTAATCATACAGTGCAATGGGTTAATCACAATGGGCTAATCACACAGTGCAATGGGTTAATCACAATGTCTTTATCACACAGCGCAATGTGTTAATCCCAATGAGTTAATCAAACAGTGCAATAGGTTAATCCCAATGGGCTAATCACACAGTGCAATGGGTTAATCACAATGTCTTTATCATGCAGTGCAATGGGTTATCACACAGTGCAATGAGTTAATCACACTGTGCAATGGGTAAATCACACAGTGCAATGGGTTAATCATGGAGTGCAAAGCCTTATTCACACAATGCATTGTGTTAGCCCCAAAGGGTGAATCACACAGTGCAATGGGTTAATCACACATTACAAAGGCTTAATCACACAATGCAATATGCTAATCCCAAATGGTTAATTAGACAGTGCAAAGAGTTAATTACAAGGTGCAATGGGTTAATCACACGGTACAATGGGTTAACCATGGAGTGTAAAGCCTTATTCACATAATGCATTGTATTACCCTCAAAGGGTTAATCACACATTGCAATGGCGTAATCACACCATGCAATAGGTTAATCACACAGTAGAGTGGGTTAATCCAAACCATTAATCACACGGTGCAATGAACTAATTACACAATGAACATATTAACATAAGAACGTAAGAAAAAGGAACTGGAGAAGATCATTCAGGCCCCCGAGCCTGCTCCGCCATTCAGTAAGATCATGGCTGATCTTCTCGTGTTTCGATTTACACATTCCGGTCTAACCCCGATAACCTTTGATTCCCTTGCCTGACAAAAATCTATCTACCTCTGACTTAAAATACTCAATTAACCCACCTCCACCACCTTCTGAGGCAGAGAGAAAATCGCACAGCCCTCTGAGAGTAAAAAAATTGTCCTCATCTCTGTCCTAAAAGGGTGAACCTTCTTTTTAAAACAGTGCCCCTTAGTTCTGGACTCACCCACAAGAGGAAACATCCTTTTGACGTCCACCTTGTCAAGGCCGTTCAGGATCTTATATACTTCAATCAAATCACCCCTCACTCTTCTAAACTCCCATGAAAACAATCACAGCCTGTCCACCCTTTCCTCATAAGACAACCCATTCATTCCAGGTATCAATTTACTAAACCTCCTATGAACTGCCTCCAATGCATTTACATCCTTCCTTAAAAAAGGAGACCAAAACTGCACACAGTATTCAAGGTGCGGTCTCACCAATGCCCTGAATAACTGAAGCATAACATCCTTACTTTTATGTTCAATCCCTCTCGTAACAAGGCATAGTATTCCATTAGCCTTCTTAATTACTTGCTGTACCTGCATACTAACTTTTTGTGACTCATGTACTGGAACACCTAGCTCCCTCTGCACCCAGAATTATGCTGCTGTTCTCCATTTAAGTAATACTCTGTTTTTTTGTTCATCCTGCCAAAGTGAACAACTTCACATTTTCCCACATTACACTCAATTTGCCAGCTCTTTGCTCACTCACTCCACCTATCTATATCCATCTGCAACATCCTCATGCCCACTTCACAACTTACTTTCCTACCTATGCAATGAGTTAATCAAATAGTGCAATGGGTTGATTGCACTGCACAATAAGTTAATCATGCAGTGCAATGTTTAATCACGCAGTGCAAAGCCTTATCCACATGGCGTAATGTGTTAATCCCAAAGGGTTAATCGCACAGTGCTGTGGGTTAATCACACAGTGCAATGGATTAATTACACAGTGCAATGGGGTAATCACACCATGCAATGGGTTAATCACAGTGCAACGGGTTGATCACACTGTGCAATGGGTTAATGATACAGTGCAATGGGTTAATTGCAAAGCCTAATCACAAAGGGTTAATCCCATAGTACAATTCATCACACTGTGCAATGGGTTAATCACACATTGCAATGTGTTATTCACGCAGTGCAAAGCATTATTCACACAATGCAATGTGTTAATCCCAAAGGGTTAATCACACATTGCAATGGGTTAATCCCAGTGATTTAATCATACAGTGCAATAGGTTAATCACACAGTGGAATGGATTAATCCCAATTGGTTAATCACACAGTGTGATGAGTTAATCAGACAATGAACATAATAACATAAAAACATCAAAAGTAGTAACAGGGTAGCCCATTCGGTCCCTCGAGCCTGCTCCACCATTCAATAAAATCATGGCTGATCTTCTGTTTCAATCTCCACATCGCCATCTAATCCCGATAACCTTTCATTCCCTCATCTAACAAGAATCTGCAGTTTTTTGCTTTTATCTTAGTGTTTAAGAATCTATCTGCTTCTGCCTTAAAAATATTCAATGATCCCGCTTCCACCACCTTCTGAGGCGGCAAATTCCAAAGTCGCACAACCCTCTGAGAGAAAAAAATTGCCTCATCTCTGTCCTGAAAGGGCGACGCCTAATTTTAAAACACCGCCCCCTAGTCCTGGACTCACCCACATGAGAAATCATCCTTTTGATGTCCACCTTGTCAAGGCCATTCAGGATCTTGTATACTTCAATCAAATCACCTTTCACTCTTCTAAACTCCACTGGAAACAAATCCACTCTGTCCAACCTTTCCTCATAAGACAACCCACTCATTCCAGGTATCAATCTACTAAACCTCCTTTGAACTGCCTCCAATGCATTTACATCCTTCCTTAAATAAGGATACCAAACCTGCACACATTATTCGAGGTACGGTCTCACCCAATGCCCTGAATAACTGAAGCATAACATCCTCAATTTTATGTTCAACCCCTCTTGTAATAAAGGATAACATTCCATCAGCCTTCTAAATTACTTGCAGTATCTGCATACTAACATTTTGTGATTCATGTATGAGAACACCTAGACTTCTCTGCACCACCTAAGAATTATGCAGCCGTTCTCCATTTCAGTAATACTCTGCTTTTTTGTTCATCCTGTCAAAACGAATAACTTCACATTTTCCCACATTAAAATCCATTTGCTAGATCTTTTCCCATTCACTCAGACTATCTATATCCATCTGCAACCTCCTCATGTCCTCTTGACAACATACTTTCCTATCTATCTTTGAGTCAGCTGCAAGTATTGCTATCATGTATTCAATCCCCTCAATGAAGTCATTGATGTAAATCGTAAAAAGTTGAGGCCCCAGCACCAACTCTTGTGGGACTCCATTGCAATGCACACAATGCAATGGATTAATCCCATTGGGTTGATCACAGAGTGCAGTAGGTTAATCACACAGCGCAATGGTTTAATCACACAGTGCAATGGGTTAGTCATGCTGTGCAATGGATTAATCACACAGTGCAATGGGTTAATCCCAATGGTTTAATCACATGGAGCAATGTGTTAATCACAGTTCAATGGGTTAATCACACAGTTTAATGGGTTAATCATACAGTTCAATGGGTTAATCACAGTCCAATGAGTTAATCACACATTGCAATGCGTTAATCCTAATGGGTTAATCACACAGTGCAATGTGTTAGTCATGCCGTGTAATGTTTTAATCACACAGTGCAATCAGTTAATCACAATGGGTTAATCACAGTGCATTGGGTTAATCACATAGAGAAATTGGTTAATCACACAGTGCAATGTGTTAGTCATGCAGTGTAATGTTTTAATTACACAGTGCAATCAGTTAATCATAATGGATTAATCACAGTGCAACAGGTTAATCCCAATTGGTTTATCACACAGTGCAATCTGTTAATGCCAATGGGTTAATCACACACAGCATTGTGTTATTCACACAGTTCAATGGATTAATCACCGTGCATTGGGTTAATCACACAGAGAAATCTGTTTATTACACAGTGCAATTGATTAATCACACAGTGCAATGCGTTAATCCCAAGGGGTTAATCACACAGTGCAATGTGTTAGTCATGCAGTGTAATGTTTTAATTACACAGTGCAATAGGTTAATCCCAGTGGATTTATCACACTGTGCAATGGGTTTGTCACACAGTGCAATGGGTTAGTCACTCAGTGTGATAGGTTAATCACATGGTGCAATGAGTTAATCACACAGTGCAATGGGTTGATCACATTGCGCAATGGGTTGATCACACTGCGCAATCATTTAATCACGCAGTGCAATAGCTTAATCACACAATGCAGTGGGTTAGTTCCAATGGGTTAATCATGGTGTGTAAAGCTTTATTCACACAGTGCAATGTGTTCATTCCAAAGGGTTAATCACACAATGCAATGGATTAATCTGGCAGTGCAATGTGTTAATCGCAAAATGCAATAGGATAAGTACACTGTACAATGGGCTAAAAACACAGTGCTTTGTGTTAATCACACAGCACAATGGGTTATTTATGCAGTGCAATGGGTTAATCACGTCGTGCAATGGGTTAATCACAGAGGAATATGTTAGTCACACAGTGCAATGGGTTGATCATGCAGTGCAATGGCCTAATCTCAAAAGTTCAATGTGTTAATCACGCAGTGCAATGGGTTATCACACCATGCAATGGGTTAATCACAGTGCAATGGACTAATCACACAGTGCAATGTGTTAATCAAACAGTGCATTGAGTTAATCAGAGTGCAATGGGTTAAACACAGTGCAATGTATTAATCCTTTCGACGTCCACCTTGTCAAGGCCATTTTTGATCTTGCATATCAAATCACCCCACACTCTTCTAAACGCCAGTGGAAACAAACCCAGTCTGTCCAACCTTTCCTCATAAGATAACCCACTCATTCCAGGTATCCATCTCGTAAACCTCCTTAGAACTACTTCCAATGCATTTACATCCGTCCTTAAATAAGGAGACCAAAACTGCACACAGTATTCGAGGTGCAATCTCACCAATGCCCTGTATAACTAAAGCATGACATCCTTACATTTATGTTCAATCCCTCTTGTAATAAAGGATAGCATTCCATTAGCATTCTTAATTACTTGCTGTAGCAGCATATTAACTTTTTGTGACTCATGTACTAGAACACCTAGCTCCCTCTGCACCTCAGAATTATGCTACTGTTCTCCATTTAAGTAATACTCTGTTTTTTTGTTCATCCTGCCAAAGTGAACAACTTCACATTTTCCCACATTAAGCACAATTTGCCAGATCTTTGCACAATCACTCCACCTGTCTATATCCATTTGCAACCTCCTCATGTCCACTTTACAAAGTACTTTCCTACCTATCTTTGTGTCATCTGCAAATATTGTTACTATGTCTTCACTCCCCTCAACTGAGCCATTACCATAAATCGTAAAAAGTTGAGGCCCCAGCAGTGACACCTGTGGGACTCCATTGCAATGCAACGGGTTAATCACATAATGCAATGGCTTAATTACATGGAGCGATGGATTAATCAGGACTTGCAAGGACTTAATCACACAGTGCAATGGGTTAATCCCAATGGGTTTATCGCACAGTGCAATGGATTAATCACACAGTGCAATGGGTTAACCACATAGTGCAATGGGCTAATCATACAGTGCACTCAGTTAATCACGATGAGTTAATCACAGTGCAAAAAGTTAATCCCAATGGGTTTATCACACAATGCAATGGGTTAATGGTGCAGTGCAATGGGTTAGTCACACAGTGTGAAGGGTTAATCATGCACTTCAATGGCGTAACCACACAGTGCAATGGTTAATTACACAATGTATTGTGTTAAACACACAATGCTATTGTTTAATCACACAGTGTAATGGGTTAATCCCAATGGGTTTATCACATAGTGCAATGGATTAATCACAGAGTGCAAAGGTTAGTCACTTTGTGTGATGGATTAATCACACAGTGCAATGGCTTAATCAGGCATTGCAAAGGGTCAATCACATAGTGCAATCTGTTAATCCCAATGGGTTAATCACACAGTCCAATAGGTTACTCACACAGTGCAATGGGTTAATCACATCGAACAATAGGTTAAGCAGGACTTGCAAAGGCTTAATCACACAGTAGAATGGGTTAATCCCAATGAGTTAATCACAGTGCAATGGGTTAATTACACAGTGCATTGTTAATCTCAGTGCAATGAGTTACTCATGCAGTACAATGGATTAATCACACTGTGCAAAGCGTTAGTCCCTCAGTGTGATGGGCTAATCACACAATGCAATGGGTTAATCCCAATGGGTTAATCACACAATGCAATGGGTTAGTCACACAGTGTAATGGGATAATCACAGTACAATGCGCTAATCACAGTACAATGCGCTAATCACACAGTGAGATTAATCACACCGTGCAATGGTTTAATCACACTGCAATGGGTTAATCACACAGTGCAGTGTGTTAATCATGCAGTGCAATGGGTTAATCACACCATGCAATAGGTTAGTCATGCAGTGCAATGTGTTAATCACACAGTATAATTGGATAATCACAGTACAATGCGCTAATCTCACAGTGCAATGAGTTAATCATGCAGTACAATGGGTTAATCACACTGTGCAAAGTGTTAGTCCCTCAGTGTGATGGGCTAATCACACAGTGCAATGGGTTAATCCCAAAGGGTTAATCACACAATGCAATGGGTTAGTCACACAGTGTAATGGGATAATCAGTACAATGCGCTAATCACACAGTGAGATTAATCGCGCCGTGCAATGGTTTAATCACACTGCAAAGGGTTAATCACACAGTGCAGTGTGTTAATCATGCAGTGCAATGGGTTAATCACACTGTGCAATAGGTTAGTCATGTAGTGCAATGTGTTAATCACACAGTATAATGGGATAATCACAGTACAATGCGCTAATCACACAGTGCGTTGTTAATCTCACAGTGCAATGAGTTAATCATGCAGTACAATGGGTTAATCACACTGTGCAAAGTGTTAGTCACGCAATGTGATGGGCTAATCATGCAGTGCAATGGGTCACTCATGCAGTGCAATGTATTAAACACACAGAGCAATGTATTAATCATGCATTTCAAAGGATTAATCACACAGTAGAACGTGTTAATCCTAATGGATTAATCACACAGTGTAATGGTTTAAGCACAGTACAATGGGTTAATCATGCACTGCAATCCCTGCACCCATTTGCAGCTCTTGTCTGAGTTTCCTTTACCTTCGTGATGTTAGTTGAAGGATAATTTTGACCAGAATACTGGGTGAACTTCCATCCTCTTCTTCAAAATAGTGCCATGGAAACCTTTTCACCCACCTGAGAGAGCAGACAGGGCCTTGGTTTAACGTCTCAGCTGAAATATGGCACACTCCCGCAGCATTTCACTGTAGTGTCAACCTGGATTGAACGCACAACCTTCTGACTTCAAGGTGACAGCATTATTCATTTATCACTTGCTACCACTTGAGGGATCAAGCAAAGAGTCCGTCGGGAGTTCCGTTCGGGTATCAGCCCAGACTACAACAGAGACAGATGTGAAGGTTGAAGTCTTGAATACTGGGATCTTTATTTATAGCATTTTAAATAAACTAATGTATTGGATTACTTTATGTTTGGTGCTTCTAAAGGGAAACAGATGCATTTCCCAGAAGTGGTCCTTTATTGACCCACAATCAAAGCAACTAGGCTTAAGTTTGGTATGCCAACTGCATGCTTAGAAGAAACTTTATCATGAGGAGAAATTATAGGCCAGCAACATGTTTGCCATGAGGTCTACTTTTATTTAGGTTTCCAATTACACAGCCTGAGTTGGCACCTTTTCACACTGCCACCCAGTTTTATACAGCAACTGCCAATCACTGAGAATTGTCAGACACTCTTGCAGATCTTCAGCATGGGCACAATTGTTGGGACGATATGAAAGCTGCAACATGCAGGGAATGGGGGAGTTCAGACAGTCTCAGAAACTAAATGGCTTTCACCATTTTTTTCTGCTACGCTTTGGAAGGTAAAGTTCACTCCACATTGAAGGCATTCTTAATTCAGCATAGGAACACGGGTAAACTATCCCGCCCCTCCCTTCGGTTCTGCCATTTAATTAGATTGTGGCTGAACTCTATCTCAAACCCACTGCTCCACCGTTATTCCATATATCCTAGAAACCTTACCCACCAATCCATCAAACTAAATCTTCTGTTAACCTTCAATCCTGATCCTTTTAACATTCAATCTCTCAGTACACATCATTCTAACCCATAATTGCAATCACATTATCTTAAAGCTGAATCTTGTACACCTACATCTAAACATTAATCTCCATCAGTAAGTATCCTTCTCAATTTCTATCAGTTCACATCATTCTAACCACAAACTCCAGCCGCATGAATTCTAACCTCCAATCTCCATCAGTAACTGTATTCTACCTGCCATCTCCACTAGCTAACATCCTTCTAACCTCCAATCTCCATCAGTGCACATCTTTCTGGAACTCAAAGACTATGTTCAAAATGCCAACCTTGATCGGTAAACATTTTTCTAACTCTCAATCTCTCTCAGTACACATCCCTCTAACCCTCAATCTCCATCAATAACCATGCCTTTAAACCTCAATCTCAATCGATACATACTCTTCTGAACTTCCATCTCTATCCACAAATATCATCCAAACCACAAACGCTATCAGTTCACGTTGTTCCAACCCTCAATATCTATTACCACACATTCTTCTAACACAATATCCCTAACAGTAAACATCTTCCTAAACCACAGTTTCTATCAGTGTACAATCTTCAGACCACAATATTAGGCAGTAAACATACTTTGAACACTAGATTAGTGTCAGCAGTGGCTTAGTTGGTAGCACTCTTGTCTCTAATCAGACAGTTGTGGGTTCAAGGCCCACTCCAGAGACTTGAGCACAAAAATCAGGATTGACTTGCCAGTGCTGCACTGTCTTTTGGCTAAGAAATTAAGCCAAGAATGCGACTGCTCTCTCAGGTGGCTGTCAAAGATTTCATGGCACTGTTTTGAAGGCCAATGGAGTGACCCCTAGCGTCCTGGCCAATATTTATTACTCAATCAGCATCACAAAAAAAATTACCTGGTCACGATCACATTGCTGTTTGTGAGAGTTTGCTGTATGCAAATTGGCTGCCATATTTCTTACACCACTACAGTGACTATGCTTCAAAAAATGCTATGAAGTGCTTTAGATGTCCTGATGGTGTGAACAGTGTTATATAAATGCCAGTCTTTCTTTTTTAATTTTCACTTCAGTTTGGTTAATTTAGTTAGGGATCGCTGACATTTGAAAAGGAATATGAATACCTCATTTTAATCAATAGAACTACGCCGCAAGATTTCACATTTTTTAAAAAACAAACTTAATTGTAAGAATTAAACAAAGCAAATATAATTAACACTATATCTTATAACTACATGTTATGGACTGAGGAATACTTCTTACTTCTCCCAAGAATTCTCTTATAGGGTACATCAATCTTAGACTTATTTATTTCTGTAGGGACAACCTATAAGAATGACAAAGTTCTCTGGAGAACTCTCTTCAGCTCCAGCTATTCTCAGAGGTAAAACTTTCATTTATCATTTCTAGACGGTGGGTGGCCCAGTTCCTTGGTTCTGATTGCTTTTTAATACTTCCAAGCTAATTCAGCTGATTATTTTTCAATAAGACACTGTGAGGCCTATTATAGATTCTCCACTAGCTTCAAACTAGGTAAGCTTACGGCTTCTGTTTCCTCACAAACTTCAAACTGAGGTTATGCCTCAGCCAAGTTCCACACAGTCAATGATGATTTTAGATCTTTACTCTGCTTACAATGCAGGTCTATTTAACTGTCATTTACTTTGGCTATCTTCGCTCAGTGAGCTGCAAGCTATGTCAGGTCCAAATTGCAACTAAAAACTCTCTCAAAAAACACCCAGGTAAATTGAAACCAGAGAATGTTTCTAAGCTCCAACCATCTCCATAACGATGAAGCCTGCACTGGGATGCCCTCAAACTGACCTTTAATTATCCCTGGTTTATAATTCATATTTTGATCTGATGCAGTAAATGGGTCTTACAACCTTTCAGGGCTTACTGAATGCTTTTAAACTAATTTATCTCTACCTCCCAAAGTGGAAACATCCCTCTGAACTGCCATTACTATAAGTTTTGCAGACATCACATCTCCAGCTGTTTAGCTAAGTAAGCCCACCTTTATAGCTCTACTCTATTCTGACTTTATTAAACAAACATTGATCACTTTTTGAACTGCCATTTCTTGAGATTATCTGCAAGCTCTAAAGTCTAGCATTTTAATTAACTTTCTTGCTGTTAACCTCTTAAAGCAACATGGTCCCAACCTTTTCAGTTTAATAGGTTCCAAGCTGTTTTAATCCCACTTTCTACAGTTAAACAAAATTTAATTCTAAAACCTAAAAATTATATTCTGAAACAGATTAATTATATCCACAACAACTGAATCTCTACGTCTATGAAATTTAGTTTAATAATTAGAATTTGATTTACAGCTTTAAAAGCTGGTTAAGCTAACTAGTTAACAGAAACTGCCTGTCAGTGGTGTTTATGAGGAGACATTGGGGAAACCGGATCTGTATTCTCTAGCGTTTAGAGGAATGAGAGGTGATCTCATTGAAACTTACAAAATTCATACAGGGCTCGACAGGGTAGATGTGGATAGGATGCTTCCCCTGGCTGGTGAGTCTAGAACCAGTGGACACAGTCTCAGAGTCTCAGGCAGGACATTTAAGGCTGAGATGAGGAGAAATTTCTTCACTCAGAGGATGGTGAAGTTTTGGAATTCTCTACCCCAGAGGGCCTTGGAAGCTCAGTCATTGAGCATGTTCAAGACTGAGGTCAATAGATTTCTGGATAGTAATGACATCAGGGATTACGGAGATAGAGTGGGAGAGTGGCATTGAGGTAGATGATCAGCCATGAGCTAACTGAACAGTAGAGCAGGCTGGACAGGCTGAATAGCCTCCTCCTGTTCCAATGTTCCTCTGTTTAACAGGAGTTTAGTGTAAATGGGAAACCAGTGCAGAGGCAGAAGGAGGTCCTGCTGAAATTTATTTTTCACCTCCAATACTTGTTGTGGAAACTTGAGATAGTAAGTATTTAAAAATGTTGTTCACTGCTTAGCACCAGATAGTGTGGAGATTAAGAAAAAGCTTAAATAAACTAAAAAAACTGAATAAATAGTATAACTAACAGAATAAGATATGGCAGAGCAGGTTGCGTATGTCTGGACTACAGTATGTAGGACTGGTGGACAGTGAATATATTTGCAGAAGATGACTCCATCTTGAATCTCTGTGGCTCAGAATTGTTGAGCTGGACTGCAGGTTGAGGCAGAGCAATATAAGACCATAAGACATAGGAGCAGAAATTAGGCCATTCGGCCCATCGAGTCTGCTCCGCCATTCAATCATGACTGATAAGTTTCTCAACCCCATTCTCCCGCCTTCTCCCCGTAACCCTTGATCCCCTTACCAATCAAGAACCTATCTATCTCGGTCTTAAATACACTCAATGACCTGGCCTCCACAGCCTTCTGTGGCAATGAATTCCATAGATTCACCACTCTCTGGCTAAAGAAGTATCTCCTCATCTCTGTTCTAACAGGTCTTCCCTTTACTCTGAGGCTGTGCCCTCGGGTCCTAGTCTCTCCTACTAATGGAAACATCTTCCCCACATCCACTCTATCCAGGCCTTTCAATATTCTGTAAATTTCGATCAGATCCCCCCTCATCCTTCTAAATTCCATCGAGTACAGACCCAGAGTCCTCAAACGTTCCTCACATGTTAAGCCTTTCATTCCTGGGATTATTCTTGTGAACCTCCTCTGGACCCTCTCCAGGGTGAGCACATCCTTCCTGAGATACGGGGCCCAAAATTGCTCACAATATTCTAAATGTGGTCTGACCAGAGCCTTATAAAGCCTCAGCAGCACATCCCTGCTTTTATATTCTAGTCTTCTCGAAATAAATGCCAACATTGCATTTGCCTTCCTAACTACCAACTCTGGATAGTTTACTCTAGACTTTGGTCACAATTTGTAGACAGACAAATGTTCGGAAGAGGCTTGGTATGACTATAGGGGTTACAGCACAGCAGGAGGTCTGGCCTAGCATGTCTGTGCTGCCTCTTTGCAAAAGCAACTCACCTAGTCCTACTCCCTCACCTTTTCCCTGTAGCTCTGCTAATATTTTCTCTTCAGGTAATTGTCCAATTTCCTTTGAAAGCCATGATTGAATCTGCCTCCACCACACTCTCAGACAGTGCATTCCTGGTGCTAATTATTTGTTGCAGGAAAGAAGCTTTTACTTCATGTCGCCATTGCTTCTTTTACAAATCACCTTAAATCAGTGTCCTTAGGTTCTCAATCCCTACATTAGCAGAAACAGTTTCTCCCTATATACTCTGACCAGACCCTCATGACTTTGAACACCCCTATCAAATCTCCCTCTAATCGCTACTCCAAGGCTAACAGTACCAGCTTCTCCAATCCATCTACATATAGCTGAAGTTCCACATCCCCAGAACCATTCTTGTGAATCTTTTCTGCACCCTCTCTCATGCCTTCATATCCTTCCTAAAGTGTGGTGCCCAGAACTGGACACAATACTCCTGCTGAGGCTGAATCAGCTCTTTTCACAAGTTTTCTAAGTAATAATTTCCTATCTTTTGCACTCTTTGCCCCTATTTATAAAGCACATGATCGCATATTCTTTATTAACCACTTTTGCAATCTGCCCTGTCACTTTGAACAATTTGTTCACACAGGTCCCTCTGCTCCTGAACCCTCTTTAGAATTGCACCCTTTATTTTATATTGCCTTTCTTCATTCTTCCTACCATTCTTCCTTGCATTAAAATTTATCTGCCACTAGTTTGTCCATTCTATGTCCTCTTGAAGTCTATCACGATACTTCTCACATTTCACAATACTTCCAAGTTTGTGTCATCTGTAAATTTTGAAATTGTGCCCTGCACACCCAAGTCTGGGCCATTAATATAGATCAAGGAAAACAGTGGTCCTAACACTTTTTTCCTTGGGAACAGTCAAACACTCAAGAAGCTTGACACCATCCAGGACAAAGCAGTCCATTTGATTGGCACCACATCCACAAACATTCACTCTCTCCACCACCAACACACAGTAGCAACAATGTGTACCATCTACAAGATGCACTGCAGAAACTCACAAAGGCTCCTTAGACAGCACCTTCCAAACCCACAACCACTACCATCTAGAAGGACAAGGGCAGCAGATAGATGGGAACACCATCACCTGGAAGTTCCCCTCCAAACCATTCAGCATCCTGACTTGCTTCCGTTCCTTCGCTGTCGCTGGGTCAAAATTTTGGAACTCCCTTCCTAACAGCACTGTGGGTGTACCTACAGCACATGGACTGCAGCGGTTCAAGGAGGCAGCTCACCACCACCTTCTCAAGGGCAATTATGGATGGGCAATAAATGCTGGCCTAGCCAGTGATGCCCACATTCAATAGATGAATTTAAAAAAACATCATTATACACCTTCCTCTGGTCTGAAACCAACTGTTCACCACTACTCTCTGTTTCCTGTTACACAGCCAATTTCGATTTTGCCACTGTCCCTTTTATTTCATGGGCTCTAACTTTGCTGACAAGCCTGATATGTGGCACTTTATCAAATGACTTTTGGAAGGCCATGTGAATCACATCAACCGCATTACACTCATCAATTATTATTATTATTCATATTTATTTATTCATTATTCATATTTATAAACAATTATTCATAATTAATTATGAATGAAAGGCTTAACATACGAGGAATGGTTAAGGATTCTGGGTCTATACTCGATGGAGTTTAGAAGGATGTGGGGGGATCTGATTGAAACTTACAGAATACTGAAAGGCCTGGATAGAGTGGACGTGGAGATGTTTCCATTAGTAGGAGAGACTAGGACCCGAGGGCACAGCCTCAGAGTAAAGGGAAGACCTTTTAGAACAGAGATGAAGAGAAACTTCTTTAGCCAGAGAGTGGTGAATCTATGGAATTCATTGCCACAGAAGGCTGTGGAGGCCAGGTCATTGAGTGTATTTAAGACCGAGATAGATAGGTTCTTGATTGGTAAGGGGATCAAGGGTTACGGGGAGAAGGCGGGAGAATGGGGTTGAGAAACTTATCAGCCATGATTGAATGGCGGAGCAGACTCGATGGGCCGAATGGCCTAATTTCTGCTCCTGTGTCTTATGGTCTTATGGTCTTATGAACCCTCAGTATAGAGCACAGAGTAAGGAGAAGCCAGGTAAGATGGAGAACAAGGATCCACCAAAACTGATCCTATTCGATAGGTACAATGTACTTGCTACCTGTGAGGATAGGGATAAAGACTGTCAAAGGGACAGCCAGGATGTGAATCATGGCAGCTTAGAGCAAGAGGCTGTCCAAAGGGTGTTTGGAACGGGAAGGGGAATGCTGTGTGGTAGTAGTAAGGCATTCAAAAATTAGGTGGACAGCCATTGTGAGCAGGATTGAGCATCCTGTTTTTTCCTCCTGCCTGGCGCCAGGTTGAGGGACATGTTGAACTGGCTTGAAAGGATATTGGAGAGGGAGGGGAAGGATCTGGTTATTTTGATCCACATTGTGACCAACAACATAGGACAGAGTAGGTGAGCGACTGGGTTTGGGAAGAACACAGAACTAGGAGCCAAATTAAAGAACAGAACCTCAAGGGCTTATAATCTTTACATTATTACCTGGACTACATGCAAATTGGTGTCAGAGTAAACAGATTAGGGGCATGAACACATGGTTGAAAGAGGGATTCCATTTCATTGCGGCATTGGCACCAGCTCTGGGACAAGGAGGAACAGTGCCATTGGGACAGCCTCCGGCTGAACTGGGATAAGATCAAGATCAGGGTGGAAAGGATATAACTGGCAGTCACAAGGATGCTAAACAGGAAGTGTGTGGGAACGGAGGACACGGCTAGAAAAGGTATTGCAGATAAAATTAAGAAAGAAAAGGGAAAAGAGTAAAGTTACAGCCAGAAACTAATTTTTCTTTATTCATTCAAAGGATGTGGGCTTCGCTGGCTAGGCCAGCATTTATTGCTCACCCCTAATTGCCCCTTGAACACTACAGGTAAAGGGAAAACGAAAAGATGGAAATTAATTAAGCCAGGAGAAATAGGAAATGCATGAGTAAAACACTTGAGCAGAAGGACAGGTTAAGTTTTGTGGCATTGTTTAGACAAATGCATGGAGTATAAGGAACAAACTGAATGAATTGCAAATTCAAATTCAAGTTGGAGGGTATGGAATGGCGGCCAAGGATACAAGATGGTCAGGGCCGGGAACTAACTAAGTATTTTTTTCTTTCTGAGGGTGGGAGTGTCACTGGAAAGGCCAACATATATTGCCCAATACATAATTGCCCTTGAGAAGGTGGTGGTGAGCAGCCTTCTTGAACCGCTGCAGTCCATGTGGTGTAGGTACACCCACAGTGCTGTTAGGGAGGGAGTTCTAGGGCTTTGACCCAGTGACAGTGAAGGAACGGTGATATATTTCCAAGTCAGGACGGTGAGTGACTTGGAGGGAAACTTCCAAGTGGTGGTGTTCCCATGTGTTTTCTGCCGTTGTCCTTCTAGATGGTAGTGGTCATGGGTTTGGAAGGTGCAGTTGAAGGAGCCTTAGTAAGTTGCTGCAGTGCATCTTGTAGATGATACACAATGTTGAAATTGTGCATCAGTGGTGGAGGGAGCGAATGTTGAAGGTGGTGAATGGGATGTCGAATAAGCAAACTGCTTTGTCATGGATGGTTCCGCGCTTCTTGAGTGTTCTTTGAGTCATAGCCATCCAGACAGTGGAGAGTATTCCATCACACTCTGTAATTTTTTTCATTCATGGGATGTGGGTATTACTGGTCAGGCCAGCATTTATTGCCCACCCCTAATTGCCCTTGAGGAGGTGGTGTGAGCTGCCTTCTTGAAACGCTGCAGTCCATGTGGTATAGATACACCCACAGTGCTGTTAGGGAGGGAGTTCCAGGATTTTGACCCAGCGACAGTGAAGGAACGGTGATATATTTACAAGTCAGGATGGGGAGTGACTTGGAGGGGAACTTCCAGGCAGTGGTGTTCCTATGTGTCTGCTGCCCTAGCACATATGGGTTTGGAAGATGCTGTCTGAGGAGCCTTGGTGAATTCCTGCAGCGCATCTTGTAGATGGTACATACTGCTGCTACTGTGTGTCGGTGGTGGAGGGCGTAAATGTTTGTGGATGGGGTGTCAGTCAAGCGGGCTGCTTTGTATGGATGGTGTCAAGCTTCTTGAGTGTTGCGGGAGCTGCACTCATCCAGGCAAGTGGGGAGTATTCCATCACACTCCTGACTTGTGCCTTGTAGATTGTGGACAGGTTTTGGGGAGTCAGGAGGTGAGTTACTGTGAGGATTCCTAGCCTCTGACCTGCTCTTGTAGGCTACAGTATTTATGTGGCTCATGCAGTTCAGTTTCTGGTCAATGGTAACCCCCACGATTTGATAGTAGGCGATTCAGCATTGATAATGCCATTTAACGTCAAAAGGCAATGGTTGGAATCACTCTTGTTGGAGATGGTCATTGCCTGACACTTATGTGGCATGAATGTTACTTGCCACTTGTCATCCCAAGCTTGGATATTGTCCAGGCCTTGCTGCAATTGGACATGGACTGCTTGAATACCTGTGGAGTTGCAAATGATGCTGAACATTGTGTAATCGTCAGTGGACATCCGCATTTCTGACCTTATGATGGAAGGAAGGTCATTGATGAAGCAGCTGAAGATAGTTGGGCTGATGACACTACCCTGAGGAACTCCTGCAGTGATGTCCTGGGACTGAGATGATTGACCTCCAACAACCACAACCATCTTCCTTTGTGCTAGGTATGACTCCAACCAGTGGAGAGTTTTCCCCCTGATTCCCATTGACTTCAGTTTTTCCACAGCTCCTTGATGTCACACCTGGTCAAATGCTGCCTTGATGTCAAGGGCAGTACTGCTCACCTCAGCTCTGGAGTTCAGCTCTTTTGTCCATGTTTTAACCAAGGCTGTAATGAAGCCAGAAGCTGAGTGAGTCTGGCAGAACACAACTGAGCATCAGTGAGCAGGTTGCACTTGATAGCATTGTTGGCAGCCCCTTCCATCACTTTACAGACGATCGAGAGTAGTTTGAAAGGGCGGTAATTGGCTGGGTTGGCTTTTTGTGGACTGGGCTTACCTGGGAAATTTTCCACATTGCTGGGTAGATGCCAGTGTTGTAGCCGTACTGGAACAACTTGGCTAGGGGCACAGCAAGTTCTGGAGCACAAGTCTTCAGTACTATTGCTGGAAAATTGTCAGGGCCCATAGACTTTGCAGTATCCAGTGCCTCCAACTGTTTCTTGAAATCACATGGAGTGAATGGAATTGGCTGAAGACTGGCATCTGTGATGCTGGGGGCCTCTGGAGGAGGCCAAGGTGAATCATGCACTCGGCACTTCTGGCTGAAGATTTTGCGAATGCTTCAGTTTTATCTTTTGCACTAATGTGCTGGGCTCCTCCATCATTAAGGATGGGGATATTTGTGGAGACTCCTCCTCCACTGAATTGTTTAATTGTCCATCACCATTCATGACTGGATGTGGCAGGACTGCAGAGCTTAGATCTGATCCATTGGTTGTGGAATCGCTTAGCTCTGTCTATCACTTGCTGCTTATGCTGTTTGGCACGCAAGTAGCCCTGTGTTATAACTACAACAGGTTGACACCTCATTTTTAAGTATGCCTGGTGCTGCTCCTGGCATGCCCTCCTGCACTCTTCATTGAACCAGTGTTGATCCCCTGGCTTGTTGATAATGGTAGAGTGGGGGATATGCCGGGCTGTGAGGTTACAGATTGTGGTCAAGTACAATTCTGCTGCTGCTGATGACCCACAGGGGTTCATGGATGCCCAGCATTGAGTTGTTAGATTTGTTCGAAATCTATCTCATTTAGCATGGTGGTAGTGCCACACAACACGTTGGAAAGTATCCTCAATGTGAAGATGGGACTTCGTCTCCATAAGTAGTTACTCCTACCGATACTGTCGTGGACAGATGCATCTGTGGCAGGCAGGTTGGTGAGGATGAGGTCAAGTATGTTTTTCCCTCTTGTTGATTCCCTCACCACCTGCTGGAGACCCAGTCTAGCAGCTATGTCCTTTAGGGCTTGGCCAGCTCGGTCAGTAGTGGTGCTACTGAGCCACTCTTGGTGATGAGTGTATAGAACATATGAATTTATGAGTCTCTAAAGTGTGAGGGTAATCTATTGGCATGACCAGGTGTTGAAATGGTAACCTTGTCTAGAGGTTTCTTTAAACATTCACAGTGATCTGTGGGATTGTCATTCTTGGATGTTGTTCCTGGTTGCATTTGGTATCTTGTCCTAGATGCAATAGGAATATACAGCTGTTGAGGAGCTGGAATGGATCTGCTTTGTCCTCGGTTACACCTTACCATTAACCTTTTGTGTATAATGACTTCATAGGACCTTGGTACTGAACAAATCTTTGTCACCTCGGCTGGTTGCCATGTTGCATCTGTGGGATCCTAGATGTGAACTTGCTGTCCCAACTGTAAACTTGGCAACTCTGTGCCTGCATTTCTATCGTGCATGTTGGTCATCTCCTTTGCAGTTCTAAAAGTTGTTCTCTAGTTTCTGAGAGAGTAGAATGGGTAAGAGTAGGTAAATTGGTATGCACTGGTCTGCCAAACATGAGTTCTGCCGGTGATAGAATAGTTGCACTTAAAGGTGTTGCTCTCAGGTGTAACATTGCTATGTGTAGACCTTGCTTGTTCTGTTTACTTTTGAGAATTAGGGATTTCACCTTGTGAATCATTCGTTCAGTTCGGCCATTAGATCTAGGATAATGAGAATAATGAGGATATTGAGGATAATCTGCGAAGGATCTTCAGTTGGGTGGAGGGCACGGTTGTGGGTGGCCGATCTTCGTGGAGGGCTGTGCTTGCGGCCTTGATGTCTTCGGTTGAATCCGGCCACCCCGTGCCTCTCGCCGTGATGTTGCTGCGTCTGCTGTGTGAGAGACTGCTGTGCTGGGCCTGCTGTGCTGGGCCTGCTGTGCTGGGTCTGCTGTGCTGTGTCTGCTGTGCTAGGTCTGCTGTGTGTGGGTCTGCTGTGTGTGGGTCTGCTGTGGGTTGTGCCTGCTGTATGTGGGTCTGCTGTGTGTGAGTCTGCTGTGTGTGGGTCTGCTGTGTGTGGGTCAGCTGTGTGTGAGTCTGCTGTGTGTAGGACTGCTGTGCTGGATCTGCTGTGCTGGATCTGCTGTGTGTGGGTCTGCTGTGTGTGGGTCTGCTGTGCTGGATCTGCTGTGCGTGGGTCTGCTGTGTGTGGTCTGCTGTGCGTGGGTCTGCTGTGTGTGAGTCTGCTGTGTGTGGGTCTGCTGTGCGTGGGTCTGCTGTGCGTGGGTCTGCTGTGTGTGGGTCTGCTGTGTGTGGGTCTGCTGTGCGTGGGTCTGCTGTGCGTGGGTCTGCTGTGCGTGGGTCTGCTGTGCGTGGGTCTGCTGTGTGTGGGTCTGTGGTGTGTGGGTCGGCTGTGTGCGGGTCTGTGGTGTGTGGGTCGGCTGTGCGTGGGTCTGCTGTGTGCGGGTCTGTGGTGTGTGGGTCGGCTGTGTGTGGGTCTGCTGTGCATGGGTCTGCTGTGCGTGGGGCTGCTGTGTGTAGGTCTGCTGTGCGTGGGTCTGCTGTGAGTGGGTCTGCTGTGTGTGGGTCTGCTGTGCGTGGGTCTGCTGTGCGTGGGTCTGCTGTGTGTGGGTCTGCTGGGCGTGGGTCTGCTGTGCGTGGGTCTGCTGTGTGTGGGTCTGCTGTGTGTGGGTCTGCTGTGTGTGGGTCTGCTGTGCGTGGGTCTGCTGTGCGTGGGTCTGTTGTGTGTGGGTCTGCTGTGCCTGGGTCTGTTGTGTGTGGGTCTGCTGTGTGTAGATCTGCTGTGCGTGTGTCTGCTGTGTGTGGGTCTGCTGTGCGTGTGTCTGCTGTGCGTGGGTCTGCTGTGCCTGGGTCTGCTGTGCGTGGGTCCGTTGTGCGTGGGTCTGCTGTGTGTGGATCTGCTGTGCGTGGGTCTGCTGTGCGTGGGTCTGCTGTGCGTGGGTCTGCTGTGCGTGGGTCTGCTGTGTGTGGGTCTGCTGTGTGTGGGTCTGCTGTGTGTGGGTCTGCTGTGCGTGGGTCTGCTGTGTGTGGGTCTGCTGTGTGTGGGTCTGTGGTGTGTGGGTCTGCTGTGTGTGGGTCTGTGGTGTGTGGGTCTGCTGTGCGTGGGTCTGCTGTGCGTGGGTCTGCTGTGTGCGGGTCTGCTGTGTGTGGGTCTGCTGTGTGCGGGTCTGCTGTGCGTGGGTCTGCTGTGTGTGGGTCTGCTGTGTGTGGGTCTGCTGTGCGTGGGTCTGCTGTGCGTGGGTCTGTTGTGCGTGGGTCTGCTGTGTGTGAGTCTGCTGTGTGTGGGTCTGCTGTGTGTGAGTCTGCTGTGTGTGGGTCTGCTGTGCCTGGGTCTGTTGTGTGTGGGTCTGCTGTGTGTAGATCTGCTGTACGTGTGTCTGCTGTGCGTGGGTCTGCTGTGCGTGTGTCTGCTGTGCGTGGGTCTGCTGTGCCTGGGTCTGCTGTGCGTGGGTCCGTTGTGCGTGGGTCTGCTGTGTGTGGATCTGCTGTGCGTGGGTCTGCTGTGCGTGGGTCTGCTGTGCGCGGGTCTGCTGGGCGTGGGTCTGCTGTGCGTGGGTCTGCTGTGAGTGGGTCTGCTGTGCGTGGGTCTGCTGTGTGTGGGTCTGCTGTGCGTGGGTCTGCTGTGCGTGGGTCTGTTGTGTGTGGGTCTGCTGTGTGTGGGTCTGCAGTGTGTGGGTCTGCTGTGCCTGGGTCTGTTGTGTGTGGGTCTGCTGTGTGTGGGTCTGCTGTGCGTGGGTCTGCTGTGCGTGGGTCTGCTGTGCATGTGTCTGCTGTGCGTGGGTCCGCTGTGCCTGGGTCTGCTGTGCGTGGGTCCGTTGTGCGTGGGTCTGCTGTGTGTGGATCTGCTGTGCGTGGGTCTGCTGTGTGTGGGTCTGCTGTGCGTGGGTCTGCTGTGTGTGGGTCTGCTGTGCGTGGGTCTGCTGTGCGTGGGTCTGCTGTGCGTGGGTCTGCTGTGTGTGGGTCTGTGGTGTGTGGGTCTGCTTTGCGTGGGTCTGCTGTGTGTGGGTCTGCGGTGTGTGGGTCTGCTGTGTGTGGGTCTGTGGTGTGTGGGTCTGCTTTGCGTGGGTCTGCTGTGCGCGGGTCTGCTGTGCGCGGGTCTGCTGTGCGCGGGTCTGCTGTGTGCGGGTCTGCTGTGCGCGGGTCTGCTGTGCGCGGGTCTGCTGTGCGTGTGTCTGCTGTGCGTGGGTCTGCTGTGCGTGTGTCTGCTGTGCGTGGGTCTGCTGTGCCTGGGTCTGCTGTGCGTGGGTCCGTTGTGCGTGGGTCCGCTGTGCGTGTGTCTGCTGTGCGTGGGTCTGCTGTGCATGTGTCTGCTGTGCGTGGGTCTGCTGTGCCTGGGTCTGCTGTGCGTTGGTCCGTTGTGCGTGGGTCTGCTGTGTGTGGGTCTGCTGTGCGTGGGTCTGCTGTGTGTGGGTCTGCTGTGCGTGGGTCTGCTGTGTGTGGGTCTGCTGTGCGTGGGTCTGCTGTGCGTGGGTCTGCTGTGCGTGGGTCTGCTGTGTGTGGGTCTGTGGTGTGTGGGTCTGCTTTGCGTGGGTCTGCTGTGTGTGGGTCTGCGGTGTGTGGGTCTGCTGTGTGTGGGTCTGTGGTGTGTGGGTCTGCTTTGCGTGGGTCTGCTGTGCGCGGGTCTGCTGTGCGCGGGTCTGCTGTGCGCGGGTCTGCTGTGCGTGTGTCTGCTGTGCGTGGGTCTGCTGTGCGTGTGTCTGCTGTGCCTGGGTCCGCTGTGCCTGGGTCCGCTGTGCGTGGGTCCGCTGTGCGTGGGTCCGCTGTGCGTGGGTCTGCTGTGCGTGGGTCTGCTGTGCGTGGGTCTGCTGTGCGTGGGACTGCTGTGCGTGGGACTGCTGTGCGCGGGTCTGCTGTGCGCGGGTCTGCGGTGCGCGGGTCTGCTGTGCGCGGGTCTGCTGTGCGCGGGTCGGCTGTGCGCGGGTCTGCGGTGCGCGGGTCCGCGGTGCGCGGGTCCGCTGTGCGCGGGTCCGCTGTGCGCGGGTCCGCTGTGCGCGGGGCCAGCTGTGCGTGGGTCTGCTGTGCGTGGGTCTGCGGTGCGTGGGTCTGCTGTGTGTGGGTCTGCTGTGTGTGGGTCTGTTGCGTGTGGGTCTGCTGTGCGTGTGTCTGCTGTGCGTGGGTCTGCTGTGTGTGGGTCTGCTGTGCGTGGGTCTGTTGTGTGTGGGTCTGCTGTGCCTGGGTCTGTTGTGTGTGGGTCTGCTGTGTCTAGATCTGCTGTGCGTGTGTCTGCTGTGTGTGGGTCTGCTGTGCGTGTGTCTGCTGTGTGTGGGTCTGCTGTGCGTGTGTCTGCTGCGCGTGTGTCTGCTGTGCGTGGGTCTGCTGTGCCTGGGTCTGTTGTGTGTGGGTCTGCTGTATGTAGATCTGCTGTGCGTGTGTCTGCTGTGTGTGGGTCTGCTGTGCGTGTGTCTGCTGCGCGTGGGTCTGCTGTGCGTGTGTCTTTTGTGCGTGTGTCTGCTGTGCGTGTGTCTGCTGTGCGTGTGTCTGCTGTGTGTGGGTCTGCTGTGTGTGGGTCTGCTGTGCGTGTGTCTGCTGTGCGTGGGTCTGCTGTGCATGGGTCTGCTGTGCGTGGGTCTGCTGTGCGTGTGTCTGCTGTGCGTGTGTCAGCTGTGCGTGTGTCAGCTTTGTGTCGGTCTGCTGTGTGTGGGTCTGCTGTGTGTGGGTCTGCTGTATGTGGGTCTGCTGTGCGTGGGTCTGCTGTGTGTGGGTCTGCTTTTTGTGGATCTGGTCTGCGTCTGTCTGCTGTGTGTGGGTCTGCTGTGTGTGGGTCTGCTGTGTGTGGGTCTGCTGTGTGTGGGTCTGCTGTGCGTGGTTCGGCTCTGCGTGGGTCTGCTGTGCGTGGGTCTGCTGTGTGTAGTCTGCTGTCTGTGTGTCTGATGTGTGTTGGTCTGCTGTGCGTGGGTCTGCTGTGTGTAGTCTGCTGTGTGTGTGTCTGATGTGCGTGCGTCTGCTCTGCGTTGGTCTGCTGTGTGTGTGTCTGATGTGCGTGGGTCTGCTGTGTGTGGGTCTGCTGTGTGTGTGTCTGCTGTGCGTGGGTCTGCTGTGTGTGGGTATGCTGTGTGTGGGTCTGCTGTGCTGGGTCTGCTGTGCATGGTTCTGCTGTGTGTGGGTCTGCTGTGCTGGGTCTGCTGTGCGTGGTTCTGCTGTGTGTGGGTCCGCTGTGTGTGCTTCTGCTGTCCGTGGGTCTGCTGTGCGTGGGTCTGCTGTGCGTGTGTCTGCTGTGCATGTGTCTGCTGTGCGTGGGTCTGCTGTGTGTGGGTCTGCTGTGTGTGGGTCTGCTGTGCGTGGGTCTGCTGTGTGTGGGTCCGCTGTGTGTGGGTCTGCTGTGTGTGGGTCTGCTGTGTGTGGGTCTGCTGTGCGTGGGTCTGCTGTGTGTGGGTCCGCTGTGTGTGGGTCTGCTGTAACTGGGTCTGCTGTGCGTGGGTCTGCTGTGCGTGGGTCTGCTGTAACTGGGTCTGCTGTGCGTGGGTCTGCTGTAACTGGTCTGCTTTGCGTGGGTCTGCTGTGTGTGGTTCTGCAGTGTGTGTGTCTGCTTTGTGTGGGTCTGCTGTGTGTGGGTCTGCTGTGTGTGGGTCTGCTGTGTGTGGGTCTGCTGTGCGTGGGTCTGCTGTGTGTGGGTCTGCTGTGTGTGGATCTGCTGTGTGTGGGTCTGTTGCGCGTGGGTTGCTGTGCCTGGGTCTGCTGTGTGTAGTCTGCTGTGTGTGTGTCTGATGTGTGTGGGTCTGTTGTGCGTGGGTCTGCTGTGCGTGGGTCTGCTGTGCATGGTTCGGCTCTGTGTGGGTCTGCGGTGCGTGGGTCTGCTGTGCGTGGGTCTGCTGTGTGTAGTCTGCTGTGTGTGTGTCTGATGTGTGTGGGTCTGCTGTGCGTGGGTCTGCTGTGTGTAGTCTGCTGTGTGTGTGTCTGATGTGCGTGGGTCTGCTGTGCGTTGGTCTGCTGTGTGTAGTCTGCTGTGTGTGTGTCTGATGTGCATGGGTCTGCTGTGTGTGTTTCTGCTGTGCGTGGTTCTGCTGTGCGTGGTTCTGCTGTGCGTAGGTCTGCTGTGTGTGTGTCTGCTGTGCTGGGTCTGCGGTGCGTGGTTCTGCTGTGCGTGGGTCTGCTGTGTGTGGGTCTGCTGTGTGTGGGTCTGCTGTCTGTGGGTCTGCTGTGTGCGGGTCTGCTGTGCTGGGTCTGCGGTGCGTGGTTCTGCTGTGTGTGGGTCTGCTGTGTGTGGGTCTGCTGTGTGTGGGTCTGCTGTGTGTGGGTCGGCGGTGCCTGGTTCGGCTGTGCTTGGGTCTGCTGTGCGTGGGTCTGCTGTGCGTGGGTCTGCTGTGCGTGGGTCTGCTGTGCGTTGGCCTGCTGTGCGTGGGTCTGCTGTGCGTGGGTCTGCTGTGCGTGGGTCTGCTGTGCGTGGGTCTGCTGTGTGTGGGTCTGCTGTGTGTGTGTCTGCTGTGAGTGGGGCTGCTGTGCGTGCGTCTGCTGTGAGCGGGGCTGCTGTGCGTGGGTCTGCTGTGCGTGGGTCTGCTGTGCGTGGGTCTGCTGTGTGTTGGTCTGCTGTGTGTGTGTCTGCTGTGAGTGTGTCTGCTGTGAGTGGGTCTGCTGTGCGTGGGTCTGCTGTGCGTTGGTCTGCTTTGTGTGGGTCTGCTGTGTGTGGGTCTGCTGTGTGTGGGTCCGCTGTGTGTGGTTCTGCTTTGCGTGGGTCTGCTTTGTGTGGGTCTGCTTTGTGTGGGTCTGCTGTGTGTGGGTCTGCTGTGTGTGGGTCTGCTGTGCGTGGGTCTGCTTTGTGTGGTTCTGCTGTGTGTTGGTCTGCTGTGTGTGGGTCCACTGTGTGTGGTTCTGCTGTGCGTGGGTCTGCTGTGTGTGGGTCTGCTGTGTGTGGGTCTGCTGTGTGTGGGTCTGCTGTGTGTGGGTCCGCTGTGTGTGCGTCTGCTGTGCGTGTATCTGCTGTGTGTGGCTCTGCTGTGTGTGGGTCTGCTGTGTGTGGGTCTGCTGTGCGTGGGTCTGCTGTGTGTGGGACCGCTGTGTGTGGGTCTGCTGTCTGTGGGTCTGCTGTAACTGGTTCTGCTGTGTGTGGGTCTGCTGTATGTTGGTCCGCTGTGTGTGGGTCTGCTGTGTGTGGGTCTGCTGTAACTGGGTCTGATGTGCGTGGGTCTGCTGTAACTGGGTCTGCTGTGCGTGGGTCTGCTGTGCGTGGGTCTGCTGTAACTGGGTCTGCTGTGCGTGGTTCGGCTCTGCGTGGGTCTGCTGTGCGTGGGTCTGCTGTGCGTGGTTCGGCTTTGCGTGGGTCTGCTGTGCGTGGGTCTGCTGTGTGTAGTCTGCTGTGTTTGTGTCTGATGTGCGTGTGTCTGCTGTGTGAGGGTCTGCTGTGTGAGCGTCTGCTGTGCGTGGTTCTGCTGTGTGTGGGTCTGCTGTGCTGGGTCTGCTGTGCGTGGTTCTGCTGTGCGTGGTTCTGCTGTGTGCGGGTCTGCTGTGCTGGGTCTGCGGTGCGTGGTTCTGCTGAGCGTGGGTCTGCTGTGTGTGGGTCTGTTGCGCGTGGGTCTGCTGTGCCTGGGTCCGCTGTGCGTGGGTCCGCTGTGTGTGGGTCCGCTGTGCGTGGGTCTGCTGTGTGTGGGTCTGCTGTGCGTGGTTCTGCTGTGTGTGTGTCTGCCGTTCGTGGGTCTGCTGTGCGTGGGTCTGCTGTGCGTGGGTCGGCTGCGCGTGGGTCTGCTGTGTGTGGGTCTGCTGCGTGTGGGTCTGCTGTGTGTGGGTCTGCTGTGCGTGGGTCTGCTGTGCGTGGGTCTGCTGTGCGTGGGTCTGCTGTGCGTGGGTCTGCTGTGCGTGGGTCTGCTGTGCGTGGGTCTGCTGTGCGTGGGTCTGCTGTGCGTGGGTCTGCTGAGTGTGTGTCTGCTGTGAGTGGGGCTGTTGTGCGTGGGTCTGCTGTGAGTGGGGCTGCTGTGCGTGGGTCTGCTGTGTGTGGGTCTGCTGTGCGTGGGTCTGCTGTGCGTGGGTCTGCTGAGTGTGTGTCTGCTGTGAGTGGGGCTGTTGTGCGTGGGTCTGCTGTGCGTGGGTCTGCTGTGCGTGGGTCTGCTGTGCGTTGGTCTGCTGTGTGTGTGTCTGCTGTGAGTGGGGCTGCTGTGCGTGGGTCTGCTGTGCGTGGGTCTGCTGTGCGTTGGTCTGCTGTGCGTGGGTCTGCTTTGTGTGGGTCTGCTGTGTTTGGGTCTGCTGTGTCTGGGTCTGCTGTAACTGGATCTGCTGTGCGTGGGTCTGCTGTAACTGGGTCTGCTGTGCGTGGGTCTGCTGTAACTGGGTCTGCTGTGCGTGGGTCTGCTGTTACTGGGCCTGCTGTGCGTGGGTCTGCTGTAACTGGGTCTGCTGTGCGTGGGTCTGCTTTGCGTGGGTCTGCTGTAACTGGGTCTGCTGTGCGTGGGTCTGCTGTAACTGGGTCTGCTGTGCGTGGGTCTGCTGTAACTGGGTCTGCTGTGCGTGGGTCTGCTGTGTGTGGGTCTGCTGTGCGTGGGTCTGCTGTGTGTGGGTCTGCTGTGTGTGGATCTGCTGTGTGTGGGTCTGTTGTGCGTGGGTTGCTGTGCGTGGGTCTTCTGTGTGTAGTCTGCTGTGTGTGTGTCTGATGTGTGTGGGTCTGTTGTGCGTGGGTCTGCTGTGTGTGGGTCTGCTGTGCGTGGTTCGGCTCTGCGTGGGTCTGCTGTGCGTGGGTCTACTTTGCGTGGTTCGGCTCTGCGTGGGTCTGCTGTGCGTGGGTCTGCTGTGCGTGGGTCTGCTGTGTGTAGTCTGCTGTGTTTGTGTCTGCTGTGTGTGGGTCTGCTGTGTGTGGGTCTGCTGTGCTGGGTCTGCGGTGCGTGGTTCTGCTGTGCGTGGGTCTGCTGTGTGTGGGTCTGCTGTGTGTGTGTCTGCTGTGCCTGGTTCTGCTGTTTGTGGGTCTGCTGTGCTGGGTCTGCGGTGCGTGGTTCTGCTGTGCGTGGGTCTGCTGTGTGTGGGTCTGCTGTGCGTGGGTCTGCTGTGCATGGGTCCGATGTGCGTGGGTCCGCTGTGTGTGGGTCTGCTGTCCGTGGGTCTGATGTGTGTGGGTCTGCTGTGTGTGGGTCTGCTGTGAGTGGGGCTGCTGTACGTGAGTCTGCTGTGTTTGGGTCCGCTGTGTGTGGGTCCTCTGTGTGTGGTTCTGCTGTGCGTGGGTCTGCCGTGTGTGGGTCCGCTGTGCGTGGGTCTGCTGTGCGTGGGTCTGCTGTGCGTGGGTCTGCTGTGCATGGGTCCGCTGTGCGTGGGTCTGCTGTGCGTGGGTCTGCTGTGTGTGGGTCTGCTGTTTGTGGGTCTGCTGTGCGTGGGTCTGCTGTGCGTGGGTCTGCTTTGTGTGTGTCCGCTGTGTGTGGGTCTGCTGTGTGTGAGTCTGCTGTAACTGGGTCTGCTGTGCGTGGTTCTGCTGTGTGTAGGTCTGGCGTGTTTGGGTCTGTTGTGTGTGGGTCTGCTTTGTGTCAGTCTGCTGTGTGTGGGTCTGCTGTATGTGAGTCTGCTGTGTGTGGGTCTGGCGTGTGTGGGTCTGTTGTGTGTGGGTCTGCTGTGTGTCAGTCTGTTGTGCGTGGGTCTGCTGTGTGTGTGTCTGCCGTGTGTGAGTCTGCTGTGCGTTGGTCTGCTGTGTGTGAGTCTTCTGTGCGTGGGTCTGCTGTGTGTGAGTCTGCTTTGTGTCGGTCTGCTATGTGTGTCTACTGTGTGTGTGTCAGATCTGTGTGGTCTGATGTGTGTGATTCTGCTGTGCGTGGGTCTGCTCTGTGTGGGTTTGTTGTGCTGGGTCTGCTGTGTGTGGGTCTGCTGTGCTGAGTCCGCTATGTGTGGGTCTGCTATGTGTGGTCTGCTGTGTGTGGTTCTGCTGTGTTTGGTCTGCTATGTGTGGGTCTGCTGTGTGTGGTCTGCTGTGTGTGGCCTTTTGTGTGTGGGTCTGCTGTGTGTGGATCTGCAGTGTGTGGGTCTGCTGTGTGTGGGTCAGCTGTGTGTGGGTCTGCAGTGTGTGCGTCTGCTGTGTGTGAGTCTGCTCTGCGTGGGTCAGCTGTGTGTGGGTCTGCAGTGTGTGGACTTCTGTGTGTTGGTCTGCTGTGTGTGGGTCTGCAGTGTGTGGACTGCTGTGCGTGTGTCTGCTGTGCGTGTATCTGCTGTGCCGGGTCTGCTGTTTGTGGGTCTGCTGTGTGTGGGTCTGCTCTGTGTGGGTCTGCTGTGTGTGGGTCTGCAGTGTGTGGACTGCTGTGTGTAGGTCTGCTGTGCTGGGTCGGCTGTGCGGGGGTCTGCTGTGTGTGGGTCTGCTGTGAGTGTGTCTGCTGTGTGTGGGTCTGCTGTGTGTGGGTCTGCAGTGTGTGGACTGCTGTGTGTAGGTCTGCTGTGTGTGGGTCTGCTGTGTGTGGGTTTGCTGTGCGTGTGTCTGCTGTGCGTGTGTCTGCTGTTCGTGGGTCTGCAGTGTGTGGACTGCTGTGTGTTCGTCTGCTGTGCGTGGGTCTGCTGTGTGTGGGTCTGCTGTGTGTGGGTCTGCTGTGCGTGGGTCTGCTGTGCGTGGGCCTGCTGTGTGTGGGTCCGCTGTGTGTGGGTCTGCTGTGTGTGAGTCTGCTGTAACTGGGTCTGCTGTGCGTGGGTCTGCTGTGTGTGGGTCTGGCGTGTTTGGGTCTGTTGTGTGTGGGTCTGCTTTGTGTCAATCTGCTGTGTGTGGGTCTGCTGTATGTGAGTCTGCTGTGTGTGGGTCTGGCGTGGGTGGGTCTGTTGTGTGTGGGTCTGCTGTGTGTCAGTCTGCTGTGCGTGGGTCTGCTTTGTGTGTGTCTGCTGTGTGTGAGTCTGCTGTGCGTTGGTCTGCTGTGTGTGAGTCTGCTGTGCGTGGGTCCTCTGTGTGTGAGTCTGCTTTGTGTCGGTCTGCTATGTGTGTCTACTGTGTGTGTGTCAGATCTGTGTGGTCTGTTGTGTGTGATTCTGCTGTGCGTGGGTCTGCTCTGTGTGGGTCTGTTGTGCTGGGTCTGCTGTGTGTGGGTCTGCTGTGCTGATTCTGCTATGTGTGGGTCTGCTGTGCGTGGTCTGCTGTGTGTGGGTCTGCTGTGAGTGGGGCTGCTGTGCGTGGGTCTGCTGTGCGTGGGTCTGCTGTGCGTTGGTCTGCTTTGTGTGGGTCTGCTGTGTGTGGGTCTGCTGTGTGTGGGTCCGCTGTGCGTGGGTCTGCTGTGTGTGGGTCCGCTGTGTGTGGGTCTGCTTTGTGTGGGTCTGCTGTGTGTGGGTCTGCTGTGTGTGGGTCTGCTTTGTTTGTGGGTCTGCTTTGTGTGGGTCTGCTGTGTGTGGGTCTGCTTTTTGTGGGTCTGCTGTGTGTGGGTCTGCTGTGTGTGGGTCCGCTGTGTGTGGTTCTGCTTTGCGTGGGTCTGCTTTGTGTGGGTCTGCTTTGTGTGGGTCTGCTGTGTGTGGGTCTGCTGTGTGTGGGTCTGCTGTGCGTGGGTCTGCTTTGTGTGGTTCTGCTGTGTGTTGGTCTGCTGTGTGTGGGTCCACTGTGTGTGGTTCTGCTGTGTGTGGGTCTGCTGTGTGTGGGTCTGCTGTGTGTGGGTCTGCTGTGTGTGGGTCTGCTGTGTGTGGGTCTGCTGTGTGTGGGTCTGCTTTGCGTGGGTCTGCTGTGCGTGGGTCTGCTGTGCGTGAGTCTGCTGAGTGGGTGTCTGCTGTGAGTGGGGCTGTTGTGCGTGGGTCTGCTGTGAGTGGGTCTGCTGTGCGTGGGTCTGCTGTGCGTGGGTCTGCTGAGTGTGTGTCTGCTGTGAGTGGGTCTGTTGTGCGTGGGTCTGCTGTGAGTGGGGCTGCTGTGCGTGGGTCTGCTGAGCGTGGGTCTGCTGTGCGTTGGTCTGCTGTGTGTGTGTCTGCTGTGAGTGGGGCTGCTGTGCGTGGGTCTGCTGTGCGTGGGTCTGCTGTGCGTTGGTCTGCTGTGTGTGTGTCTGCTGTGAGTGGGGCTGCTGTGCGTGGGTCTGCTGTGCGTGGGTCTGCTGTGCGTGGGTCTGCTTTGTGTGGGTCTGCTGTGTTTGGGTCTGCTGTGTGTGGGTCCGCTGTGTGTGGGTCCGCTGTGTGTGGGTCTGCTGTGTGTGGGTCTGCTTTGTGTGGGTCTGCTGTATCTGGGTCTGCTTTGTGTGGGTCTGCTGTGTGTGGGTCTGCTGTGTGTGGGTCTGCTGTGTGTGGGTCCGCTGTGTGTGTTTCTGCTGTGCGTGGGTCTGCTTTGTGTGGGTCTGCTTTGTGTTGGTCTGCTGTGTGTGGGTCTGCTGTGTGTGGGTCTGCTTGGTGTGGGTCTGCTGTGTGTGGGTGCGCTGTGTGTGTTTCTGCTGTGCGTGGGTCTGCTTTGTGTGGGTCTGCTTTGTGTGGGTCTGCTATGTGTGGGTCTGCTTTGTGTGGGTCTGCTGTGTGTGGGTCTGCTGTGTGTGGGTCCGCTGTGTGTGGTTCTGCTGTGCGTGGGTACGCTGTGTGTGGGTCTGCTGTTTGTGGGTCTGCTGTGTGTGGGTCTGCTGTGTGTGGGTCTGCTGTGTGTGGGTCCGCTGTGTGTGAGTCTGCTGTGCGTGTGTCTGCTGTGCATGGCTCTGCTGTGCGTGGTTCTGCTGTGTGTGGGTCTGCTGTGCGTGGGTCTGCTATGTGTGGGTCCACTGTGTGTGGGTCTGCTGTGTGTGGGTCTGCTGTAACTGGGTCTGCTGTGCGTGGGTCTGCTGTATGTTGGTCCGCTGTGTGCGGGTCCGCTGTGTCTGGGTCTGCTGTAACTGGGCCTGCTGTGCGTGGGTCTGCTGTAACTGGGTCTGCTGTGCGTGGGTCTGCTGTAACTGGGTCTGCTGTGCGTGGGTCTGCTGTTACTGGGTCTGCTGTGCGTGGGTCTGCTGTAACTGGGTCTGCTGTGCGTGGGTCTGCTTTGCGTGGGTCTGCTGTAACTGGGTCTGCTGTGCGTGGGTCTGCTGTAACTGGGTCTGCTGTGCGTGGGTCTGCTGTAACTGGGTCTGCTGTGCGTGGGTCTGCTGTGTGTGGGTCTGCTGTGCGTGGGTCTGCTGTGTGTGGGTCTGCTGTGTGTGGATCTGCTGTGTGTGGGTCTGTTGTGCGTGGGTTGCTGTGCGTGGGTCTTCTGTGTGTAGTCTGAATGTGTGTGTGTCTGATGTGTGTGGGTCTGTTGTGCGTGGGTCTGCTGTGTGTGGGTCTGCTGTGCGTGGTTCGGCTCTGCGTGGGTCTGCTGTGCGTGGGTCTACTTTGCGTGGTTCGGCTCTGCGTGGGTCTGCTGTGCGTGGGTCTGCTGTGTGTGGGTCTGCTGTGCTGCGTCTGCGGTGCGTGGTTCTGCTGTGCGTGGGTCTGCAGTGCGTGGGTCTACTTTGCGTGGTTCGGCTCTGCGTGGGTCTGCTGTGCGTGGGTCTGCTGTGTGTGGGTCTGCTGTGCGTGGGTCTGATGTGTGTGGTCTGTTGTGTGTGGGTCTGCTGTGAGTGGGTCTGCTGTACGTGAGTCTGCTGTGTGTGGGTCTGCTGTGTGTGAGTCTGCTGTAACTGGGTCTGCTGTGCGTGGGTCTGCTGTGTGTGGGTCTGGCGTGTTTGGGTCTGTTGTGTGTGGGTCTGCTTTGTGTCAATCTGCTGTGTGTGGGTCTGCTGTATGTGAGTCTGCTGTGTGTGGGTCTGGCGTGTGTGGGTCTGTTGTGTGTGGGTCTGCTGTGTGTGTGTCTGCTGTGTGTGAGTCTGCTGTGCGTTGGTCTGCTGTGTGTGAGTCTGCTGTGCGTGGGTCTGCTGTATGTGAGTCTGCTTTGTGTCGGTCTGCTATGTGTGTCTACTGTGTGTGTGTCAGATCTGTGTGGTCTGTTGTGTGTGATTCTGCTGTGCGTGGGTCTGCTGTGTGTGGGTCTGCTGTGCTGACTCTGCTATGTGTGGGTCTGCTGTGTGTGGTCTGCTGTGTGTGGCCTTTTGTGTGTGGGTCTGCTGTGCGTGGGTCTGCTGTGCGTGGGTCTGCTGTGCGTGTGTCTGCTGTGCGTGAGTCTGCTGAGTGTGTGTCTGCTGTGAGTGGGGCTGTTGTGCGTGGGTCTGCTGTGAGTGGGGCTGCTGTGCGTGGGTCTGCTGTGCGTGGGTCTGCTGTGCGTGGGTCTGCTGTGCGTTGGTCTGCTGTGTGTGTGTCTGCTGTGAGTGGGTCTGCTGTGTGTGGGTCTGCTGTGCGTGGGTCTGCTGTGCGTTGGTCTGCTGTGTGTGTGTCTGCTGTGCGTGGGTCTTCTGTGCGTGGGTCTGCTGTGCGTGGGTCTGCTGTGCGTGGGTCTGCTTTGTGTGGGTCTGCTGTGTTTGGGTCTGCTGTGTGTGGGTCCGCTGTGTGTGGGTCCGCTGTGTGTGGGTCTGCTGTGTGTGGGTCTGCTTTGTGTGGGTCTGCTGTATGTGGGTCTGCTTTGTGTGGGTCTGCTGTGTGTGGGTCTGCTGTGTGTGGGTCTGCTGTGTGTGTTTCTGCTGTGCGTGGGTCTGCTTTGTGTGGGTCTGCTTTGTGTGGGTCTGCTTTGTGTGGGTCTGCTGTGTGTGGGTCTGCTGTGTGTGGGTCTGCTTTGTGTGGGTCTGCTGTGTGTGGGTCTGCTGTGTGTGGGTCCGCTGTGTGTGGTTCTGCTGTCCGTGGGTACGCTGTGTGTGGGTCTGCTGTTTGTGGGTCTGCTGTGTGTGGGTCTGCTGTGTGTGGGTCCGCTGTGTGTGAGTCTGCTGTGCGTGTGTCTGCTGTGCGTGGCTCTGCTGTGCGTGGGTCTGCTGTGTTTGGGTCTGCTGTGCGTGGGTCTGCTATGTGTGGGTCCACTGTGTGTGGGTCTGCTGTGTGTGGGTCTGCTGTAACTGGGTCTGCTGTGCGTGGGTCTGCTGTATGTTGGTCCGCTGTGTGCGGGTCCGCTGTGTCTGGGTCTGCTGTAACTGGGTCTGCTGTGCGTGGGTCTGCTGTAACTGGGTCTGCTGTGCGTGGGTCTGCTGTAACTGGGTCTGCTGTGCGTGGGTCTGCTGTTACTGGGTCTGCTGTGCGTGGGTCTGCTGTAACTGGGTCTGCTGTGCGTGGGTCTGCTTTGCGTGGGTCTGCTGTAACTGGGTCTGCTGTGCGTGGGTCTGCTGTAACTGGGTCTGCTGTGCGTGGGTCTGCTGTAACTGGGTCTGCTGTGCGTGGGTCTGCTGTGTGTGGGTCTGCTGTGCGTGTGTCTGCTGTGTGTGGGTCTGCTGTGTGTGGATCTGTTGTGTGTGGGTCTGTTCTGCGTGGGTTGCTGTGCGTGGGTCTTCTGTGTGTAGTCTGCTGTGTGTGTGTCTGATGTGTGTGGGTCTGTTGTGCGTGGGTCTGCTGTGTGTGGGTCTGCTGTGCGTGGTTCGGCTCTGCGTGGGTCTGCTGTGCGTGGGTCTACTTTGCGTGGATCGGCTCTGCGTGGGTCTGCTGTGCGTGGGTCTGCTGTGTGTAGTCTGCTGTGTTTGTGTCTGCTGTGCGTGGTTCTGCTGTGTGTGGGTCTGCTGTGCTGGGTCTGCGGTGCGTGGTTCTGCTGTGCGTGGGTCTGCTGTGTGTGGGTCTGCTGTGTGGGTCTGCTGTGCGTGTGTCTGCTGTGTGTGGGTCTGCTGTGTGTGGGTCCGCTGTGTGTGGGTCTGCTGTGCGTGGGTCTGATGTGTGTGGTCTGTTGTGTGCGGGTCTGCTGTGAGTGGGGCTGCTGTACGTGAGTCTGCTGTGTGTGGGTCCGCTGTGTGTGGGTCCGCTGTGTGTGGTTCTGCTGTGCGTGGGTCTGCTGTGTGTGGGTCCGCTGTGCGTGGGTCCGCTGTGCGTGGGTCCGCTATGCGTGGGTCTGCTGTGCGTGGGTCTGCTGTGTGTGGGTCTGCTGTTTGTGGGTCTGCTGTGCGTGGGTCTGCTGTGCGTGGGTCTGCTTTGTGTGTGTCCGCTGTGTGTGGGTCTGCTGTGTGTGAGTCTGCTGTAACTGGGTCTGCTGTGCGTGGGTCTGCTGTGTGTGGGTCTGGTGTGTTTGGGTCTGTTGTGTGTGGGTCTGCTTTGTGTCAATCTGCTGTGTGTGGGTCTGCTGTATGTGAGTCTGCTGTGTGTGGGTCTGGCGTGTGTGGGTCTGTTGTGTGTGGGCCTGCTGTGTGTCAGTCTGTTGTGCGTGGGTCTGCTGTGTGTGTGTCTGCTGTGTGTGAGTCTGCTGTGCGTGGGTCTGCTATGTGTGGGTCCACTCTGTGTGGGTCTGCTGTGTGTGGGTCTGCTGTAACTGGGTCTGCTGTGCGTGGGTCTGCTGTATGTTGGTCCGCTGTGTGCAGGTCCGCTGTGTCTGGGTCTGCTGTAACTGGGTCTGCTGTGCGTGGGTCTGCTGTAACTGGGTCTGCTGTGCGTGGGTCTGCTGTAACTGGGTCTGCTGTGCGTGGGTCTGCTTTGCGTGGGTCTGCTGTAACTGGGTCTGCTGTGCGTGGGTCTGCTGTAACTGGGTCTGCTGTGCGTGGGTCTGCTGTAACTGGGTCTGCTGTGCGTGGGTCTGCTGTGTGTGGGTCTGCTGTGCGTGGGTCTGCTGTGTGTGGGTCTGCTGTGTGTGGATCTGCTGTGTGTGGGTCTGTTGTGCGTGGGTTGCTGTGCGTGGGTCTTCTGTGTGTAGTCTGCTGTGTGTGTGTCTGATGTGTGTGGGTCTGTTGTGCGTGGGTCTGCTGTGTGTGGGTCTGCTGTGCGTGGTTCGGCTCTGCGTGGGTCTGCTGTGCGTGGGTCTACTTTGCGTGGTTCGGCTCTGCGTGGGTCTGCTGTGCGTGGGTCTGCTGTGCGTGGGTCTGCTGTGTGTAGTCTGCTGTGTTTGTGTCTGCTGTGTGTGGGTCTGCTGTGTGTGGGTCTGCTGTGCTGGGTCTGCGGTGCGTGGTTCTGCTGTGCGTGGGTCTGCTGTGTGTGGGTCTGCTGTGTGTGTGTCTGCTGTGCCTGGTTCTGCTGTTTGTGGGTCTGCTGTGCTGGGTCTGCGGTGCGTGGTTCTGCTGTGCGTGGGTCTGCTGTGTGTGGGTCTGCTGTGCGTGGGTCTGCTGTGCATGGGTCCGATGTGCGTGGGTCCGCTGTGTGTGGGTCTGCTGTCCGTGGGTCTGATGTGTGTGGGTCTGCTGTGTGTGGGTCTGCTGTGAGTGGGGCTGCTGTACGTGAGTCTGCTGTGTTTGGGTCCGCTGTGTGTGGGTCCTCTGTGTGTGGTTCTGCTGTGCGTGGGTCTGCCGTGTGTGGGTCCGCTGTGCGTGGGTCTGCTGTGCGTGGGTCTGCTGTGCGTGGGTCTGCTGTGCATGGGTCCGCTGTGCGTGGGTCTGCTGTGCGTGGGTCTGCTGTGTGTGGGTCTGCTGTTTGTGGGTCTGCTGTGCGTGGGTCTGCTGTGCGTGGGTCTGCTTTGTGTGTGTCCGCTGTGTGTGGGTCTGCTGTGTGTGAGTCTGCTGTAACTGGGTCTGCTGTGCGTGGTTCTGCTGTGTGTAGGTCTGGCGTGTTTGGGTCTGTTGTGTGTGGGTCTGCTTTGTGTCAGTCTGCTGTGTGTGGGTCTGCTGTATGTGAGTCTGCTGTGTGTGGGTCTGGCGTGTGTGGGTCTGTTGTGTGTGGGTCTGCTGTGTGTCAGTCTGTTGTGCGTGGGTCTGCTGTGTGTGTGTCTGCCGTGTGTGAGTCTGCTGTGCGTTGGTCTGCTGTGTGTGAGTCTTCTGTGCGTGGGTCTGCTGTGTGTGAGTCTGCTTTGTGTCGGTCTGCTATGTGTGTCTACTGTGTGTGTGTCAGATCTGTGTGGTCTGATGTGTGTGATTCTGCTGTGCGTGGGTCTGCTCTGTGTGGGTTTGTTGTGCTGGGTCTGCTGTGTGTGGGTCTGCTGTGCTGAGTCCGCTATGTGTGGGTCTGCTATGTGTGGTCTGCTGTGTGTGGTTCTGCTGTGTTTGGTCTGCTATGTGTGGGTCTGCTGTGTGTGGTCTGCTGTGTGTGGCCTTTTGTGTGTGGGTCTGCTGTGTGTGGATCTGCAGTGTGTGGGTCTGCTGTGTGTGGGTCAGCTGTGTGTGGGTCTGCAGTGTGTGCGTCTGCTGTGTGTGGGTCTGCTCTGCGTGGGTCAGCTGTGTGTGGGTCTGCAGTGTGTGGACTTCTGTGTGTTGGTCTGCTGTGTGTGGGTCTGCAGTGTGTGGACTGCTGTGCGTGTGTCTGCTGTGCGTGTATCTGCTGTGCCGGGTCTGCTGTTTGTGGGTCTGCTGTGTGTGGGTCTGCTCTGTGTGGGTCTGCTGTGTGTGGGTCTGCAGTGTGTGGACTGCTGTGTGTAGGTCTGCTGTGCTGGGTCGGCTGTGCGGGGGTCTGCTGTGTGTGGGTCTGCTGTGAGTGTGTCTGCTGTGTGTGGGTCTGCTGTGTGTGGGTCTGCAGTGTGTGGACTGCTGTGTGTAGGTCTGCTGTGTGTGGGTCTGCTGTGTGTGGGTTTGCTGTGCGTGTGTCTGCTGTGCGTGTGTCTGCTGTTCGTGGGTCTGCAGTGTGTGGACTGCTGTGTGTTCGTCTGCTGTGCGTGGGTCTGCTGTGTGTGGGTCTGCTGTGTGTGGGTCTGCTGTGCGTGGGTCTGCTGTGCGTGGGCCTGCTGTGTGTGGGTCCGCTGTGTGTGGGTCTGCTGTGTGTGAGTCTGCTGTAACTGGGTCTGCTGTGCGTGGGTCTGCTGTGTGTGGGTCTGGCGTGTTTGGGTCTGTTGTGTGTGGGTCTGCTTTGTGTCAATCTGCTGTGTGTGGGTCTGCTGTATGTGAGTCTGCTGTGTGTGGGTCTGGCGTGGGTGGGTCTGTTGTGTGTGGGTCTGCTGTGTGTCAGTCTGCTGTGCGTGGGTCTGCTTTGTGTGTGTCTGCTGTGTGTGAGTCTGCTGTGCGTTGGTCTGCTGTGTGTGAGTCTGCTGTGCGTGGGTCCTCTGTGTGTGAGTCTGCTTTGTGTCGGTCTGCTATGTGTGTCTACTGTGTGTGTGTCAGATCTGTGTGGTCTGTTGTGTGTGATTCTGCTGTGCGTGGGTCTGCTCTGTGTGGGTCTGTTGTGCTGGGTCTGCTGTGTGTGGGTCTGCTGTGCTGATTCTGCTATGTGTGGGTCTGCTGTGCGTGGTCTGCTGTGTGTGGGTCTGCTGTGAGTGGGGCTGCTGTGCGTGGGTCTGCTGTGCGTGGGTCTGCTGTGCGTTGGTCTGCTTTGTGTGGGTCTGCTGTGTGTGGGTCTGCTGTGTGTGGGTCCGCTGTGCGTGGGTCTGCTGTGTGTGGGTCCGCTGTGTGTGGGTCTGCTTTGTGTGGGTCTGCTGTGTGTGGGTCTGCTGTGTGTGGGTCTGCTTTGTTTGTGGGTCTGCTTTGTGTGGGTCTGCTGTGTGTGGGTCTGCTTTTTGTGGGTCTGCTGTGTGTGGGTCTGCTGTGTGTGGGTCCGCTGTGTGTGGTTCTGCTTTGCGTGGGTCTGCTTTGTGTGGGTCTGCTTTGTGTGGGTCTGCTGTGTGTGGGTCTGCTGTGTGTGGGTCTGCTGTGCGTGGGTCTGCTTTGTGTGGTTCTGCTGTGTGTTGGTCTGCTGTGTGTGGGTCCACTGTGTGTGGTTCTGCTGTGTGTGGGTCTGCTGTGTGTGGGTCTGCTGTGTGTGGGTCTGCTGTGTGTGGGTCTGCTGTGTGTGGGTCTGCTGTGTGTGGGTCTGCTTTGCGTGGGTCTGCTGTGCGTGGGTCTGCTGTGCGTGAGTCTGCTGAGTGGGTGTCTGCTGTGAGTGGGGCTGTTGTGCGTGGGTCTGCTGTGAGTGGGTCTGCTGTGCGTGGGTCTGCTGTGCGTGGGTCTGCTGAGTGTGTGTCTGCTGTGAGTGGGTCTGTTGTGCGTGGGTCTGCTGTGAGTGGGGCTGCTGTGCGTGGGTCTGCTGAGCGTGGGTCTGCTGTGCGTTGGTCTGCTGTGTGTGTGTCTGCTGTGAGTGGGGCTGCTGTGCGTGGGTCTGCTGTGCGTGGGTCTGCTGTGCGTTGGTCTGCTGTGTGTGTGTCTGCTGTGAGTGGGGCTGCTGTGCGTGGGTCTGCTGTGCGTGGGTCTGCTGTGCGTGGGTCTGCTTTGTGTGGGTCTGCTGTGTTTGGGTCTGCTGTGTGTGGGTCCGCTGTGTGTGGGTCCGCTGTGTGTGGGTCTGCTGTGTGTGGGTCTGCTTTGTGTGGGTCTGCTGTATCTGGGTCTGCTTTGTGTGGGTCTGCTGTGTGTGGGTCTGCTGTGTGTGGGTCTGCTGTGTGTGGGTCCGCTGTGTGTGTTTCTGCTGTGCGTGGGTCTGCTTTGTGTGGGTCTGCTTTGTGTTGGTCTGCTGTGTGTGGGTCTGCTGTGTGTGGGTCTGCTTGGTGTGGGTCTGCTGTGTGTGGGTGCGCTGTGTGTGTTTCTGCTGTGCGTGGGTCTGCTTTGTGTGGGTCTGCTTTGTGTGGGTCTGCTATGTGTGGGTCTGCTTTGTGTGGGTCTGCTGTGTGTGGGTCTGCTGTGTGTGGGTCCGCTGTGTGTGGTTCTGCTGTGCGTGGGTACGCTGTGTGTGGGTCTGCTGTTTGTGGGTCTGCTGTGTGTGGGTCTGCTGTGTGTGGGTCTGCTGTGTGTGGGTCCGCTGTGTGTGAGTCTGCTGTGCGTGTGTCTGCTGTGCATGGCTCTGCTGTGCGTGGTTCTGCTGTGTGTGGGTCTGCTGTGCGTGGGTCTGCTATGTGTGGGTCCACTGTGTGTGGGTCTGCTGTGTGTGGGTCTGCTGTAACTGGGTCTGCTGTGCGTGGGTCTGCTGTATGTTGGTCCGCTGTGTGCGGGTCCGCTGTGTCTGGGTCTGCTGTAACTGGGCCTGCTGTGCGTGGGTCTGCTGTAACTGGGTCTGCTGTGCGTGGGTCTGCTGTAACTGGGTCTGCTGTGCGTGGGTCTGCTGTTACTGGGTCTGCTGTGCGTGGGTCTGCTGTAACTGGGTCTGCTGTGCGTGGGTCTGCTTTGCGTGGGTCTGCTGTAACTGGGTCTGCTGTGCGTGGGTCTGCTGTAACTGGGTCTGCTGTGCGTGGGTCTGCTGTAACTGGGTCTGCTGTGCGTGGGTCTGCTGTGTGTGGGTCTGCTGTGCGTGGGTCTGCTGTGTGTGGGTCTGCTGTGTGTGGATCTGCTGTGTGTGGGTCTGTTGTGCGTGGGTTGCTGTGCGTGGGTCTTCTGTGTGTAGTCTGAATGTGTGTGTGTCTGATGTGTGTGGGTCTGTTGTGCGTGGGTCTGCTGTGTGTGGGTCTGCTGTGCGTGGTTCGGCTCTGCGTGGGTCTGCTGTGCGTGGGTCTACTTTGCGTGGTTCGGCTCTGCGTGGGTCTGCTGTGCGTGGGTCTGCTGTGTGTGGGTCTGCTGTGCTGCGTCTGCGGTGCGTGGTTCTGCTGTGCGTGGGTCTGCAGTGCGTGGGTCTACTTTGCGTGGTTCGGCTCTGCGTGGGTCTGCTGTGCGTGGGTCTGCTGTGTGTGGGTCTGCTGTGCGTGGGTCTGATGTGTGTGGTCTGTTGTGTGTGGGTCTGCTGTGAGTGGGTCTGCTGTACGTGAGTCTGCTGTGTGTGGGTCTGCTGTGTGTGAGTCTGCTGTAACTGGGTCTGCTGTGCGTGGGTCTGCTGTGTGTGGGTCTGGCGTGTTTGGGTCTGTTGTGTGTGGGTCTGCTTTGTGTCAATCTGCTGTGTGTGGGTCTGCTGTATGTGAGTCTGCTGTGTGTGGGTCTGGCGTGTGTGGGTCTGTTGTGTGTGGGTCTGCTGTGTGTGTGTCTGCTGTGTGTGAGTCTGCTGTGCGTTGGTCTGCTGTGTGTGAGTCTGCTGTGCGTGGGTCTGCTGTATGTGAGTCTGCTTTGTGTCGGTCTGCTATGTGTGTCTACTGTGTGTGTGTCAGATCTGTGTGGTCTGTTGTGTGTGATTCTGCTGTGCGTGGGTCTGCTGTGTGTGGGTCTGCTGTGCTGACTCTGCTATGTGTGGGTCTGCTGTGTGTGGTCTGCTGTGTGTGGCCTTTTGTGTGTGGGTCTGCTGTGCGTGGGTCTGCTGTGCGTGGGTCTGCTGTGCGTGTGTCTGCTGTGCGTGAGTCTGCTGAGTGTGTGTCTGCTGTGAGTGGGGCTGTTGTGCGTGGGTCTGCTGTGAGTGGGGCTGCTGTGCGTGGGTCTGCTGTGCGTGGGTCTGCTGTGCGTGGGTCTGCTGTGCGTTGGTCTGCTGTGTGTGTGTCTGCTGTGAGTGGGTCTGCTGTGTGTGGGTCTGCTGTGCGTGGGTCTGCTGTGCGTTGGTCTGCTGTGTGTGTGTCTGCTGTGCGTGGGTCTTCTGTGCGTGGGTCTGCTGTGCGTGGGTCTGCTGTGCGTGGGTCTGCTTTGTGTGGGTCTGCTGTGTTTGGGTCTGCTGTGTGTGGGTCCGCTGTGTGTGGGTCCGCTGTGTGTGGGTCTGCTGTGTGTGGGTCTGCTTTGTGTGGGTCTGCTGTATGTGGGTCTGCTTTGTGTGGGTCTGCTGTGTGTGGGTCTGCTGTGTGTGGGTCTGCTGTGTGTGTTTCTGCTGTGCGTGGGTCTGCTTTGTGTGGGTCTGCTTTGTGTGGGTCTGCTTTGTGTGGGTCTGCTGTGTGTGGGTCTGCTGTGTGTGGGTCTGCTTTGTGTGGGTCTGCTGTGTGTGGGTCTGCTGTGTGTGGGTCCGCTGTGTGTGGTTCTGCTGTCCGTGGGTACGCTGTGTGTGGGTCTGCTGTTTGTGGGTCTGCTGTGTGTGGGTCTGCTGTGTGTGGGTCCGCTGTGTGTGAGTCTGCTGTGCGTGTGTCTGCTGTGCGTGGCTCTGCTGTGCGTGGGTCTGCTGTGTTTGGGTCTGCTGTGCGTGGGTCTGCTATGTGTGGGTCCACTGTGTGTGGGTCTGCTGTGTGTGGGTCTGCTGTAACTGGGTCTGCTGTGCGTGGGTCTGCTGTATGTTGGTCCGCTGTGTGCGGGTCCGCTGTGTCTGGGTCTGCTGTAACTGGGTCTGCTGTGCGTGGGTCTGCTGTAACTGGGTCTGCTGTGCGTGGGTCTGCTGTAACTGGGTCTGCTGTGCGTGGGTCTGCTGTTACTGGGTCTGCTGTGCGTGGGTCTGCTGTAACTGGGTCTGCTGTGCGTGGGTCTGCTTTGCGTGGGTCTGCTGTAACTGGGTCTGCTGTGCGTGGGTCTGCTGTAACTGGGTCTGCTGTGCGTGGGTCTGCTGTAACTGGGTCTGCTGTGCGTGGGTCTGCTGTGTGTGGGTCTGCTGTGCGTGTGTCTGCTGTGTGTGGGTCTGCTGTGTGTGGATCTGTTGTGTGTGGGTCTGTTCTGCGTGGGTTGCTGTGCGTGGGTCTTCTGTGTGTAGTCTGCTGTGTGTGTGTCTGATGTGTGTGGGTCTGTTGTGCGTGGGTCTGCTGTGTGTGGGTCTGCTGTGCGTGGTTCGGCTCTGCGTGGGTCTGCTGTGCGTGGGTCTACTTTGCGTGGATCGGCTCTGCGTGGGTCTGCTGTGCGTGGGTCTGCTGTGTGTAGTCTGCTGTGTTTGTGTCTGCTGTGCGTGGTTCTGCTGTGTGTGGGTCTGCTGTGCTGGGTCTGCGGTGCGTGGTTCTGCTGTGCGTGGGTCTGCTGTGTGTGGGTCTGCTGTGTGGGTCTGCTGTGCGTGTGTCTGCTGTGTGTGGGTCTGCTGTGTGTGGGTCCGCTGTGTGTGGGTCTGCTGTGCGTGGGTCTGATGTGTGTGGTCTGTTGTGTGCGGGTCTGCTGTGAGTGGGGCTGCTGTACGTGAGTCTGCTGTGTGTGGGTCCGCTGTGTGTGGGTCCGCTGTGTGTGGTTCTGCTGTGCGTGGGTCTGCTGTGTGTGGGTCCGCTGTGCGTGGGTCCGCTGTGCGTGGGTCCGCTATGCGTGGGTCTGCTGTGCGTGGGTCTGCTGTGTGTGGGTCTGCTGTTTGTGGGTCTGCTGTGCGTGGGTCTGCTGTGCGTGGGTCTGCTTTGTGTGTGTCCGCTGTGTGTGGGTCTGCTGTGTGTGAGTCTGCTGTAACTGGGTCTGCTGTGCGTGGGTCTGCTGTGTGTGGGTCTGGTGTGTTTGGGTCTGTTGTGTGTGGGTCTGCTTTGTGTCAATCTGCTGTGTGTGGGTCTGCTGTATGTGAGTCTGCTGTGTGTGGGTCTGGCGTGTGTGGGTCTGTTGTGTGTGGGCCTGCTGTGTGTCAGTCTGTTGTGCGTGGGTCTGCTGTGTGTGTGTCTGCTGTGTGTGAGTCTGCTGTGCGTGGGTCTGCTATGTGTGGGTCCACTCTGTGTGGGTCTGCTGTGTGTGGGTCTGCTGTAACTGGGTCTGCTGTGCGTGGGTCTGCTGTATGTTGGTCCGCTGTGTGCAGGTCCGCTGTGTCTGGGTCTGCTGTAACTGGGTCTGCTGTGCGTGGGTCTGCTGTAACTGGGTCTGCTGTGCGTGGGTCTGCTGTAACTGGGTCTGCTGTGCGTGGGTCTGCTGTTACTGGGTCTGCTGTGCGTGGGTCTGCTGTAACTGGGTCTGCTGTGCGTGGGTCTGCTTTGCGTGGGTCTGCTGTAACTGGGTCTGCTGTGCGTGGGTCTGCTGTAACTGGGTCTGCTGTGCGTGGGTCTGCTGTAACTGGGTCTGCTGTGCGTGGGTCTGCTGTGTGTGGGTCTGCTGTGTGTGGCTCTGCTGTGTGTGGGTCTGCTGTGTGTGGATCTGCTGTGTGTGGGTCTGTTGTGCGTGGGTTGCTGTGCGTGGGTCTTCTGTGTGTAGTCTGCTGTGTGTGTGTCTGATGTGTGTGGGTCTGTTGTGCGTGGGTCTGCTGTGTGTGGGTCTGCTGTGCGTGGTTCGGCTCTGCGTGGGTCTGCTGTGCGTGGGTCTGCTGTGTGTAGTCTGCTGTGTTTGTGTCTGCTGTGCGTGGTTCTGCTGTGTGTGGGTCTGCTGTGCTGGGTCTGCGGTGCGTGGTTCTGCTGTGCGTGGGTCTGCTGTGTGTGGGTCTGCTGTGTATGGCTCTGCTGTGCGTGTGTCTGCTGTGTGTGGGTCTGCTGTGTGTGGGTCTGCTGTGCGTGGGTCTGCTGTGCGTGGGTCTGCTGTGCGTGGGTCTGCTTTGTGTGTGTCCGCTGTGTGTGGGTCTACTGTGCGTGGGTCTGATGTGTGTGGGTCTGCTGTGTGTGGGTCTGCTGTGAGTGGGTCTGCTGTACGTGAGTCTGCTGTGTGTGGGTCCGCTGTGTGTGGGTCCGCTGTGTGTGGTTCTGCTGTGCGTGGGTCTGCTGTGTGTGGGTCCGCTGTGCGTGGGTCCGCTGTGCGTGGGTCCGCTGTGCGTGGTTCTGCTGTGCGTGGGTCTGCTGTGTGTGGGTCTGCTGTTTGTGGGTCTGCTGTGCGTGGGTCTGCTGTGCGTGGGTCTGCTTTGTGTGTGTCCGCTGTGTGTGGGTCTGCTGTGTGTGAGTCTGCTGTAACTGGGTCTGCTGTGCGTGGGTCTGCTGTGTGTGGGTCTGGCGTGTTTGGGTCTGTTGTGTGTGGGTCTGCTTTGTGTCAATCTGCTGTGGGTGGGTCTGCTGTATGTGAGTCTGCTGTGTGTGGGTCTGGCGTGTGTGGGTCTGTTGTGTGTGGGTCTGCTGTGTGTCAGTCTGTTGTGCGTGGGTCTGTTGTGTGTGTGTCTGCTGTGTGTGAGTCTGCTGTGCGTTGGTCTGCTGTGTGTGAGTCTTCTGTGCGTGGGTCTGCTGTGTGTGAGTCTGCTTTGTGTCGGTCTGCTATGTGTGTCTACTTTGTGTGTGTCAGATATGTGTGGTCTGTTGTGTGTGATTCTGCTGTGCGTGGGTCTGCTCTGTGTGGGTCTGTTGTGCTGGTTCTGCTGTGTGTGGGTCTGCTGTGCTGAGTCTGCTATGTGTGGGTCTGCTGTGTGTGGTCTGCTGTGTGTGGTTCTGCTGTGTTTGGTCTGCTATGTGTGGGTCTGCCGTCTGTGGTCTGCTGTGTGTTGCCTTTTGTGTGTGGGTCTGCTGTGTGTGGGTCTGCTGTGTGTGGGTCTGCAGTGTGTGGGTCTGCTGTGTGTGGGTCAGCTGTGTGTGGGTCTGCAGTGTGTGCGTCTGCTGTGTGTGGGTCTGCTGTGCGTGGGTCAGCTGTGTGTGGGTCTGCAGTGTGTGGACTTCTGTGTGTTGGTCTGCTGTGTGTTGGTCTGCAGTGTGTGGACTGCTGTGCGTGTGTCTGCTGTGCGTGTATCTGCTGTGCCGGGTCTGCTGTTTGTGGGTCTGCTGTGTGTGGGTCTGCTCTGTGTGGGTCTGCTGTGTGTGGGTCTGCAGTGTGTGGACTGCTGTGTGTGGGTCTGCTGTGCTGGGTCGGCTGTGTGTGGGTCTGCTGTGTGTGGGTCTGCTGTGCGTGTGTCTGCTGTGTGTGGGTCTGCTGCGTGTGGGTCTGCAGTGTGTGGACTGCTGTGTGTAGGTCTGCTGTGTGTGGGTCTGCTGTGTGTGGGTCTGCTGTGTGTGGGTCTGCTGTGAGTGTGTCTGCTGTGTGTGGGTCTGCTGTGTGTGGGTCTGCAGTGTGTGGACTGCTGTGTGTAGGTCTGCTGTGTGTGGGTCTGCTGTGTGTGGGTTTGCTGTGCGTGTGTCTGCTGTGCGTGTGTCTGCTGTTCGTGGGTCTGCAGTGTGTGGACTGCTGTGTGTTCGTCTGCTGTTCGTGGGTCTGCTGTGTGTGGGTCTGCTGTGTGTGGGTCTGCTGTGCGTGGGTCTGCTGTGCGTGGGTCTGCTGTGTGTGTGTCCGCTGTGTGTGGGTCTGCTGTGTGTGAGTCTGCTGTAACTGGGTCTGCTGTGCGTGGGTCTGCTGTGTGTGGGTCTGGTGTGTTTGGGTCTGTTGTGTGTGGGTCTGCTTTGTGTCAATCTGCTGTGTGTGGGTCTGCTGTATGTGAGTCTGCTGTGTGTGGGTCTGGCGTGTGTGGGTCTGTTGTGTGTGGGCCTGCTGTGTGTCAGTCTGTTGTGCGTGGGTCTGCTGTGTGTGTGTCTGCTGTGTGTGAGTCTGCTGTGCGTTGGTCTGCTGTGTGTGAGTCTGCTGTGCGTGGGTCTGCTGTGTGTGAGTCTGCTTTGTGTCGGTCTGCTATGTGTGTCTACTGTGTGTGTGTCAGGTCTGTGTGGTCTGTTGTGTGTGATTCTGCTGTGCGTGGATCTGCTCTGTGTGGGTCTGTTGTGCTGGGTCTGCTGTGTGTGGGTCTGCTGTGCTGAGTCTGCTATGTGTGGGTCTGCTGTGTGTGGTCTGCTGTGTGTGGTTCTGCTGTGTTTGGTCTGCTATGTGTGGGTCTGCTGTGTGTGGTCTGCTGTGTGTGGCCTTTTGTGTGTGGGTCTGCTGTGTGTGGGTCTGCAGTGTGTGGGTCTGCTGTGTGTGGGTCAGCTGTGTGTGGGTCTGCAGTGTGTGCGTCTGCTGTGTGTGGGTCTGCTCTGCGTGGGTCAGCTGTGTGTGGGTCTGCAGTGTGTGGACTTCTGTGTGTTGGTCTGCTGTGTGTGGGTCTGCAGTGTGTGGACTGCTGTGCGTGTGTCTGCTGTGCGTGTATCTGCTGTGCCGGGTCTGCTGTTTGTGGGTCTGCTGTGTGTGGGTCTGCTGTGTGTGGGTCTGCTGAGTGTGGGTCTGCAGTGCTGGGTCGGCTGTGTGTGGGTCTGCTGTGTGTGGGTCTGCTGTGAGTGTGTCTGCTGTGTGTGGGTCTGCTGTGTGTGGGTCTGCAGTGTGTGGACTGCCGTGTGTAGGTCTGCTGTGTGTGGGTTTGCTGTGTGTGGGTTTGCTGTACGTGTGTCTGCTGTGCGTGTGTCTGCTGTTCGTGGGTCTTCAGTGTGTGGACTGCTGTGTGTTCGTCTGCTGTGCGTGGGTCTGCTGTGTGTGGGTCTGCTGTGTGTGGGTCTGCTGTGCGTGGGTCTGCGGTGCGTGGGTCTGCTGTGTGTGGGTCCGCTGTGTGTGGGTCTGCTGTGTGTGAGTCTGCTGTAACTGGGTCTGCTGTGTGTGGGTCTGGCGTGTTTGGGTCTGTTGTGTGTGGGTCTGCTTTGTGTCAATCTGCTGTGTGTGGGTCTGCTGTATGTGAGTCTGCTGTGTGTGGGTCTGGCGTGTGTGGGTCTGTTGTGTGTGGGTCTGCTGTGTGTCAGTCTGCTGTGCGTGGGTCTGCTGTGTGTGTGTCTGCTGTGTGTGAGTCTGCTGTGCGTGGGTCTGCTGTGTGTGAGTCTGCTGTGCGTGGGTCTGCTGTGTGTGAGTCTGCTTTGTGTCGGTCTGCTATGTGTGTCTACTGTGTGTGTGTCAGATCTGTGTGGTCTGTTGTGTGTGATTCTGCTGTGCGTGGGTCTGCTCTGTGTGGGTCTGTTGTGCTGGGTCTGCTGTGTGTGGGTCTGCTGTGCTGATTCTGCTATGTGTGGGTCTGCTGTGTGTGGTCTGCTGTGTGTGGGTCTGCTGTGAGTGGGGCTGCTGTGCGTGGGTCTGCTGTGCGTTGGTCTGCTGTGCGTTGGTCTGCTTTGTGTGGGCCTGCTGTGTGTGGGTCTGCTGTGTGTGGGTCCGCTGTGTGTGGGTCTGCTGTGTGTGGGTCCACTGTGTGTGGGTCTGCTTTGTGTGGGTCTGCTGTGTGTGGGTCTGCTGTGTGTGGGTCTGCTTTGTTTGTGGGTCTGCTTTGTGTGGGCCTGCTGTGTGTGGGTCTGCTTTGTGTGGGTCTGCTGTGTGTGGGTCTGCTGTGTGTGGGTCTGCTGTGTGTGGTTCTGCTTTGCGTGGGTCTGCTTTGTGTGGGTCTGCTTTGTGTGGGTCTGCTGTGTGTGGGTCTGCTGTGTGTGGGTCTGCTGTGCGTGGGTCTGCTTTGTGTGGTTCTGCTGTGTGTTGGTCTGCTGTGTGTGGGTCCACTGTGTGTGGTTCTGCTGTGCGTGGGTCTGCTGTGTGTGGGTCTGCTGTGTGTGGGTCTGCTGTGTGTGGGTCTGCTGTGTGTGGGTCCGCTGTGTGTGCATCTGCTGTGCGTGTATCTGCTGTGTGTGGCTCTGCTGTGTGTGGGTCTGCTGTGTGTGGGTCTGCTGTGCGTGGGTCTGCTGTGTGTGGGACCGCTGTGTGTGGGTCTGATGTGTGTGGGTCTGCTGTAACTGGGTCTGCTGTGTGTGGGTCTGCTGTATGTTGGTCCGCTGTGTGTGGGTCTGCTGTGTGTGGGTCTGCTGTAACTGGGTCTGCTGTGCGTGGGTCTGCTGTAACTGGGTCTGCTGTGCGTGGGTCTGCTGTGCGTGGGTCTGCTGTAACTGGGTCTGCTGTGCGTGGGTCTGCTGTAACTGGGTCTGCTGTGCGTGGGTCTGCTGTTACTGGGTCTGCTGTGCGTGGGTCTGCTGTGTGTGGTTCTGCTGTGCGTGGGTCTGCTGTGTGTGGGTCTGCTGTGTGTGGATCTGCAGTGTGTGGGTCTGTTGTGCGTGGGTTGCTGTGCGTGGGTCTGCTGTGTGTAGTCTGCTGTATGTGTGTCTGATGTGTGTGGGTCTGTTGTGCGTGGGTCTGCTGTGCGTGGGTCTGCTGTGCGTGGTTCGGCTCTGCGTGGGTCTGCTGTGCGTGGGTCTGCTGTGTGTAGTCTGCTGTGTTTGTGTCTTATGTGCGTGGGTCTGCTGTGTGAGGGTCTGCTGTGTGAGTGTCTGCTGTGCGTGGTTCTGCTGTGTGTGGGTCTGCTGTGCTGGGTCTGCTGTGCGTGGTTCTGCTGTGCGTGGTTCTGCTGTGTGTGGGTCTGCTGTGCTGGGTCTGCGGTGCGTGGTTCTGCTGAGCGTGGTTCTGCTGTGTGTGGGTCTGCTGTGCGTGGGTCTGCTGTGTGTGTGTCTGCCGTGCGTGGGTCTGCTGTGCCTGGGTCTGCGGTGCGTGGTTCTGCTGAGCGTGGGTCTGCTGTGTGTGGGTCTGTTGTGCGTGGGTCTGCTGTGCCTGGGTCCGCTGTGCGTGGGTCCGCTGTGTGTGGGTCCGCTGTGCGTGTGTCTGCCGTGCGTGGGTCTGCTGTGCGTGGGTCTGCTGTGCGAGGGTCGGCTGTGCGTGGGTCTGCGGTGCGTGGTTCTGCTGTGTGTGGGTCTGCTGCGTGTGGGTCTGCTGTGTGTGGGTCTGCTGTGTGTGGGTCTGCTGTGTGTGGATCTGCTGTGTGTGGGTCTGCGGTGCGTGGTTCTGCTGTGCGTGGGTCTGCTGTGCGTGGGTCTGCTGTGCGTGTGTCTGCTGTGCGTGGGTCTGCTGTGCGTGGGTCTGCTGTGCGTGGGTCTGCTGAGTGTGTGTCTGCTGTCAGTGGGGCTGTTGTGCGTGGGTCTGCTGTGAGTGGGGCTGCTGTGCGTGGGTCTGCTGTGCGTGGGTCTGCTGAGTGTGTGTCTGCTGTGAGTGGGGCTGTTGTGCGTGGGTCTGCTGTGAGTGGGGCTGCTGTGCGTGGGTCTGCTGTGCGTGGGCCTGCTGTGCGTGGGTCTGCTGTGCGTTGGTCTGCTGTGTGTGTGTCTGCTGTGAGTGGGGCTGCTGTGCGTGGGTCTGCTGTGCGTGGGTCTGCTGTGCGTGGGTCTGCTTTGTGTGGGTCTGCTGTGTTTGGGTCTGCTGTGTGTGGGTCCGCTGTGTGTGGGTCCGCTGTGTGTGGGTCTGCTGTGTGTGGGTCTGCTTTGTGTGGATCTGCTGTATGTGGGTCTGCTTTGTGTGGGTCTGCTGTGTGTGGGTCTGCTGTGTGTGGGTCCGCTGTGTGTGTTTCTGCTGTGCGTGGGTCTGCTTTGTGTGGGTCTGCTTTGTGTTGGTCTGCTGTGTGTGGGTCTGCTGTGTGTGGGTCTGCTTGGTGTCGGTCTGCTGTGTGTGGGTGCGCTGTGTGTGTTTCTGCTGTGCGTGGGTCTGCTTTGTGTGGGTCTGCTTTGTGTGGGTCTGCTGTGTGTGGGTCTGCTGTGTGTGGGTCTGCTTTGTGTGGGTCTGCTGTGTGTGGGTCTGCTGTGTGTGGGTCCGCTGTGTGTGGTTCTGCTGTGCGTGGGTACGCTGTGTGTGGGCCTGCTGTTTGTGGGTCTGCTGTGTGTGGGTCTGCTGTGTGTGGGTCCGCTGTGTGTGAGTCTGCTGTGCGTGTGTCTGCTGTGCGTGGCTCTGCTGTGCGTGGGTCTGCTGTGTGTGGGTCTGCTGTGCGTGGGTCTGCTATGTGTGGGTCCACTCTGTGTGGGTCTGCTGTGTGTGGGTCTGCTGTAACTGGGTCTGCTGTGCGTGGGTCTGCTGTATGTTGGTCCGCTGTGTGCAGGTCCGCTGTGTCTGGGTCTGCTGTAACTGGGTCTGCTGTGCGTGGGTCTGCTGTAACTGGGTCTGCTGTGCGTGGGTCTGCTGTAACTGGGTCTGCTGTGCGTGGGTCTGCTGTTACTGGGTCTGCTGTGCGTGGGTCTGCTGTAACTGGGTCTGCTGTGCGTGGGTCTGCTTTGCGTGGGTCTGCTGTAACTGGGTCTGCTGTGCGTGGGTCTGCTGTAACTGGGTCTGCTGTGCGTGGGTCTGCTGTAACTGGGTCTGCTGTGCGTGGGTCTGCTGTGTGTGGGTCTGCTGTGTGTGGCTCTGCTGTGTGTGGGTCTGCTGTGTGTGGATCTGCTGTGTGTGGGTCTGTTGTGCGTGGGTTGCTGTGCGTGGGTCTTCTGTGTGTAGTCTGCTGTGTGTGTGTCTGATGTGTGTGGGTCTGTTGTGCGTGGGTCTGCTGTGTGTGGGTCTGCTGTGCGTGGTTCGGCTCTGCGTGGGTCTGCTGTGCGTGGGTCTACTTTGCGTGGTTCGGCTCTGCGTGGGTCTGCTGTGCGTGGGTCTGCTGTGTGTAGTCTGCTGTGTTTGTGTCTGCTGTGCGTGGTTCTGCTGTGTGTGGGTCTGCTGTGCTGGGTCTGCGGTGCGTGGTTCTGCTGTGCGTGGGTCTGCTGTGTGTGGGTCTGCTGTGTGTGTGTCTGCTGTGCCTGGTTCTGCTGTGTGTGGGTCTGCTGTGCTGGGTCTGCGGTGCGTGGTTCTGCTGTGCGTGGGTCTGCTGTGTGTGGGTCTGCTGTGTATGGGTCTGCTGTGCGTGTGTCTGATGTGCGTGGGTCCGCTGTGTGTGGGTCTACTGTGCGTGGGTCTGATGTGTGTGGGTCTGCTGTGTGTGGGTCTGCTGTGAGTGGGTCCGCTGTGTGTGGTTCTGCTGTGCGTGGGTCTGCTGTGTGTGGGTCCGCTGTGCGTGGGTCCGCTGTGCGTGGGTCCGCTGTGCGTGGGTCTGCTGTGCGTGGGTCTGCTGTGTGTGGGTCTGCTGTTTGTGGGTCTGCTGTGCGTCGGTCTGCTGTGCGTGGGTCTGCTTTGTGTGTGTCCGCTGTGTGTGGGTCTGCTGTGTGTGAGTCTGCTGTAACTGGGTCTGCTGTGCGTGGGTCTGCTGTGTGTGGGTCTGGCGTGTTTGGGTCTGTTGTGTGTGGGTCTGCTTTGTGTCAATCTGCTGTGGGTGGGTCTGCTGTATGTGAGTCTGCTGTGTGTGGGTCTGGCGTGTGTGGGTCTGTTGTGTGTGGGTCTGCTGTGTGTCAGTCTGTTGTGCGTGGGTCTGTTGTGTGTGTGTCTGCTGTGTGTGAGTCTGCTGTGCGTTGGTCTGCTGTGTGTGAGTCTTCTGTGCGTGGGTCTGCTGTGTGTGAGTCTGCTTTGTGTCGGTCTGCTATGTGTGTCTACTGTGTGTGTGTCAGATATGTGTGGTCTGTTGTGTGTGATTCTGCTGTGCGTGGGTCTGCTCTGTGTGGGTCTGTTGTGCTGGTTCTGCTGTGTGTGGGTCTGCTGTGCTGAGTCTGCTATGTGTGGGTCTGCTGTGTGTGGTCTGCTGTGTGTGGTTCTGCTGTGTTTGGTCTGCTATGTGTGGGTCTGCCGTCTGTGGTCTGCTGTGTGTGGCCTTTTGTGTGTGGGTCTGCTGTGTGTGGGTCTGCAGTGTGTGGGTCTGCTGTGTGTGGGTCAGCTGTGTGTGGGTCTGCAGTGTGTGCGTCTGCTGTGTGTGGGTCTGCTGTGCGTGGGTCAGCTGTGTGTGGGTCTGCAGTGTGTGGACTTCTGTGTGTTGGTCTGCTGTGTGTTGGTCTGCAGTGTGTGGACTGCTGTGCGTGTGTCTGCTGTGCGTGTATCTGCTGTGCCGGGTCTGCTGTTTGTGGGTCTGCTGTGTGTGGGTCTGCTCTGTGTGGGTCTGCTGTGTGTGGGTCTGCAGTGTGTGGACTGCTGTGTGTGGGTCTGCTGTGCTGGGTCGGCTGTGTGTGGGTCTGCTGTGTGTGGGTCTGCTGTGAGTGTGTCTGCTGTGCGTGGGTCTGCTGTGTGTGGGTCTGCAGTGTGTGGACTGCTGTGTGTAGGTCTGCTGTGTGTGGGTCTGCTGTGTGTGGGTTTGCTGTGCGTGTGTCTGCTGTGCGTGTGTCTGCTGTTCGTGGGTCTGCAGTGTGTGGACTGCTGTGTGTTCGTCTGCTGTGCGTGGGTCTGCTGTGTGTGGGTCTGCTGTGTGTGTGTCTGCTGTGCGTGGGTCTGCTTTGCGTGGGTCTGCTGTGTGTGGGTCCACTGTGTGTGGTTCTGCTGTGCGTGGGTCTGCTGTGTGTGGGTCTGCTGTGTGTGGGTCTGCTGTGTGTGGGTCTGCTGTGTGTGGGTCCGCTGTGTGTGCGTCTGCTGTGCGTGTATCTGCTGTGTGTGGCTCTGCTGTGTGTGGGTCTGCTGTGTGTGGGTCTGCTGTGCGTGGGTCTGCTGTGTGTGGGACCGCTGTGTGTGGGTCTGATGTGTGTGGGTCTGCTGTAACTGGGTCTGCTGTGTGTGGGTCTGCTGTATGTTGGTCCGCTGTGTGTGGGTCTGCTGTGTGTGGGTCTGCTGTAACTGGGTCTGCTGTGCGTGGGTCTGCTGTAACTGGGTCTGCTGTGCGTGGGTCTGCTGTGCGTGGGTCTGCTGTAACTGGGTCTGCTGTGCGTGGGTCTGCTGTAACTGGGTCTGCTGTGCGTGGGTCTGCTGTTACTGGGTCTGCTGTGCGTGGGTCTGCTGTGTGTGGTTCTGCTGTGCGTGGGTCTGCTGTGTGTGGGTCTGCTGTGTGTGGATCTGCAGTGTGTGGGTCTGTTGTGCGTGGGTTGCTGTGCGTGGGTCTGCTGTGTGTAGTCTGCTGTATGTGTGTCTGATGTGTGTGGGTCTGTTGTGCGTGGGTCTGCTGTGCGTGGGTCTGCTGTGCGTGGTTCGGCTCTGCGTGGGTCTGCTGTGCGTGGGTCTGCTGTGTGTAGTCTGCTGTGTTTGTGTCTGATGTGCGTGGGTCTGCTGTGTGAGGGTCTGCTGTGTGAGTGTCTGCTGTGCGTGGTTCTGCTGTGTGTGGGTCTGCTGTGCTGGGTCTGCTGTGCGTGGTTCTGCTGTGCGTGGTTCTGCTGTGTGTGGGTCTGCTGTGCTGGGTCTGCGGTGCGTGGTTCTGCTGAGCGTGGGTCTGCTGTGTGTGGGTCTGCTGTGCGTGGGTCTGCTGTGTGTGTGTCTGCCGTGCGTGGGTCTGCTGTGCCTGGGTCTGCGGTGCGTGGTTCTGCTGAGCGTGGGTCTGCTGTGTGTGGGTCTGTTGTGCGTGGGTCTGCTGTGCCTGGGTCCGCTGTGCGTGGGTCCGCTGTGTGTGGGTCCGCTGTGCGTGTGTCTGCCGTGCGTGGGTCTGCTGTGCGTGGGTCTGCTGTGCGAGGGTCGGCTGTGCGTGGGTCTGCGGTGCGTGGTTCTGCTGTGTGTGGGTCTGCTGCGTGTGGGTCTGCTGTGTGTGGGTCTGCTGTGTGTGGGTCTGCTGTGTGTGGATCTGCTGTGTGTGGGTCTGCGGTGCGTGGTTCTGCTGTGCGTGGGTCTGCTGTGCGTGGGTCTGCTGTGCGTGTGACTGCTGTGCGTGGGTCTGCTGTGCGTGGGTCTGCTGTGCGTGGGTCTGCTGAGTGTGTGTCTGCTGTGAGTGGGGCTGTTGTGCGTGGGTCTGCTGTGAGTGGGGCTGCTGTGCGTGGGTCTGCTGTGCGTGGGCCTGCTGTGCGTGGGTCTGCTGTGCGTTGGTCTGCTGTGTGTGTGTCTGCTGTGAGTGGGGCTGCTGTGCGTGGGTCTGCTGTGCGTGGGTCTGCTGTGCGTGGGTCTGCTTTGTGTGGGTCTGCTGTGTTTGGGTCTGCTGTGTGTGGGTCCGCTGTGTGTGGGTCCGCTGTGTGTGGGTCTGCTGTGTGTGGGTCTGCTTTGTGTGGATCTGCTGTATGTGGGTCTGCTTTGTGTGGGTCTGCTGTGTGTGGGTCTGCTGTGTGTGGGTCCGCTGTGTGTGTTTCTGCTGTGCGTGGGTCTGCTTTGTGTGGGTCTGCTTTGTGTTGGTCTGCTGTGTGTGGGTCTGCTGTGTGTGGGTCTGCTTGGTGTCGGTCTGCTGTGTGTGGGTGCGCTGTGTGTGTTTCTGCTGTGCGTGGGTCTGCTTTGTGTGGGTCTGCTTTGTGTGGGTCTGCTGTGTGTGGGTCTGCTGTGTGTGGGTCTGCTTTGTGTGGGTCTGCTGTGTGTGGGTCTGCTGTGTGTGGGTCCGCTGTGTGTGGTTCTGCTGTGCGTGGGTACGCTGTGTGTGGGCCTGCTGTTTGTGGGTCTGCTGTGTGTGGGTCTGCTGTGTGTGGGTCCGCTGTGTGTGAGTCTGCTGTGCGTGTGTCTGCTGTGCGTGGCTCTGCTGTGCGTGGGTCTGCTGTGTGTGGGTCTGCTGTGCGTGGGTCTGCTATGTGTGGGTCCACTGTGTGTGGGTCTGCTGTGTGTGGGTCTGCTGTAACTGGGTCTGCTGTGCGTGGGTCTGCTGTATGTTGGTCCGCTGTGTGCAGGTCCGCTGTGTCTGGGTCTGCTGTAACTGGGTCTGCTGTGCGTGGGTCTGCTGTAACTGGGTCTGCTGTGCGTGGGTCTGCTGTAACTGGGTCTGCTGTGCGTGGGTCTGCTGTTACTGGGTCTGCTGTGCGTGGGTCTGCTGTAACTGGGTCTGCTGTGCGTGGGTCTGCTTTGCGTGGGTCTGCTGTAACTGGGTCTGCTGTGCGTGGGTCTGCTGTAACTGGGTCTGCTGTGCGTGGGTCTGCTGTAACTGGGTCTGCTGTGCGTGGGTCTGCTGTGTGTGGGTCTGCTGTGTGTGGCTCTGCTGTGTGTGGGTCTGCTGTGTGTGGATCTGCTGTGTGTGGGTCTGTTGTGCGTGGGTTGCTGTGCGTGGGTCTTCTGTGTGTAGTCTGCTGTGTGTGTGTCTGATGTGTGTGGGTCTGTTGTGCGTGGGTCTGCTGTGTGTGGGTCTGCTGTGCGTGGTTCGGCTCTGCGTGGGTCTGCTGTGCGTGGGTCTACTTTGCGTGGTTCGGCTCTGCGTGGGTCTGCTGTGCGTGGGTCTGCTGTGTGTAGTCTGCTGTGTTTGTGTCTGCTGTGCGTGGTTCTGCTGTGTGTGGGTCTGCTGTGCTGGGTCTGCGGTGCGTGGTTCTGCTGTGCGTGGGTCTGCTGTGTGTGGGTCTGCTGTGTGTGTGTCTGCTGTGCCTGGTTCTGCTGTGTGTGGGTCTGCTGTGCTGGGTCTGCGGTGCGTGGTTCTGCTGTGCGTGGGTCTGCTGTGTGTGGGTCTGCTGTGTATGGGTCTGCTGTGCGTGTGTCTGATGTGCGTGGGTCCGCTGTGTGTGGGTCTACTGTGCGTGGGTCTGATGTGTGTGGGTCTGCTGTGTGTGGGTCTGCTGTGAGTGGGTCTGCTGTACGTGAGTCTGCTGTGTGTGGGTCCGCTGTGTGTGGGTCCGCTGTGTGTGGTTCTGCTGTGCGTGGGTCTGCTGTGTGTGGGTCCGCTGTGCGTGGGTCCGCTGTGCGTGGGTCCGCTGTGCGTGGGTCTGCTGTGCGTGGGTCTGCTGTGTGTGGGTCTGCTGTTTGTGGGTCTGCTGTGCGTGGGTCTGCTGTGCGTGGGTCTGCTTTGTGTGTGTCCGCTGTGTGTGGGTCTGCTGTGTGTGAGTCTGCTGTAACTGGGTCTGCTGTGCGTGGGTCTGCTGTGTGTGGGTCTGGCGTGTTTGGGTCTGTTGTGTGTGGGTCTGCTTTGTGTCAATCTGCTGTGGGTGGGTCTGCTGTATGTGAGTCTGCTGTGTGTGGGTCTGGCGTGTGTGGGTCTGTTGTGTGTGGGTCTGCTGTGTGTCAGTCTGTTGTGCGTGGGTCTGTTGTGTGTGTGTCTGCTGTGTGTGAGTCTGCTGTGCGTTGGTCTGCTGTGTGTGAGTCTTCTGTGCGTGGGTCTGCTGTGTGTGAGTCTGCTTTGTGTCGGTCTGCTATGTGTGTCTACTGTGTGTGTGTCAGATATGTGTGGTCTGTTGTGTGTGATTCTGCTGTGCGTGGGTCTGCTCTGTGTGGGTCTGTTGTGCTGGTTCTGCTGTGTGTGGGTCTGCTGTGCTGAGTCTGCTATGTGTGGGTCTGCTGTGTGTGGTCTGCTGTGTGTGGGTCCGCTGTGTGTGGGTCCGCTGTGTGTGGGTCTGCTGTGTGTGTGTCTGCTGTGTGTGGGTCTGCTGTGTGTGGGTCTGATGTGTGTGTGTCTGCAGTGCGTGGTACTGCTGTGTGTGGGTCTGCTGTGCTGGGTCTGCTGTGCGTGGTTCTGCTTTGCGTGGTGCTGCTGTGTGTGGTTCTGCTGTGCTGGGTCTGCGCTGCGTGGTTCTGCTGTGCGTGGGTCTGCTGTGTGTGGGTCTGCTGTAACTCGGTCTGCTGTGCGTGGGTCTGCTGTGCGTGGGTCTGCTGTAACTGGGTCTGCTGTGCGTGGTTCTGCTGTAACTGGGTCTGCTGTACATGGGTCTGCTGTAACTGGGTCTGCTGTGCGTGGGTCTGCTGTAACTGGGTCTGCTGTACATGGGTCTGCTGTAACTGGGTCTGCTGTGCGTGGGTCTGCTGTGTGTGGGTCTGCTGTGCGTGGGTCTGCTGTGTGTGGGTCTGCTGTGTGTGGATCTGCTGTGTGTGGGTCTGTTGTGCGTGGTTTGCTGTGCGTGGGTCTTCTGTGTGTAGTCTGCTGTGTGTGTGTCTGATGTGTGTGGGTCTTTTGTGCGTGGTTCTGCTGTGCGTGGGTCTGCTGTGCGTGGTTCGGCTCTGCGTGGGTCTGCTGTGCGTGGGTCTGCTGTGTTTGTGTCTGCTGTGCGTGGTTCTGCTGTGTGTGGGTCTGCTGTGCAGGGTCTGCGGTGCGTGGTTCTGCTGTGCGTGGGTCTGCTGTGTGTGGGTCTGCTGTGCATGGTTCTGCTGTGTGTGGGTCTGCTGTGCTGGGACTGCGGTGCGTGGTTCTGCTATGTGTGGGTCTGCTGTGTGTGGGTCTGCTGTGTGTGGGTTTGCTGTGCGTGTGTCTGCTGTGTGTGGGTCTGCTGTGTGTGGGTCTGCTGTGCGTGGGTCTGCTGTGCGTGGGTCCGCTGTGCGTGGGTCTGCTGTGCGTGGGTCTGCTGTGTGTGGGTCTGCTGTGCGTGGTTCTGCTGTGTGTGGGTCTGCTGAGTATGGGTCCGCTGTGTGTGGGTCTGCTGTAACTGGGTCTGCTGTGCGTGGGTCTGCTGTAACTGGGTCTTCTGTAACTGGGTCTGCTGTTCGTGGGTCTGCTGTAACTGGGTCTGCTGTGCGTGGGTCTGCTGTGTGTGGGTCCGCTGTGTGTGGGTCTGCTATGTGTGGATCTGCTGTGTGTGGGTCTGCTGTGTGTGTGTCTGCTGTGTGTGGGTCTGCTGTGCGTGGGTCTGCTGTCTGTGAGTCTGCTGTGTGTGTGTCTGCTGTGTGTGGGTCTGCTGTGCGTGGGTCTGCTTTGTGTGGGTCTGCTGTGTATGGGTCTGCTGTGTGTGGGTCCGCTGTGTGTGGGTCTGCTGTGTGTTGGTCTGCTGTGTGTGGGTCTGCTTTGTGTGGGTCTGCTGTGTGTGGGTCTGCTTTGTGTGGATCTGCTGTGTTTGGGTCTGCTGTGTGTGGGTCCGCTGTGTGTGGTTCTGCTGTGCGTGGGTCTGCTGTAACTGGGTCGGCTGTGCATGGGTCTACTGTAACTGGGTCTGCTGTGCGTGGGTCTGCTGTACCTGGGTCTGCTGTGCGTGGGTCTGCTGTGTGTGGGTCTGATGTGTGTGGGTCTGCTGTGTGTGCGTCTGCTGTGCGTGGGTCTGCTGTGTGTGGGTCCGCTATGTGTGGGTCTGCTGTGTGTGGGTCTGCTGTAACTGGGTCTGCTGTGTGTTGGTCTGCTGTATGTTGGTCCGCTGTGTGTGGGTCTGCTGTGTGTGGGTCTGCTGTGTGTGGGTCTGCTGTGCGTGTGTCTGCTGTGTGTGGGTCTGCTTTGTGTGGGTCTGCTGTGTGTGGGTCTGCTGTGTGTGGGTCCGCTGTGTGTGGGTCTGCTGTGCGTGTGTCTGCTGTGTGTCGCTCTGCTGTGTGTGGGTCTGCTGTGTGTGGGTCTGCTGTGCGTGGGTCTGCTGTGTGTGGGTCCACTATGTGTGGGCCTGCTGTGTGTGGGTCTGCTGTAACTGGGTCTGCTGTGTGTTGGTCTGCTGTATGTTGGTCCGCTGTGTGTGGGTCTGCTGTGTGTGGGTCTGCTGTAACTGGGTCTGCTGTGCGTGGGTCTGCTGTAACTGGGTCTGCTGTGCGTGGGTCTGCTGTGCGTGGGTCTGTTGTGCGTGTGTCTGCTGTGCGTGGGTCTGCTGTAACTGGGTCTGCTGTGCGTGGGTCTGCTGTAACTGGGTCTGCTGTGCGTGGGTCTGCTGTAACTGGGTCTTTTGTGCGTGGGTCTGCTGTGTGTGGGTCTGCTGTGCGTGGGTCTGCTGTGTGTGGGTCTGCTGTGTGTGGATCTGCAGTGTGTGGGTCTGTTGTGCGTGGGTTGCTGTGCGTGGGTCTGCTGTGTGTAGTCTGCTGTGTGTGTGTCTGATGTGTGTGGGTCTGTTGTGCGTGGGTCTGCTGTGCGTGGGTCATCTGTGTGTGGGTCTGCTGTGTGTGGGTCTGCAGCGTGTGGGTCTGCTGTGTGTGGGTTTGCTGTTTGTGGGTCTGCTGTGTGTGGGTCTGCTGTGTGTGGGTCTGCGGTGCGTGGTTCTGCTGTGCGTGGGTCTTTTGTGCGTGGGTCTGCTGTGCGTGGGTCTGCTGTTCGTGGGTCTGCTGTGCGTGGGTCTGCTGTGTGTATGTCTGCTGTGAGTGGGGCTGCTGTGCGTGGGTCTGCTGTGCGTGGGTCTGCTGTGCGTGGGTCTGCTTTGTGTGGGTCTGCTGTGTGTGGGTCTGCTGTGTGTGGGTCCGTTGTGTGTGGGTCCGCTGTGTGTGGGTCTGCTGTGTGTGTGTCTGCTGTGTGTGGGTCTGCTGTGTGTGGGTCTGCTGTGTGTGTGTCTGCAGTGCGTGGTACTGCTGTGTGTGGGTCTGCTGTGCTGGGTCTGCTGTGCGTGGTTCTGCTTTGCGTGGTGCTGCTGTGTGTGGTTCTGCTGTGCTGGGTCTGCGCTGCGTGGTTCTGCTGTGCGTGGGTCTGCTGTGTGTGGGTCTGCTGTGTGTGGGTCTGCTGTAACTCGGTCTGCTGTGCGTGGGTCTGCTGTGCGTGGGTCTGCTGTAACTGGGTCTGCTGTGCGTGGTTCTGCTGTAACTGGGTCTGCTGTGCGTGGGTCTGCTGTAACTGGGTCTGCTGTGCGTGGGTCTGCTGTGTGTGGGTCTGCTGTGCGTGGGTCTGCTGTGTGTGGGTCTGCTGTGTGTGGATCTGCTGTGTGTGGGTCTGTTGTGCGTGGTTTGCTGTGCGTGGGTCTTCTGTGTGTAGTCTGCTGTGTGTGTGTCTGATGTGTGTGGGTCTTTTGTGCGTGGGTCTGCTGTGTGTGGGTCTGCTGTGCGTGGTTCGGCTCTGCGTGGGTCTGCTGTGCGTGGGTCTGCTGTGCGTGGTTCGGCTCTGCGTGGGTCTGCTGTGCGTGGGTCTGCTGTGTGTGGGTCTGTTGTGTGTTGGTCTGCTGTGTGTGTGTCTATTGTGTGTGGGTCTGCTGTGCTTGGGTCTGCTGTGCGTGGGTCTGCTGTGTGTGGGTCTGCTGTGTGTGGGTCTGCTGTGCGTGGGTCTGCTGTGCGTGGGTCTGCTGTGTGTCAATCTGCTGTGTGTGGGTCTGCTGTATATGAGTCTGCTGTGTGTTGGTCTGCTGTGTGTCAGTCTGCTGTGCGTGGGTCTGCTGTGTGTGTGTCTGCTGTGTGTGAGTCTGCTGTGCGTGGGTCTGCTGTGTGTGAGTCTGCTTTGTGTCGGTCTGCTATGTGTGTCTACTGTGAGTGTGTCAGATCTGTGTGGTCTGCTGTGTGTGATTCTGCTGTGCGTGGGTCTGCTCTGTGTAGGTCTGTTGTGCTGGGTCTGCTGTGTGTGGGTCTGCTGTGCTGATTCTGCTATGTGTGGGTCTGCTGTTTTTGTGTCTGCTGTGCGTGGTTCTGCTGTGTGTGGGTCTGCTGTGCTGGGTCTGCGGTGCGTGGTTCTGCTGTGCGTGAGTCTGCTGTGTGTGGGTCTGCTGTGTGTGGTTCTGCTGTGCGTGGGTCTGCTGTGTATGGGTCTGCTGTGTGTGGGTCTGCTGTGCGTGGTTCTGCTGTGTGTGGGTCTGCTGTGTGTGGGTCCGCTGTGTGTGGGTCTGCTGTAACTGGGTCTGCTGTGCATGGGTCTGCTGTAACTGGGTCTTCTGTAACTGGGTCTGCTGTTCGTGGGTCTGCTGTAACTGGGTCTGCTGTGCGTGGGTCTGCTGTGTGTGGGTCCGCTGTGTGTGGGTCTGCTGTGTGTGGGTCTGCTGTGCGTGGGTCCGCTGTGTGTGGGCCTGCTGTGTGTAGGTCTGTCGTGTGTGGGTCTGTTGTGTTTGGGTCTGCTGTGTGTCAATCTGCTGTGTGTGGGTCTGCTTTTTGGGGATCTGCTCTGCGTCTGTCTGCTGTGTGTGGGTCTGCTGTGCGTGGGTCTGCTGTGCGTGGGTCTGCTTTTTGTGGATCTGCTCTGCGTCTGTCTGCTGTGTGTGGGTCTGCTGTGTGTGGGTCTGCTGTGTGTGGCTCTGCTGTGTGTGAGTCTGCTGTCTGTGGGTCTGCTGTGTGTGGGTCTGCTGTGTGTGAGTCTGCTGTGTGTGGGTCTGCTGTGCGTGGGTCTGCTGTGTGTGAGTTGGCTTTGTGGGTCTGCTTTGAGTGAGTCTGCAGTTTCTGGGTCTTCTGTGTGTGGGTCTGCTGTGCGAGGATCTGCTATGTGTTAGTCTGCTGTGTGTGGTCTGCTGTGTGAGTCTTCTGTGTGTGGGATTGCTTTGTGTGGTCTTCTGTGTGTGGATCTGCTGTGTGTGGGTCTGCTGTGTGTGTGTCTGCTGTGTGTGGGTCTGCTGTGCGTGGGTCTGCTGTCTGTGAGTCTGCTGTGTGTGTGTCTGCTGTGTGTGGGTCTGCTGTGCGTGGGTCTGCTTTGTGTGGGTCTGCTGTGTGTGGGTCTGCTGTGTGTGGGTCTGCTGTGTGTCAATCTGCTGTGTGTGGGTCTGCTGTATATGAGTCTGCTGTGTGTGGGTCTGGCGTGTGTGGGTCTGTTGTGTGTGGGTCTGCTGTGTGTCAGTCTGCTGTGCGTGGGTCTGCTGTGTGTGGGTCTGCTGTGTGTGAGTCTTCTGTGTGTGGGTCTGCTGTGTGTGGGTTTGCTGTGTGTGAGTCTTCTGTGTGTTGGTCTGCTGTGTGTGAGCCTTCTGTGTGTGGGTCTGCTGTGTGTGGATCTGCCGTGTGTGGGGCTGGTTAGTGTGGTCTACTGTGCGTGAGTCTTCTGTGTGTAGGTCTGCTGTGCATGTGTCTGCTGTGTGCGGGTCCGCTGTGTGAGAGTCTGCTGTGTGTGGGTCCACTGTGCGTGTGTCCACTGTGCGTGGGTCTGCTGTGTGTGGGTCTGCTGTGTGTGGGTCTGCTGTGTGTGAGTCTGCTGTGTGTGGGTCTGCTGTGTGTGCGTCTGCTGTGTTTGGCCTGCTGCGTGTGGGTCTGCTGTGTGAGAGTCTGCTGTGTGTGGGTCTGCTGTGCGTGTGTCTGCTGTGCGTGGGTCTGCTGTGCGTGGGTCTGTTGTGCGTGGGTCTGCTGTGCGTGGGTCTGCTGTGCGTGGGTCTGTTGTGTGTGGGTCTGCTGTGCGTGGGTCTGCTGTGTGAGAGTCTGCTGTGTGTGGGTCTGCTGTGTGTGGCTCTGCTGCGTGTGGGTCTGCTGCGTGTGGGTCTGCTGCGTGTGGGTCCGCTGCGTGTGGGTCCGCTGCGTGTGGGTCTGCTGTGTGAGAGTCTGCTGTGTGTGGGTCTGCTGTGTGTTGGTCTGCTGCGTGTGGGTCTGCTGTGTGTGGGTCTGCTGTGTGTGGGTCTGCTGCGTGTGGGTCTGCTGCGTGTGGGTCCGCTGCATGTGGGTCTGCTGTATGAGAGTCTGCTCTGAGTGGGTCTGCTGTGTGTGGGTCTGCTGTGTGTGGGTCTGCTGTGTGTGGGTCTGCTGTGTGAGAGTCTGCTGTGTGTGGGTCTGCTGTGTGTGGTTCTGCTGTGTGTGTGTCTGCTGTGTGTGGTTCTGCTGTGTGAGAGTTTGCTGTGTGTGTGTCTGCTGTGTGTGGGTCTGCTGTGTGTGGGTCTGCTGTGTGTGGGTCTGCTGTGCTGGAACTGCTGTCAGTGGGTCTGCTGTGTGTGGGTCTGATGTGCGTGGGTCTGATGTGCTGCGTCTACTGTGTGTGGGTCTGCTGTGCTACGTCTGTTGCATGTAAATCTGCTGTGCTGGGTCTGCTGTGAGTGGGTCTGTGTGCATGTGTCTGCTGTGAGTGGGTCTGTGTGCATGTGTCTGCTGTGAGTGGGTCTGTGTGCATGTGTCTGCTGTGAGTGGGTCTGTGTGCATGTGTCTGCTGTCCTGAACTGTGCTGGGTTTGATGTGCTTGAATCTGCTGAGCTGGGTCAGCTGTGCTGGGATGGATATGTGTGTGTCTGCTGTGTGTTAGTCAGCTGTGTGTGGGTATGCTGTGTGTGGGTCTGCTGTGTGTGGGTCTGCTGTGTGTGGGTCTGCTGTGTGTGGGCCTGCTGTGCGTGGGTCTGCTGTGTGTGGGTCTGCTGTGCGTGGTCTGCTGTGCGTGGTCTGCTGTGTGTGGGTCTGTTGTGTGTGGGTCTGTTGTGTGTGGGTCTGCTGTGTGTGGGTCTGCTGTGCGTGGTCTGCTGTATGTGAGTCTTCTGTGTGTGGGTCTGTTGTGTGTGGGTCTGCTGTGTGTCAATCTGCTGTGTGTGGGTCTGCTGTATGTGAGTCTGCTGTGTGTGGGTCTGGCGTGTGTGGGTCTGTTGTGTGTGGGTCTGCTGTGTGTCAATCTGCTGTGTGTGGGTCTGCTGTATGTGAGTCTGCTGTGTGTGGGGCTGGCGTGTGTGGGTCTGTTGTGTGTGGGTCTGCTGTGTGTCAGACCGCTGTGCGTGGGTCTGCTGTGTGTGTGTCTGCTGTGTGTGGGTCTGCTGTGTGTGAGTCTGCTGTGCGTGGGTCTGCTGTGTGTGTGTCTGCTGTGCGTGGGTCTGCTGTGTTTTAGTCTGCTGTGCGTGGGTCTGCTGTGTGTGAGTCTGCTGTGCGTGGGTCTGCTGTGTTTGAGTCTGCTTTGTGTCGGTCTGCTATGTGTGTCTACTGTGTGTGTGTCAGATCTGTGTGGGTCTGCTGTGTGTGGGTCAGTTGTGCGTGGGTCTGCTGTGTGTGGGTCTGCTGTGTGTGGGTCTGCTGTGTGTGGGTCTACTGTGCGTGGGTCTGCTGTGCGTGGGTCTGCTGTGTGTGGGTCTGTTTTGCGTGGGTCCGCTGTGTGTGGGTCTGCTGTGTGAGGGTCTGCTGTGTGTGAGTCTGCTTTGTGTCGGTCTGCTGTGTGTGGGTCTGCTGTGTGTGGGTCTGCTGTGTGTGAGTCTGCTTTGTGTCGGTCTGCTGTGTGTGTGGGTCTGCTGTGTGTGGGTCTGCTGTGCGTGGGTCTGCTGTGTGTGGGTCTGCAGTGTGTGCGTCTGCTGTGTGTGTGGGTCTGCTGTGTGTGGGTCTGCAGTGTGTGCGTCTGCTGTGTGTGTGGGTCTGCTGTGTGTGGGTCTGCTGTGTGTGGGTCTGCTGTGTGTGGGTCTGCTATGTGTGGGTCTGCTGTATGTGGGTCTGCTGTGTGTGAGTCTGCTGTGTGTGTGGATCTGCTGTGTGTGGGTCTGCTGTTTGTAGGTCTGCTGTGTGTGGGGCTGCTGTGTGAGGGTCTGCTGTGTGTGAGTCTGCTGTGTGTGTGGGTCTGCTGTGTGTGGGTCTGCTGTTTGTAGTTCTGCTGTGTGTGGGTCTGCTGTGCGTGGGTCTGCTGTGTGTGGGCCTGCTCTTTGTGGGTCTGCTGTGTGTGGGTCTGCTGTGTGTGGGCCTGCAGTGTGTGCGTCTGCTGTGTGTGGGTCTGCTGTGTGTGAGTCTGCTGTGTGTGTGGGTCTGCTGTGTGTGTGTCTGCTGTTTGTGGGTCTGCTGTGGTGGGTCTGCTGTGTGTGGGTCTGCTGTGTGTGGGTCTGCTGTGTGTGGGTCTGCTGTGTGTGGGCCTGCAGTGTGTGGGTCTGCTGTGCGTGTGTCCGCTATGTGTGGGTCTGCTGTGTGTGTGTCCGCTACGTGCGGGTCTGCTGTGTGTGTGTCTGCTGTGTATGGGTCTGCTGTTTGTGGGTCTGCTGTGTGTGGGTCTGCTGTGCGTGGGTCTGCTGTGTGTGCGTCTGCTGTGTGAGCGTCTGCTGTGCATGAGTCTGCTGTGTGTGGGTTTGCTGTTTGTGTGTCTGCTGTGTGTGGGTCTACTGTTTGTTGGTCTGCTGTGTGTGGGCCTGCAGTGTGTGGTTCTGCTGTGTGTGGGTCTGCTGTGCGTGAGTCTGCTGTGTGTGGGTCTGTTGTGCTGGGTCTGCTGTGTGTGGGTCTGCTGTGCCTGGATCTGCTGTGTGTGGGTCTGCTGTGTGTGGGTCTGCTGTGCTGTGTCTGCTATGTGTGGGTCTGCTGTGTGTGGTCTGCTGTGTGTGGTTCTGCTGTGTGTTGTCTGCTGTGTGTTGCCTTTTGTGTGTGGGTCTGCTGTGCGTGGGTCTGCAGTGTGTGGACTGCTGTGTGTGGGTCTGCTGCGTGTGGGTCTGCTGTGTGTGGGTCTGCAGTGTGTGGATTGCTGTGCGTGTGTCTGCTGTGCGTGTGTCTGCTGTGCCGGGTCTGCTGTTTGTGGGTCTCCTGTGTGTGGGTCTGCTGTGTGTGGGTCTGCTGTGTGTGGACTGCTGTGTGTGGGTCTGCTGTGTGTGTGTCTGCTGTGTGTGGGTCAGCAGTGTGTGGTCTGCTGTGTGTGGGTCTGCTGTGCGTGTGTCTGCAGTTCATGGGTCTGCAGTATGTGGCCTGCTGTGTGTTCGTCTGTTGTGCGTGGGTCTGCTGTGCGTCTGTCTGCTGTGTGTGTGTCTGCTGTGTGTGGCTCTGCTGTGTGTGGTCTGCTTTGTGTGAGTCTGCTGTGTGTGGGTCTGCTGTGTGTGGGTCTGCTGTGTGTGAGTTGCCTTTGTGGGTCTGCTTTGAGTGGGTCTGCTGTCTGTGAGTCTGCTGTGTGTAGGTCTGCTGTGTGTGGTTTTGCTGTGTGTGAGTCTTCTGTGTGTGGGTCTGCTTTGTGTGGTCTTCTGTGTGTGGATCTGCTGTGTGTGGTCTGCTGTCCGTGGGTCTGCTGTGCGTGAGTCTTCTGTGTGTGGGTCTGCTGTGCGTGTGTCCACTGTGCGCCGTTCTGCTGTGTGTGTGTCTGCTGTGTGCTTGTCTGCTGTGTGTGGGTCTGCTGTGTGTGGGTCTGCTGTGTGCGTGTCTGCTGTGTGTGGGTCTGCTGTGTGTGTGTCTGCTGTGTGTGGGTCCGCTGTGTGTGGGTCCGCTGTGTGTGGGTCTGCTGTGTGTGGGTCTGCTTTGTGTGGGTCTGCTGTGTGTGGGTCTGCTGTGTGTGGGTCTGCTGTGTGTGGGTCTGCTTTGTGTGGGTCTGCTGTGTGTGGGTCTGCTTTGTGTGGGTCTGCTGTGTGTGGGTCTGCTGTGTGTGGGTCCGCTGTGTGTGGTTCTGCTGTGTGTGGGTCTGCTTTGTGTGGGTCTGCTGTGTGTGGGTCTGCTGTGTGTTGGTCTGCTTTGTGTGGGTCTGCTGTGTGTGGGTCTGCTGTGTGTGGGTCCGCTGTGTGTGGTTCTGCTGTGCGTGGGTACGCTGTGTGTGGGTCTGCTGTGTGTGGGTCTGCTGTGTGTGGGTCTGCTGTGTGTGGGTCCGCTGTGTGTGGGTCCGCTGTGCGTGTGTCTGCTGTGCGTGGCTCTGCTGTGTGTGGGTCTGCTGTTTGTGGGTCTGCTGTGCGTGGGTCTGCTGTGTGTGGGTCCACTGTGTGTGGGTCTGCTGTGTGTGGGTCTGCCTTGTGTGGGTCTGCTGTAACTGGGTCTGCTGTGCGTGGGTCTGCTGTATGTTGGTTCGCTGTGTGTGGGTCCGCTGTGTGTGGGTCTGCTGTAACTGGGTCTGCTGTGCGTGGGTCTGCTGTAACTGGGTCTGCTGTGCGTGGGTCTGCTGTAACTGGGTCTGCTGTGCCTGGGTCAGCTGTAACTGGGTCTGCTGTAACTGGGTCTGCTGTGCGTGGGTCTGCTGTAACTGGGTCTTCTGTGCGTGGGTCTGCTGTAACTCGGTCTGCTGTGCGTGGGTCTGCTGTGCGTGGGTCTGCTGTAACTGGGTCTGCTGTGCGTGGTTCTGCTGTAACTGGGTCTGCTGTGCGTGGGTCTGCTGTAACTGGGTCTGCTGTGCGTGGGTCTGCTGTGTGTGGGTCTGATTTGCGTGGGTCTGCTGTCTGTGAGTCTGCTGTGTGTGGATCTGCTGTGTGTGGGTCTGTTGTGCGTGGGTTGCTGTGCGTGGGTCTTCTGTGTGTACTCTGCTGTGTGTGTGTCTGATGTGTGTGGGTCTGTTGTGCGTGGGTCTGCTGTGTGTGGGTCTGCTGTGCGTGGTTCGGCTCTGCGTGGGTCTGCTGTGCGTGGGTCTGCTGTGCGTGGTTCGGCTCTGCGTGGGTCTGCTGTGCGTGGGCCTGCTGTGTGTAGTCTGCTGTGTTTGTGTCTGCTGTGCGTGGTTCTGCTGTGTGTGGGTCTGCTGTGCTGGGTCTGCGGTACGTGGTTCTGCTGTGCGTGGGTCTGCTGTGTGTGGGTCTGCTGTGTGTGGGTCTGCTGTGCATGAGTCTGATGTGTGTGGGTCTGCTGTTTGTGGGTCTGCTGTGCGTGGGTCTGCTGTGCGTGGGTCCGCTGTGCGTGGGTCTGCTGTGTGTGGGTCTGCTGTGCGTGGGTCTGCTGTGCGTGGGTCTGCTGTGTGTGGGTCTGCTATGTGTGGGTCTGCTGTGAGTGGGGCTGCTGTGCGTGGGTCTGCTGTTTGTGGGTCCGCTGTGTGTGGGCCCGCTGTGTGTGGTTCTGCTGTGCGTGGGTCTGCTGTGTGTGGGACCGCTGTGTGAGGGTCTGCTGTGTGTGGGTCCGCTTTGTGTGGGTCTGCTGTGTGTGGGTCTGTCGTGTGTGGGTCTGTTGTGTGTGGGTCTGCTGTGTGTCAATCTGCTGTGTGTGGGTCTGCTTTTTGTGGATCTGCTCTTCGTCTGTCTGCTGTGTGTGGGTCTGCTGTACGTGGGTCTGCTGTGCGTGGGTCTGCTTTTTGTGGATCTGCTCTGCGTCTGTCTGCTGTGTGTGGGTCTGCTGTATGTGTGTCTGCTGTGCGCGGGTCTGCTGTGTGTGGGTCTGCTGTGTGTGGGTCTGCTGTGTGTGTGTGTATTGTGTGTTGGTCTGCTGTGCATGGGTCTTCTGTGCGTGGGTCTGCTGTGTGTGGGTCTGTTGTGTGTGGGTCTGCTGTGCGTGGGTCTGCTGTGCGTGGGTCTGCTGTGTGTGAGTCTTCTGTGTATGGGTCTGCTGTATGTGAGTCTGCTGTGTGTGGGTCTGGCGTGTTTGGGTCTGTTGTGTGTGGGTCTGCTGTGTGTCAATCTGCTGTGTGTGGGTCTGCTGTATATGAGTCTGCTGTGTGTGGGTCTGGCGTGTGTGGGTCTGTTGTGTGTGGGTCTGCTGTGTGTCAGTCTGCTGTGCGTGGGTCTGCTGTGTGTGTGTCTGCTGTGTGTGAGTCTGCTGTGCGTGTGTCTGCTGTGTGTGAGTCTGCTGTGCGTGGGTCTGCTGTGTGTGAGTCTGCTATGCGTGGTTCTGCTGTGTGTGGGTCCGCTGTGTGTGGGTCTGCTGTGTGTGGGTCAGCTGTGTGTGGGTCTGCAGTGTGTGCGTCTGCTGTGTGCGGGTCTGCTGTGCGTGGGTCAGCTGTGTGTGGGTCTGCAGTGTGTGGACTTCTGTGTGTTGGTCTGCTTTGTGTGGGTCTGCAGTGTTTGGACTGCTGTGCGTGTGTCTGCTGTGCGTGTATCTGCTGTGCCGGGTCGGCTGTTTGTGGGTCTGCTGTGTGTGGGTCTGCTGTGTGTGGGTCTGCTGTGTGTGGGTCTGCAGTGTGTGGACTGCTGTGTGTGGGTCTGCTGTGTGTGGCTCTGCTGTGTGTGAGTCTGCTGTCTGTGGGTCTGCTGTGTGTGGGTCTGCTGTGTGTGAGTCTGCTGTGTGTGGGTCTGCTGTGCGTGGGTCTGCTGTGTGTGAGTTGGCTTTGTGGGTCTGCTTTGAGTGGGTCTGCAGTTTCTGGGTCTTCTGTGTGTGGGTCTGCTGTGCGAGGGTCTGCTGTGTGTTAGTCTGCTGTGTGTGGTCTGCTGTGTGAGTCTTCTGTGTGTGGGTCTGCTTTGTGTGGTCTTCTGTGTGTGGATCTGCTGTGTGTGGGTCTGCTGCGTGTGTGTCTGCTGTGTGTGGGTCTGCTGTGTGTGGGTCTGCTGTGTGTGGGTCTGCTGTGTGTGGGTCTGCTCTTTGTGGGTCTGCTGTGTGTGGGTCTGCTGTGTGTGGGTCTGCTGTGTGTGGGCCTGCTCTTTGTGGGTCTGCTGTGTGTGGGTCTGCTGTGTGTGGGCCTGCAGTGTGTGCGTCTGCTGTGTGTGGGTCTGCTGTGTGTGAGTCTGCTGTGTGTGTGGGTCTGCTGTGTGTGTGTCTGCTGTTTGTGGGTCTGCTGTGGTGGGTCTGCTGTGTGTGGGTCTGCTGTGTGTGGGTCTGCTGTGTGTGGGTCTGCTGTGTGTGGGCCTGCAGTGTGTGGGTCTGCTGTGCGTGTGTCCGCTATGTGTGGGTCTGCTGTGTGTGTGTCCGCTACGTGCGGGTCTGCTGTGTGTGTGTCTGCTGTGTATGGGTCTGCTGTTTGTGGGTCTGCTGTGTGTGGGTCTGCTGTGCGTGGGTCTGCTGTGTGTGGGTCTGCTGTGTGTGCGTCTGCTGTGTGTGGGTCTGCTGTGTGTGCGTCTGCTGTGTGTGGGTCTGCTGTGTGTGGGTCTGCTGTGTGTGGGTCTGCTGTGTGTGCGTCTGCTGTGTGTGGGTCTGCTGTGCGTGAGTCTGCTGTGTGTGGGTCTGCTGTTTGTGGGTCTGCTGTGTGTGGGCCTGCAGTGTGTGGGTCTGCTGTGTGTGGGCCTGCAGTGTGTGAGTCTGCTGTGTGTGCGTCTGCTGTGTGTGGGTCTGCTGTGTGTGCGTCTGCTGTGTGAGCGTCTGCTGTGCATGAGTCTGCTGTGTGTGGGTTTGCTGTTTGTGTGTCTGCTGTGTGTGGGTCTACTGTTTGTTGGTCTGCTGTGTGTGGGCCTGCAGTGTGTGGTTCTGCTGTGTGTGGGTCTGCTGTGCGTGAGTCTGCTGTGTGTGGGTCTGTTGTGCTGGGTCTGCTGTGTGTGGGTCTGCTGTGCCTGGATCTGCTGTGTGTGGGTCTGCTGTGTGTGGGTCTGCTGTGCTGTGTCTGCTATGTGTGGGTCTGCTGTGTGTGGTCTGCTGTGTGTGGTTCTGCTGTGTGTTGTCTGCTGTGTGTTGCCTTTTGTGTGTGGGTCTGCTGTGCGTGGGTCTGCAGTGTGTGGACTGCTGTGTGTGGGTCTGCTGCGTGTGGGTCTGCTGTGTGTGGGTCTGCAGTGTGTGGATTGCTGTGCGTGTGTCTGCTGTGCGTCTGTCTGCTGTGCCGGGTCTGCTGTTTGTGGGTCTGCTGTGTGTGGGTCTGCTGTGTGTGGGTCTGCTGTGTGTGGACTGCTGTGTGTGGGTCTGCTGTGTGTGTGTCTGCTGTGTGTGGGTCAGCAGTGTGTGGACTGCTGTGTGTGGGTCTGCTGTGCGTGTGTCTGCAGTTCATGGGTCTGCAGTATGTGGCCTGCTGTGTGTTCGTCTGTTGTGCGTGGGTCTGCTGTGCGTCTGTCTGCTGTGTGTGTGTCTGCTGTGTGTGGCTCTGCTGTGTGTGGTCTGCTTTGTGTGAGTCTGCTGTGTGTGGGTCTGCTGTGTGTGGGTCTGCTGTGTGTGAGTTGCCTTTGTGGGTCTGCTTTGAGTGGGTCTGCTGTCTGTGAGTCTGCTGTGTGTAGGTCTGCTGTGTGTGGTTTTGCTGTGTGTGAGTCTTCTGTGTGTGGGTCTGCTTTGTGTGGTCTTCTGTGTGTGGATCTGCTGTGTGTGGTCTGCTGTCCGTGGGTCTGCTGTGCGTGAGTCTTCTGTGTGTGGGTCTGCTGTGCGTGTGTCCACTGTGCGCCGTTCTGCTGTGTGTGTGTCTGCTGTGTGCTTGTCTGCTGTGTGTGGGTCTGCTGTGTGTGGGTCTGCTGTGTGCGTGTCTGCTGTGTGTGGGTCTGCTGTGTGTGTGTCTGCTGTGTGTGGGTCCGCTGTGTGTGGGTCCGCTGTGTGTGGGTCTGCTGTGTGTGGGTCTGCTTTGTGTGGGTCTGCTGTGTGTGGGTCTGCTGTGTGTGGGTCTGCTGTGTGTGGGTCTGCTTTGTGTGGGTCTGCTGTGTGTGGGTCTGCTTTGTGTGGGTCTGCTGTGTGTGGGTCTGCTGTGTGTGGGTCCGCTGTGTGTGGTTCTGCTGTGTGTGGGTCTGCTTTGTGTGGGTCTGCTGTGTGTGGGTCTGCTGTGTGTTGGTCTGCTTTGTGTGGGTCTGCTGTGTGTGGGTCTGCTGTGTGTGGGTCCGCTGTGTGTGGTTCTGCTGTGCGTGGGTACGCTGTGTGTGGGTCTGCTGTGTGTGGGTCTGCTGTGTGTGGGTCTGCTGTGTGTGGGTCCGCTGTGTGTGGGTCCGCTGTGCGTGTGTCTGCTGTGCGTGGCTCTGCTGTGTGTGGGTCTGCTGTTTGTGGGTCTGCTGTGCGTGGGTCTGCTGTGTGTGGGTCCACTGTGTGTGGGTCTGCTGTGTGTGGGTCTGCCTTGTGTGGGTCTGCTGTAACTGGGTCTGCTGTGCGTGGGTCTGCTGTATGTTGGTTCGCTGTGTGTGGGTCCGCTGTGTGTGGGTCTGCTGTAACTGGGTCTGCTGTGCGTGGGTCTGCTGTAACTGGGTCTGCTGTGCGTGGGTCTGCTGTAACTGGGTCTGCTGTGCCTGGGTCAGCTGTAACTGGGTCTGCTGTAACTGGGTCTGCTGTGCGTGGGTCTGCTGTAACTGGGTCTTCTGTGCGTGGGTCTGCTGTAACTCGGTCTGCTGTGCTGGGTCTGCGGTACGTGGTTCTGCTGTGCGTGGGTCTGCTGTGTGTGGGTCTGCTGTGTGTGGGTCTGCTGTGCATGAGTCTGATGTGTGTGGGTCTGCTGTTTGTGGGTCTGCTGTGCGTGGGTCTGCTGTGCGTGGGTCCGCTGTGCGTGGGTCTGCTGTGTGTGGGTCTGCTGTGCGTGGGTCTGCTGTGCGTGGGTCTGCTGTGTGTGGGTCTGCTATGTGTGGGTCTGCTGTGAGTGGGGCTGCTGTGCGTGGGTCTGCTGTTTGTGGGTCCGCTGTGTGTGGGCCCGCTGTGTGTGGTTCTGCTGTGCGTGGGTCTGCTGTGTGTGGGACCGCTGTGTGAGGGTCTGCTGTGTGTGGGTCCGCTTTGTGTGGGTCTGCTGTGTGTGGGTCTGTCGTGTGTGGGTCTGTTGTGTGTGGGTCTGCTGTGTGTCAATCTGCTGTGTGTGGGTCTGCTTTTTGTGGATCTGCTCTTCGTCTGTCTGCTGTGTGTGGGTCTGCTGTACGTGGGTCTGCTGTGCGTGGGTCTGCTTTTTGTGGATCTGCTCTGCGTCTGTCTGCTGTGTGTGGGTCTGCTGTATGTGTGTCTGCTGTGCGCGGGTCTGCTGTGCGTGGGTCTTCTGTGCGTGGGTCTGCTGTGTGTGGGTCTGTTGTGTGTGGGTCTGCTGTGCGTGGGTCTGCTGTGCGTGGGTCTGCTGTGTGTGAGTCTTCTGTGTATGGGTCTGCTGTATGTGAGTCTGCTGTGTGTGGGTCTGGCGTGTTTGGGTCTGTTGTGTGTGGGTCTGCTGTGTGTCAATCTGCTGTGTGTGGGTCTGCTGTATATGAGTCTGCTGTGTGTGGGTCTGGCGTGTGTGGGTCTGTTGTGTGTGGGTCTGCTGTGTGTCAGTCTGCTGTGCGTGGGTCTGCTGTGTGTGTGTCTGCTGTGTGTGAGTCTGCTGTGCGTGTGTCTGCTGTGTGTGAGTCTGCTGTGCGTGGGTCTGCTGTGTGTGAGTCTGCTATGCGTGGTTCTGCTGTGTGTGGGTCCGCTGTGTGTGGTTCTGCTGTGCGTGGGTCTGCTGTGTGTGGGTACGCTGTGCGTGGGTCCGCTGTGCGTGTGTCTGCTGTGCGTGGGTCTGCTGTGTGTGGGTCTGCTGTGTGTGGGTCTGCTGTGCGTGGGTCTGCTGTGCGTGGGTCTGCTGTGCGTTGGTCTGCTGTGTGTGGGTCCGCTGTGTGTGGGTCTGCTGTGTGTGAGTCTGCTGTAACTGGCTCTGCTGTGCGTGGGTCTGCTGTGTGTGGGTCCGCTTTGTGTGGGTCTGCTGTAACTGGGTCTGCTGTGCGTGGGTCTGCTGTAACTGGGTCTGCTGTGCGTGGGTCTGCTGTGCGTGGGTCTGCTGTGCGTGGGTCTGCTGTGCGTGGGTCTGCTGTAACTGGGTCTTCTGTAACTGGGTCTGCTGTTCGTGGGTCTCCTGTAACTGGGTCTGCTGTGCTTGGGTCTGCTGTGTGTGGGTCCGCTGTGTGTGGGTCTGCTGTGTGTGGGTCTGCTGTGCGTGGGTCTGCTGTAACAGGTCTGCTGTGTGCGGGTCTGCGGTGTTTGGGTCTGCTGTGTGTGGGTCTGCTGTGCGTGGGTCCGCTGTGTGTGGGTCTGCTGTGTGTGGGTCCAGCGTGTGTGGGTCTGTTGTGTGTGGGTCTGCTGTGTGTCAATCTGCTGTGTGTGGGTCTGCTTTTTGTGGATCTGCTCTGCGTCTGTCTGCTGTGTGTGGGTCTGCTGTGCGTGGGTCTGCTGTGCGTGGGTCTGCTTTTTGTGGATCTGCTCTGCGTCTGTCTGCTGTGCATGGGTCTGCTGTATTTATGTCTGCTGTGCGCGGGTCTGCTGTGTGTGGGTCTGCTGTGTGTGGGTCTGCTGTGTGTGTGTCTATTGTGTGTGGGTCTGCTGTGCGTGGGTCTGCTGTGTGTGGGTCTGCTGTGTGTGGGTCTGCTGTGCGTGGGTCTGCTGTGCGTGGGTCTGCTGTGTGTGAGTCTTCTGTGTGTGGGTCTGCTGTATGTGAGTCTGCTGTGTGTGGGTTTGGGGTGTTTGGGTCTGTTGTGTGTGGGTCTGCTGTGTGTCAATCTGCTGTGTGTGGGTCTGCTGTATGTGAGTCTGCTGTGTGTGGGTCTGGCGTGTGTGGGTCTGTTGTGTGTGGGTCTGCTGTGTGTCAGTCTGCTGTGCGTGGGTCTGCTGTGTGTGTGTCTGCTGTGTGTGAGTCTGCTGTGCGTGGGTCTGCTGTGTGTGAGTCTGCTGTGCGTGGGTCTGCTGTGTGTGAGTCTGCTTTGTGTCGGTCTGCTATGTGTGTCTACTGTGTGTGTGTCAGATCTGTGTGGTCTGCTGTGTGTGTTTCTGCTGTGCGTGGGTCTGCTCTGTGTGGGACTGTTGTGCTGGGTCTGCTGTGTGTGGGTCTGCTGTGCTGAGTCTGCTATGTGTGGGTCTGCTGTGTGTGGTCTGCTGTGTGTGGGTCTGCTGTGTGTGGTCTGCTGCGTGTGGCCTTTTGTGTGTGGGTCTGCTGTGTGTGGGTCTGCAGTGTGTGGGTCTGCTGTGTGTGGGTCAGCTGTGTGTGGGTCTGCAGTGTGTGCGTCTGCTGTGTGCGGGTCTGCTGTGCGTGGGTCAGCTGTGTGTGGGTCTGCAGTGTGTGGACTTCTGTGTGTTGGTCTGCTTTGTGTGGGTCTGCAGTGTTTGGACTGCTGTGCGTGTGTCTGCTGTGCGTGTATCTGCTGTGCCGGGTCGGCTGTTTGTGGGTCTGCTGTGTGTGGGTCTGCTGTGTGTGGGTCTGCTGTGTGTGGGTCTGCAGTGTGTGGACTGCTGTGTGTGGGTCTGCTGTGTGTGGCTCTGCTGTGTGTGAGTCTGCTGTCTGTGGGTCTGCTGTGTGTGGGTCTGCTGTGTGTGAGTCTGCTGTGTGTGGGTCTGCTGTGCGTGGGTCTGCTGTGTGTGAGTTGGCTTTGTGGGTCTGCTTTGAGTGGGTCTGCAGTTTCTGGGTCTTCTGTGTGTGGGTCTGCTGTGCGAGGGTCTGCTGTGTGTTAGTCTGCTGTGTGTGGTCTGCTGTGTGAGTCTTCTGTGTGTGGGTCTGCTTTGTGTGGTCTTCTGTGTGTGGATCTGCTGTGTGTGGGTCTGCTGCGTGTGTGTCTGCTGTGTGTGGGTCTGCTGTGTGTGGGTCTGCTGTGTGTGGGTCTGCTGTGTGTGGGTCCGCTGTGTGTGGGTCTGCTGTGTGTGTGTCTATTGTGTGTGGGTCTGCTGTGCATGGGTCTGCTGTGTGTTGGTCTGCTGTGCGTGGGTCTGCTGTGCGTGGGTCTGCTGCGCGTGGGTCTGCTGTGTGTGAGTCTTCTGTGTGTGGGTCTGCTGTATGTGAGTCTGCTGTGTTTGGGTTTGGGGTGTTTGGGTCTGTTGTGTGTGGGTCTGCTGTGTGTCAATCTGCTGTGTGTGTGTCTGCTGTATGTGAGTCTGCTGTGTGTGGGTCTGGCGTGTGTGGGTCTGTTGTGTGTGGGTCTGCTGTGTGTCAGTCTGCTGTGCGTGGGTCTGCTGTGTGTGTGTCTGCTGTGTGTGAGTCTGCTGTGCGTGGGTCTGCTGTGTGTGAGTCTGCTGTGCGTGAGTCTGCTGTGTGTGAGTCTGCTTTGTGTCGGTCTGCTATGTGTGTCTACTGTGTGTGTGTCAGATCTGTGTGGTCTGCTGTGTGTGTTTCTGCTGTGCGTGTGTCTGCTCTGTGTGGGACTGTTGTGCTGGGTCTGCTGTGTGTGGGTCTGCTGTGCTGAGTCTGCTATGTGTGGGTCCGCTGTGTGTGGTCTGCTGTGTGTGGTTCTGCTGTGTTTGGTCTGCTATGTGTGGGTCTGCTGTGTGTGGTCTGCTGTGTGTGGCCTTTTGTGTGTGGGTCTGCTGTGTGTGGGTCTGCAGTGTGTGGGTCTGCTGTGTGTGGGTCAGCTGTGTGTGGGTCTGCAGTGTGCGCGTCTGCTGTGTGCGGGTCTGCTGTGCGTGGGTCAGCTGTGCGTGGGTCTGCAGTGTGTGGACTTCTGTGTGTTGGTCTGCTGTGTGTGGGTCTGCAGTGTTTGGACTGCTGTGCGTGTGTCTGCTGTGCGTGTATCTGCTGTGCCGGGTCTGCTGTTTGTGGGTCTGCTGTGTGTGGGTCTGCTGTGTGTGGGTCTGCAGTGTGTGGACTGCTGTGTGTGGGTCTGCTGTGCTGGGTCTGCTGTGTGTGGGTCTGCTGTGTGTGGGTCTGCTGTGCGTGTGTCTGCTGTGTGTGGGTCTGCTGCGTGTGGGTCTGCAGTGTGTGGACTGCTGTGTGTAGGTCTGCTGTGTGTGGGTCTGCTGTGTGTGGGTCTGCTGTGCGTGTGTCTGCTGTGCGTGTGTCTGCTGTTCGTGGGTCTGCAGTGTGTGGACTGCTGTGTGTTCGTCTGCTGTGCGTGGGTCTGCTGTGCGTCTGTCTGCTGTGTGTGGGTCTGCTGTGTGTGGGTCTGCTGTGTGAGGCTCTGCTGTGTGTGAGTCTGCTGTCTGTGGGTCTGCTGTGTGTGGGTCTGCTGTGTGTGAGTCTGCTGTGTGTGGGTCTGCTGTGCGTGGGTCTGCTGTGTGTGAGTTGGCTTTGTGGGTCTGCTTTGAGTGAATCTGCAGTTTCTGGGTCTTCTGTGTGTGGGTCTGCTGTGCAAGGGTCTGCTGTGTGTTCATCTGCTGTGTGTGGTCTGCTGTGTGAGTCTTCTGTGTGTGGGTCTGCTTTGTGTGGTCTTCTGTGTGTGGATCTGCTGTGTGTGGGTCTGCTGTGTGTGTGTCTGCTGTGTGTGGGTCTGCTGTCTGTGAGTCTGCTGTGTGTGTGTCTGCTGTGTGTGGGTCTGCTGTGCGTGGGTCTGCTTTGTGTGGGTCTGCTGTGTGTGGGTCTGCTGTGTGTGGGTCTGCTGTGTGTTGGTATGCTGTGTGTGTGTCTGCTTTGTGTGGGTCTGCTGTGTGTGGGTCTGCTGTGTGTGGGTCTGCTGTGTGTGGGTCTGCTGTGTGTGGGTCCGCTGTGTGTGGGTCTGCTGTGTGTTGGTCTGCTGTGTGTGGGTCTGCTTTGTGTGGGTCTGCTGTGTGTGTGTCTGATGTGTGTGGGTCTGTTGTGCGTGGGTCTGCTTTGTGTGGGTCTGCTGTGCGTGCTTCGGCTCTGCGTGGGTCTGCTGTGCGTGGGTCTGCTGTGTGTAGTCTGCTGTGTGTGGGGCTGCTTTGCGTGGGTGTGCTGTGCGTGGTTCGTCTCTGCGTGGGTCTGCTGTGCTTGGGATTGCTGTGTGTAGCCTGCTGTGTGTGTGTCTGATGTGTGTGGGTCTGCTGTGCGTGGGTCTGCTGTGCGTGGTTCGGCTCTGCTTGGGTCTGCTGTGCGTGGGTCTGCTGTGTGTAGTCTGCTGTGTGTGTGTCTGATGTGTGTGGGTCTGCTGTGCGTGGGTCTGCTGTGTGTAGTCTGCTGTGTGTGTGTCTGCTGTGCGTGGGTCTGCTGTGTGTGGGTCTGCTGTGTGTGTGTCTGCTGTGCGTGGTTCTGCTGTGTGTGGGTCTGCTGTGCTGGGTCTGCTGTGTGTGGGTCTGCTGTGCTGGGTCTGCGGTGCGTGGTTCTGCTGTGCGTGGGTCTGCTGTGTGTGGGTCTGCTGTGTGTGGGTCTGCTGTGCGTGTTTCTGCTGTGTGTGGGTATGCTGTGTGTGGGTCTGCTGTGTGTGGTTCTGCTGTGCGTCGGTCTGCTGTGCGTGGGTCCGCTGTGTGTGGGTCTGCTGTGCGTGGGTCTGCTGTTTGCGGGTCTGCTGTGTGTGGGTCTGCTGTAACTGGGTCTGCTGTAACTGGGTCTGCTGTGTGCTGGCCTGCTGCGTGTGTGTCTGCTGTGTGTGGGTCTGGTGTGTGTGGGTCCGCTGTGTGTGGGTCTGCTGTGTGTGGGTCTGCTGTTTGTGGGTCTGCTGTGTGTGGGTCTGCTGTAACTGGGTCTGCTGTAACTGGGTCTGCAGTGCGTGGGTCTGCTGTGCGTGGGTCTGCTGTAACTGGGTCTGCTGTAACTGGGTCTGCTGTTCGTGGGTCTGCTGTAACTGGGACTGCGGTGCGTGGGTCTGCTGTGTGTGGGTCTGCTGTGTGTGTGTCTGCTGTGCGTGGGTCTGCTGTAACTGGGTCTGCTGTGTGCGGGTGTGCTGTGCGTGGGTCTGCTGTGTGTGGGTCTGCTGTGCATGGGTCCGCTGTGTGTGGGTCTGCTTTTTGTGGATCTGCTCTGCGTCTGTCTGCTGTCTGTGGGTCTGCTTTTTGTGGATCTGCTCTGTGTCTGTCTGCTGTGTGTGGGTCTGCTGTGCGTGGGTCTGCTGTGCGTCGGTCTGCTTTTTGTGGAACTGCTCTGCGTCTGTCTGCTGTGCGCGGGTCTGCTGTGTGTGGGTCTGCTGTTTGTGGGTCTGCTGTGTGTGGGTCTGCTGTGTGTGGGTCTACTGTGCGTGGGTCTGCTGTGCGTGGGTCTGCTGTGTGTGGGTCTGCTGTTTGTGGGTCTGCTGTGTGTGTGTCTGCTGTGTGTGGGTCTACTGTGCGTGGGTCTGCTGTGTGTGGGTCTGGCGTGTTTGGGTCTGTTGTGTGTGGGTCTGCTTTGTGTCAATCTGCTGTGTGTGGGTCTGCTGTATGTGAGTCTGCTGTGTGTGTGTCTGGCGTGTGTGGGTCTGTTGTGTGTTGGTCTGCTGTGTGTCAATCTGCTTTGTGTGGGTCTGCTGTGTGTGAGTCTGCTGTGTGTGGGTCTGCTGTGTGTGGGTCTGGCGTGTGTGGGTCTGTTGTGTGTGGGTCTGCTGTGTGTCAGTCTGCTGTGCGTGGGTCTGCTGTGTGTGTGTCTGCTGTGTGTGGGTCTGCTGTGTGTGAGTCTGCTGTGCGTGGGTCTGCTGTGTGTGAGTCTGCTGTGCGTGGGTCTGCTGTGTGTGAGTCTGCTTTGTGTCGGTCTGCTATGTGTGTGTACTGTGTGTGTGTCAGATCTGTGTGGTCTGCTGTGTGTGATTCTGCTGTGTGTGGGTCTGCTGTGCGTGGGTCTGCTGTGTGTGCGTCTGCTGTGTGTGGGTCTGCTGTGCGTGGGTCTGCTTTGTGTGGTCTGCTGTGTGTGGTTCTGCAGTGTTTGGTCTGCTGTGTGTGGGTCTGCTGTGCTGGGTCTGCTGTGTGTTCGTCTGCTGTACGTGGGTCTGCTGTACGTCTGTCTGCTGTGTGTGGGTCTGCTGTGTGTGGGTCTGCTGTGTGTGGCTGTGCTGTGTATGAGTCTGCTGTCTGTGGGTCTGCTGTGTGTGGATCTGCTGTGCGTGGGTCTGCTGTGTGTGAGTCTGCTGTGTGTGGGTCTGCTGTGTGTGAGTCTGCTGTGTGTGGGTCTGCTGTGCTTGGGTCTGCTCGGTGTGAGTTGGCTTTGTGGGTCTGCTTTGAGTGAGTCTGCAGTTTCTGGGTCTTCTGTGTGTGGGTCTGCTGTCTGAGGGTCTGCTGTGTGTGGGTCTGCTGTGTGTGGGTCTGCTGTGTGTGAGTCTGCTGTGTGTGGGTCTGCTGTGCGTGGGTCTGCTGTGTGTGAGTTGGCTTTGTGGGTCTGCTTTGAGTGAGTCTGCAGTTTCTGGGTCTTCTGTGTGTGGGTCTGCTGTGCGAGGGTCTGCTGTGTGTTAGTCTGCTGTGTGTGGTCTGCTGTGTGAGTCTTCTGTGTGTGGGTCTGCTTTGTGTGGTCTTCTGTGTGTGGATCTGCTGTGTGTGGGTCTGCTGTGTGTGTGTCTGCTGTGTGTGGGTCTGCTGTGCGTGGGTCTGCTGTCTGTGAGTCTGCTGTGTGTGTGTCTGCTGTGTGTGGGCCTGCTGTGCGTGGGTCTGCTGTCTGTGAGTCTGCTGTGTGTGGGTTTGCTGTCTGTGAGTCTTCTGTGTGTGGGTCTGCTGTGTGTGGGTTTGCTGTGTGTGAGTCTTCTGTGTGTGGGTCTGCTGTGTGTGAGTCTTCTGTGTGTGGGTCTGCTGTGTGTGGATCTGCCGTGTGTGGGGCTGGTTAGTGTGGTCTCATGTGCGTGAGTCTTCTGTGTGAGCGTCTGCTGTGCATGTGTCTGCTGTGTGTGGGTCCGCTGTGTGAGAGTCTGCTGTGTGTGGGTCCACTGTGCGTGTGTCCACTGTGCGTGGGTCTGCTGTGTGTGGGTCTGCTGTGTGTGGGTCTGCTGTGTGTGGGTCTGCTGTGTGTGCGTCTGCTGTGTTTGGCCTGCTGTGCGTGGGTCTGCTGTGCGTGGGTCTGTTGTGCGTGGGTCTGTTGTGCGTGGGTCTGCTGTGCGTGGGTCTGTTGTGTGTGGGTCTGCTGTGCGTGGTTCTGCTGTGTGAGGGTCTGCTGTGTGTGGGTCTGCTGCGTGTGGGTCTGCTGCGTGTGGGTCCGCTGCGTGTGGGTCCGCTGCGTGTGGGTCCGCTGTGTGAGAGTCTGCTGTGTGTGGGTCTGCTGTGTGTGGGTCTGCTGTGTGTGGGTCTGCTGTGTGTGGGTCTGCTGTGTGAGAGTCTGGTGTGTATGGGTCTGCTGTGTGTGGGTCTGCTGCGTGTGGGTCTGCTGTGTGTGGGTCTGCTGTGTGTGGGTCTGCTGTGCGTGTGTCTGCTGTAACTGGGTCTGCTGTGTGTGGGTCTGCTGTGCGTGGGTCTGCTGTGCGTGGGTCTGCTGTGTGTGGGTCTGCTGTTGCGTGTGTCTGCTGTGTGTGGGTCTGCTGTGTGTGGGTCTGCTGTGTGTGGTCTGCTGTGCGTGGGTCTGCTGTAAGTGGGTCTGCTGTGTGTGGGTCTGCTGTGCGTGGGTCTGCTGTGTGTGGGTCTGCTGTGCGTGGGTCTGCTGTGTGTGGGTCTGCTGTGCGTGTGTCTGCTGTGCTGAATCTACTGTGCTGCGTCTGATGTGTGTGGACCTGCTGTGTGTGGGTCTGCTGTGCTGGGTCTGCTGTGTGTGGGTCTGCTGTACTGGGTCTGCTCTGTGTGTGTGTCTGCTGTGCTGTCTGCTGTGTGTGGGTCTGCTGTGCGTGGGTCTGTTGTGCGTGGGTCTGCTGTCTGTGTGTCTGCTGTCTGTGTGTCTGCTGTGCGTGGGTCTGCTGTGCGTGGTTCTCCTGTGCGTGGGTCTGCTGTGCATGGGTCTGCTGTGCGTGGGTCTGCTGTTTGTGTGTCTGCTGTGCGCGGGTCTGCTGTGCGTGGTTCTCCTGTGCGTGGGTCTGCTGTGCATGGGTCTGCTGTGCGTGGGTCTGCTGTTTGTGTGTCTGCTGTGCGCGGGTCTGCTGTGCGTGGTTCTGCTGTGCGTGGGTCCGCTGTGCGTGGGTCTGCTGTGCGTGGTTCTGCTGTGTGTGGGTCTGCTGTGTGTGGGTCTGCTGTGTGTGGGTCTGCTGTCCTGGGTCTGCTGTGCGTGGGTCTGCTGTACTGGGTCTGCTGTGCGTGGGTCTTCTGTGCTGGGTCTGCTGTGCGTGGGTCTGCTGTACTGGGTCTGCTGTGCGTGGGTCTGTTGTGCGTGGGTCTGCTGTGCTGGGTCTGCTGTGCGTGGGTCTGTTGTGCGTGGGTCTGCTGTGCTGCGTCTGCTGTGCGTGGGTCTGCTGTGCGTGGGTCTGCTGTGCGTGGGTCTGCTGTGTGTGGGTCTGCTGTGCGTGGGTCTGCTGTGCGTGGGTCTGCTGTGTGTGGGTCTGCTGTGCGTGGTTCTGCTGTGCGTGGGTCTGCTGTGCGTGGGTCTGCTGTGCGTGGGTCTGCTGTGCGTGGGTCTGCTGTGCGTGGTTCTGCTGTGCGTGGTTCTGCTGTGCGTCGGTCTGCTGTGTGTGGGTCTGCTGTCTGTAGGTCTGCTGTGCTGGGTCTGCTGTGTGTGGGTCTGCTGTGCGTGGGTCTGATGTGCTGGGTCTGCTGTGTGTGGGTCTGTTTTGCATGGATTTGCTCTTTGTGGATCTGCTGTGCTGCATCTGCCGCCCTGGGTCTGCTGTGCGAGCGTCTGCTGTGCTGCATCTGCTTTGTATGAGTCTGCTGTGTGTGTGTCTGCTCTGTATACCTCTGCTAAGAATGCTAATGGAGTGCTATCTTTTATTGCAAGAGGGATTGAACAAAAAAGCCTGGGAAGAGTGTTCTGCAGTCATCATTGCAGTGAAGCAGTCTGGGAAGAGTGTCCAGCTGTTTGCAGTGCAGCGAAGCAGTCTGGAAAGAGTATCCTACAGTCAGAATCACAGTGAAGCAGTCTGGGAAGAGTGCCCTGCAGTCAGCATCACGGTGAAGCAGTCTGGGAAGAGTGTCCTGCATTCAGCATCACAGTGAAGTAGTCTGGGAAGTGTGTCCTGCAGTTAGTTCTTGTTGAAAATAACAAGCCTGGCATCACAAGACAGCGCGAGAGAGCAGCGGAGAGATCAGAACCAGCGCGATTGCAGGGAAGCTTCAAAAAGTGACATCAGCACAAAGGTGGGAGCTGATTTTTGAGTTGTGGGTAAGTGTTTTTCTCCAGTTTAAAAAAGATTAAGCTAAGGAAAGGTAAGAGTTCTAGTTTTTATTTAAAGTACATAAATAATTTAACATTTTTTACTGTATTTAACTTAAAGGGTTTTTATTCAACTAAGTGCATGGAAGTGCAGCTCAGTCCCGTGTTATGTACCGCCTGCAATATGTGGGAAGTCCTAGCCACTCCTTGTGCTCTGACCAACGTCGTGTGCAGGAAGTGCCACAAACTGCAGCTACATGAGCTCTGAGTTTCGGAGCTCACCGAGGTACATCCACGAGGCTGAGAGTTTCGTGGATAGCACATTTTTAGACATGGTCACCCCACAGCTTACGGAAGTGCAGACGGAAAGGGAATGGGTGACCATCAGTCAGAAGAAAGGTGTCAGGCAGGTAGTCAGGAAATCCCCAGGGTGCATTCCGCTCGAGAACCGTTTTGTAAAATGGTGAGTGCGACGGTTCCTCTGGGGAGTGCAGCCACGCTCATGACGCTGTGAGTGGCTCATCTACACTGGGGGGAAAGGAAGAAGAGGGGAAGTGTAATAGTGGTAGGAGACTTGATAGTAAGGGGAACAGACAGGTGTTTCTGCGGTCGTAGACGTGGCTACAGGATGGTATGTTGCCATCTGGTGCCAGGGTCAACGATGTCACTGAACGGCTGCAGGGCATCCTAAAGGGGGAGGGCAAACAGACAGAGATCGTGGTACATATTGGTACCGACATAGGTAGAAAGAGGGATGAGGTCCTGCAAGCAGAAATTAGGGAGCTAGGAAGCAGATTAAAAAACAGGACCTCAAAGGTAGTAATCTCTGGATTACTTCCGGTGCCTTGCACCAGTGAGTATAGAAATGGGAGGTTAATCCAGATAAATGCTTGGCTGGAGAGATGGTGTAGGAGGGAGGGCTTTAGATTTTGGGACATTAGGACCATTTCTGGGGGCAGTAGGACCTGTACAAGGCAGATGGGTTGCACCTGAACTGGAATGGGACCAGCATCCTTGCGGGGAGGTTTGCTAGTGCTGTTGGGAAGGGTTTAAACTAACTTGGCAGGGGGTGGGATCCTGAGAGGAGATTCAGCAGGGGGAGATGCACAGCCAAAATTAGAAGAGAGCAAGTGAGTCTGGAAAGCATAGAAATTAGAGCCAGTTAAGCACAAGGGAGTTTGGCAAGGTTGGATGGTATTTATTTCAATGCAAGGAGTCTGACGAATAAGGCAGATGAGTTGACGGCACAAATTAACACATGGAAGCATGATGTCATTGCTGTCACAGCGACATGGTTGAGAGAGGGGCAGGATTTGCAGCTCAATATTCCAGGATATAGGGTCTGCAGGCGAGACAGGGAAGGAGGAAAAAGAGGAGGGGGTATCGCCATATTGATCAAGGAATCCATTACAGCAGTAAGGAGGGATGACATCTTAGAAGGCTCCTCAAATGAAGCCATATGGGTAGAACTGAAAAACAAAAAAGGAGCAATCACATTGCTGGGAGTGTACTATAGGCCCCCAAACAATCAGGGAGAAATAGAAGAGCAGATATGTAAGCACATTTCAGAGAAGTGTAAAAGTAATAGGGTAGTGATAGTGGGGGATTTCAACTTTTTAAAATGCATCCAGGAGAGCTTTTTTAAGCCAGTACGCAGAAGGTCCTACAAGAGACCTACTAGGTCCTACTTAATTTTAGGGAATGAAGCCGGGCAAGTGGTAGAGGTATCTGTGGGGGAGCATTTTGCAGATAGTGATCATAACTCCATTGGATTCAAGGTTGTTTTGGAAAAGGACAAGGATGGGCCAGAATTCAGAGTTCTAAATTGGGTGAAGGCCAATTTTAATAAGATCAGATATGATTTGGCCAGAGTAGACTGGGAGCAGCTACTTTTAGGTAAATCTGCGTCAGAGCAGTGGGACTCATTCAAGAAGGAAATAGGGAGAGTAAAGGGCCAACATATTCCAGTAAAGATAAAGGGTGGGACCAACAAATCCAGGGAACCCTGGATGCCGAGGGATATACAGGATTGGATAAAGAGAAAAAGGGAGGCTTATGGCAGAAACCGAGGGCTCAAAACAGCAGAAGCCCTGGAGGAGTATAGAATGTGTAGGGGGCGATCTTAAAAAGGAAATTAGGAGAGCAAAAAGGGGCATGAAAAAGCATTGGCAGGTAAAATAAAGGAAAATCCAAAGTTATTTTACAAGTACATTAAGAGTTAGAGGATAACTACGGAAAGAGTAGGGCCCATTAAGGACCATAGTGGTAATTTGTGGTTTTGTTAAGGGGAGGTCATGTCTGACCAATTTGATTGAATTTTTTAAAGAGGTGACCAGGTGTGTAGATGAGGGCAATGTATTTGAGGTAGTCTACTTGGGCTTCAGCAAGGCTTTTGATAAGGTCCCGCATGGGAGACTGATAACGAAGGTAAGAGCCCATGGGATCCAAGGCAATTTGGCAAATTGGATCCAGAATTGGCTGAGTGGCAGGAAGCAGAGGGTAATGTCGATGAGCGTTTTTTGTGACTGGATGCCTGTGTCCAGTGGGGTTCCACAGGGATCGATGTTGGGTCCCTTGCTGTTTGTGGTATATATGAAGGATTTAGACTTGAATGTAGGAGAGTTGACCAGTAAGTTCACGGATGACACGAAAGTTGGTGGGGTGGTAAATAGTGAGGAGGATAGCCTTAGATTACAGGAGGATATAGACGGGCTGGTCATATGGGCTGATCAGTGGCAAATGGAATTTAATCCGGATAAGTGTGAGGTGATGCACTTGGGCAGGACAAACAAGGCACGGGAATACACGATGAATGGTAGGACCCTGGGAAGTACCGAGGATCAGAGGGACCTTGGTGTGCATGTCCACCGGTCCCTTAAGGTAGCGGGGCAGGTAGATAAGGTGGTTAAGAAAGCATATGGGATACTTGCCTATATTAGCCGAGGCATAGAATATAAGAGCAGGGAGGTTATGCTGGAACTGTGTAAAATGCTGGTTAGGCCACAGCTAGAGTATTACATGCAGTTCTGGAATCCGCATTATAGGAAGGATGTAACTGCACTAGAGAGAGTGCAGAGGAGATTTACCCGGATGCTGCCTGGGCTGGAGGATTTTAGTTATGAGGAGAGATTGGATAGACTGGGGTTATTTTCCCTGGAGCAGAGGAGATTGAGGGGGGACACGATTGAGGTGTATAAAATGTTGAGGGGCATAGATAGGGTAGACAGGAAGGATCTTTTCCCCTTGGTGGAGGGATCAATAACCAGGGGGCATAGATTTAAGGTAAGGGCCAGGAGGTTTTGAGGGGCTGTGAGGAAGAATTTTTTCATCCAGAGGGTGATGGGAATCTGGAACTCACTGCCTGAAAGGGTGGTAGAGGCAGAAACCCTCATAACATTTAAGAAGTAGTTGGATGTACACTTGCGATGCCATGGCATACAAGGCTATGGGCCTAGTGCTGGAAAATGGGATTAGAATAGCTAGGTACGTGTTTGACCGGCGCAGACTCGATGAGCTGAAGGGCCTTTTTCTGTGCTGTGGACCTCTATGACTCTTTGACTCTATAAAAGTAAGGATGTTATTTCCTCAGTTATGCAGGGCATTGATGAGACCGCACCTCGAATACTGTGTGCAGTTTTGGTCTCCTTATTTAAGGAAGGATGTAAATGCATTGAAGGCGGTTCAAAGGAGGTTTAGTAGACTGATACCTGGAATGAGTGGGCTGTCTTATGAGGAAAGGCTGGAGAGAGTGAGCTTGTTTCCACTGGAGTTTAGAAGAGTGAGGGGTGATTTGATTGAAGTATACAAGATCCTGAACGGTCTTGACAAGGTGGACGTTGAAAGGATGTTTCCTCTTGTGGGTGAGTCCAGAACAAGAGGGCACTGTTTTAAAATTAGGGGTCGCCCTTTTAGGACAGAGATGAGGAGAAATGTTTTCTCTCAGAGGGCTGTACGACTGGAATTCTCTGCCTCAGAAGGCGGTGGAGGCGGGGTCATTGAATATTTTTAAGGTGGAGGTAGATAGATTCTCGTTAGGCAAGAGAATCACAGGTTATCAGAACAAAAACAAAAATAGCTGGAAATGCTCAGCAGGCCTTACAGCATTTGTGGAGAGGAAGACAGAGTTAACGTTTCGAGTCTGGATGACTTCATCATGAGTTCTGATGAAAAGTCATACAGACTCGAAACGTTAACTGTATTCCTCTCCACAGATGCTGTCAGGCCTGCTGAGCTTTTTCAGGTTTTTTTGTTTTTGTTTCAGATTTCCAACATCCGCAGTATTTTGCTTTTATCTACAGGTTAGCGGGGTTAGATGGGAATGTGGAAGTCGAAACACAAGATGATCAGCCATGATCTAATTGAATGACGGAGCAGGCTCGAGGGGCCGAATGGTCTACTCCTGTTCCTATTTCTTTCATGTCTTATGTTCTGATGCTGTGCGTGGGTGTGCTGTGCATGGGCCTGCTGTGCTGGATCTGCTGTGTGTGAGTCTGCTAAGAATGCTAATGGAATGCTATCCTTTAGTACAACAGGGAGTGAACATTAAAGGAAGGATGTTATGCTTCAGTTATACAGGACATTGGTGAGACCGCACCTCGAATACTGTGTGCAGTTTTGGTCTCCTTAATTAAGAAAGGATGTAAATGCATTGGAGGTGGTTCAAAGGAGATTTACTAGATTGATACCTGGAATGAGTGGGTTGTCCTATGAGGAAAGGTTAGACAGACTGGGCTTGTTTCCACTGGAGTTTAGAAGAGTGAGGGGTGATTTGATTGAAGTATACAAGATCCTGAACGGCCTTGACAAGGTGGACATCGAAAGGATGTTTCCTCTTGTGGATGAGTCCAGAACTAGGGGGCACTGTTTCAAAATTAGGGGTCACCCTTTTAGGACAGAGATAAGGAGAAATGTTTTCTCTCAGAGGGCTGTACGACTTTGGAATTCTCTGCCTCAGAAGGTGGTGGAGGCGGGTCATTGAATATTTTTAAGGCAAAGGTAGATAGATTCTTGTTAGGCAAGGGAATCAAAAGTTATCGGGGTTAGATGGGAATGTGGAAATTGAAACACAAGAAGATCAGCCATGATCTTATTGAATGGCAGAGCAGGCTCGAGGGGCCGAATGGTCTACTCCTGTTCCTATTTCTTTTATTTCTTATGTTCTGATGTTGTGCCTGGGTGTGCTGCTGTGCCTGGGTCTGCTGTGTGTGGGTCTGCTGATCCTCTCGCTTGTAAGATGCCTGATAATTATTCATCTAGGACTCTGACTCTGTTGCAAATCAGCTCATCCTTTCAGGTTCTGTAATCACAGTTCCCTGTCAGCCTATCGCGTTGTCCCAGTTCTGGGCCTGTTGCAAGCCTTCTGCACACTGAAATAGTTCTGAGTGTGATAGTGTGGGTTCCATGCTTCTGCTGAGCCTGGAATTAGAGTCATAGAGTTACACAGGACAGAAACAAGCCCTTTGGCCCATCATGTCTGTGCCAGCCATCAAGTACCTATCTATTCTAATCCCATTTTCCAGCACTTGGCCCATAGCCCTGTATGCTCTGGCATTTCAAGTGCTCAACTTAAACTTCTTAAATGTTGTGAAGGTTCCTGCCTCTACCACCCCCTCAATCAGTGTGTTCCAGATTCCAATCACCTTCTGGGTGAAAAATCTTTTCCTCAAATCCCCTCTAAACTTCCTGCCCCTTACCTTAAATCTATGCCCCCTGGTTATTGACACCTCCGCTCAGGGGAAAGGTTTCTTCCTAAACAAAAAATAAAAAATACCTGGAAAAACTCAGCAGGTCTGGCAGCATCGGCGGAGATGGGTACAGTTGACGTTTCGAGTCCTCATGAACCTTCAACAGAACTAAGTAAAAATAGGAGAGGGGTGAAATATAAGCTGGTTTAAGGGAGAGGGGGGTAAGAAGGGGGGCAGGGGGGGTGTTGTTGGGACAAACAAGCAGTGATAGGAGGAGATAACCAAAAGATGTCACAGACAAAAGAACAAAGAGGTGTTGAAGGTGGTGATATTATCTAAAAGAATGTGCTAATTAAGAATGGATAGTAGGACAAGCAAGGTAGATCTAGTGGGGGTGGGGTGAAATAAGACTAAAAGGGCATAAAAGGTATAGATAAATGATCGGTGGAATACATTAAAAATAATGGAAATAGGTGGGAAAAGAAAAATCTATGTAAATTATTGGAAAAAACAAGGAGGAGGGGGAAGAAACGGAAAGGGGGTGGGGATGGAGGAGGGAGTTTAAGATCTAAAATTGTTGAACTCAATATTCAGTCCGGAAGGCTGTAAAGTGCCTAGTCGGAAGATGAGGTGCTGTTCCTCCAGTTTGCGTTGAGCTTCACTGGAACGATGCAGCAAACCAAGGACAGACATGTGGGTAAGAGAGCAGGGTGGAGTGTTAAAATGGAAAGCGACAGGGAGGTCTGGGTTATGCTTGCGGACAGACCAAAGGTGTTCCGCAAAGCGGTCACCCAGTCTGCGTTTGGTCTCTCCAATGTAGAGGAAACCGCATTGGGAGCAACGAATGCAGTAGACTAAGTTGAAGGAAATGCAAGTGAAATGCTGCTTCACTTGAAAGGAGTGTTTGGGGCCTTGGACGGTAAGGAGAGAGGAAGTGAAGGGGCAGGTGTTGCGTATCTTGCATTCGCATGGGGAGGTGCCGTAGGAGGGGGTTGAGGGGTAGGGGGTGATGGAGGAGTGGACCAGGGTGTCACGGAGGGAACGATCCCTACGGAATGCCGCCAGAGGGGGTGAAGGGAAGATGTGTTTGGTGGTGGCATCATGCTGGAGTTGGCGGAAATGGCTGAGGATGATCCTTTGAACGCGGAGGCTGGTGGGGTGATAAGTGAGGACAAGGGGGACCCTATCATGTTTCTGGGAGGGAGGAGAAGGCGTGAGGGCGGATGCGCAGGAGATGGGCTGGACACGGTTGAGGGCCCTGTCAACTACCGTGGGTGGAAAACCTTGGTTAAGGAAGAAGGAGGACATGTCAGAGGAACTGTTTTTGAAGGTAGCATCATCAGAACAGATGCGACGGAGGCGAAGGAACTGAGAGAATGGGATAGAGTCCTTACAGGAAGCGGGGTGTGAGGAGCTGTAGTCGAGGTAGCTGTGGGAGTCGGTAGGCTTGTAATGGATATTGGTGGACAGTCTATCACCAGAAATTGAGACAGAGAGGTCAAGGAAGGGAAGGGAAGTGTCAGAGATGGACCATGTGAAAATGATGGAGAGGTGGAGATTGGAAGCAAAATTAATAAATTTTTCCAGGTCCCGACGAGAGCATGAAGCAGCACCGAAATAATCATCGATGTACCGGAGAAAGAGTTCTGGGAGGGGGCCGGAGTAGGACTGGAACAAAGAATGTTCCACATACCCCATAAAGAGACAGGCATAGCTGGGGCCCATGCGGGTACCCATAGCCACACCTTTTATTTGGAGGAAGTGAGAGGAGTTAAAGGAGAAATTGTTCAGTGTGAGAACAAGTTCAGCCAGACGGAGGAGAGTAGTGGTGGATGGGGATTGTTTGGGCCTCTGTTCGAGGAAGAAGCGGAGAGCCCTCAGACCATCCCGGTGGGGGATGGAGGTGTAGAGGGATTGGACGTCCATGGTGAAAAGGAGGCGGTTGCGGTCAGGGAACTGGAAATTGTTGATGTGATGTAAGGTGTCAGAGGAATCACGGATGTAGGTGGGAAGGGACTGGACAAGGGGAGAGAGAAGGGAGTCAAGATAGCGAGAAATGAGTTCCGTGAGGCAGGAACAGGCTGACACAATCGGTCTGCTGGGACAGTCCTGTTTGTGGATTTTGGGTAGGAGGTAGAAGCGGGCCGTCCGAGGTTGGGTGACTATCAGGTTGAATGCTGTGGAAGGAAGATCTCCAGAGGAGATGAGGTCAGTGACAGTCCTGGAAGCAATGGCTTGTTGTTCAGTGGTGGGGTCATGGTCCAGGGAGAGGTAGGAGGAAGTGTCTGCGAGTTGACGCTCAGCCTCCGCGAGGTAGAGGTCAGTGCACCAGACAACAACAGCACCACCCTTGTCAGCGGGTTTGATGACAATGTTAGGGTTGGACCTGAGAGAACGGAGTGCAGTAAGTTCAGAGAGAGACAGGTTAGAATGGGTGAGAGGAGCAGAGAAATTGAGACGACTAATGTCACGCCGACAGTTCTCAATGAAAAGATCAAGAGAAGGTAAGAATCCAGAGGGAGGGGTCCAGGTGGAGGGAGAATACTGGAGGTGGATAAAAGGATCCGTTGAACGGAGAGAGGACTCCTGCCCAAAGAAGTGAGCAAAGTGAGGTTTCTTCCTATCTAACCTATCTATGCCCCTCAATGTTGTACACCTCAATCAGATCCCCCCTCAGCCTTCTCTGCTCTAAGGAAAACAACCCCAGCCTATCCAGTCTCTCTTTATAGCTGAAACGCTCCAGCCCAGGAAATTTCCTGGTGAATCTCCTCTGCACCCTCTCCAGTGCAATTACATCCTTCCTTTACTGTGGTGACCAGGACTGCACACAGTGCTCCAGAAGTGGCCTGACTAACGTTTTATACAGCTGCAACATAACCTCCCTGCTCTTATACTGTATGCCTCGGCTAATAAAGGCAAGTATCCCATATATCTTCTTAACCAACTTCTCTACCTGTCCCGTTGCCTTCAAGGATCTATGGACATGTACACCAAGGTCCCCCGATCCTGTGTTCTTCCTAGGGTTCTACCATTCATCGTGTATTCCCTCGCCTGGTTAGTCCTCCCAAAATGCATCACATCACACTTCTTAGGATTAATTTCCATCTGCCACTGCATCAGCCCACTTTACCAGCCCGTCTATATCATCCTGTAATCTAAGGCTTTCCTCCTCACTACTTACAACTATTTTCGTGTCATCTGCGCACTTACGGATCATACCTCCTATATTCAGGTCTAAATCATTAATGTACACTACAAACAGCAAGGGTCCCAGCATCGATCCCTGTGGTACACCACTCGTCACAGGCTTCCAATCACAAAAACAACCTTCCACCATCACCCTCTGCCTCCTGCCACTAAGCAAATTTTGGGAAATTGCCAAATTGCCCTGGATCCCATGGGCTCTTACCTTCTTGACCATTCTCCCATGCGGGACCTTGTCTAAAGCCTTAGTGAAGTCCATGTAGGCTACATGGACTATACTACCCTCATCTACACAACTAGTCACCTCCTTGAAAATTTCAATCAAAATTGTTAGACATGATCTCCCCCTGACAAAGCCTTGCTGACTAACCCTCATTATTCCCTGCCTCTCCAAGTGGAGATTAATCCTATCCCTCAGAATTTTTTCCAATAGTTTCCCTACCACTGATATTAGACCCACTGGCCTATAATTACCTGGTTTATCCCGACTGCCCTTCTTGAATAACAGTACCACACTCGCTGTCCTCCAGTCCTCTGGCATCTCTCCTGTGGCCAGAGAGGATATGAAAATTAGTATCAGAGCCCCTGCAATCTCCTCCTTTGCCTCACATAGCAGCCTGGGATACATTTCGTCTGGGCCTGGGGACTTATCCACTTTTAAGCCCGTTAAAACCATTAATACCTCCTCCCTTTCAATGCTAATTTGTTCAAGTATATCACAGTCTCCCTCCCTGATTTCTACACCTACATCATCCTTCCCCATAGTGAACAGCGATGAAAAGTAATAATTTAAAATCTCACCTACATCCTCCGGCTCCACACACAGGTTGCCACTTTGGTCCCTAATGGGCCCTACTTTTTCCATGATTATCCTCCTGCCCTTCGTATATTTATAAAATGCCTTGGGATTTTCCTTTATCTTGCCTGCCAGTGTTTTTTCATGCCCCCTCTTCGTTCTCCTAATTACTTTTTTTTAAGTATTCCCCTACACTTCCTATACTCCTCTAAGGCATCCGTTGTTTTCAGCCCTGTGTATCTGCCATAAACCTTTTTTTTCCTTATCGAATCCTCTATATCCCTTGACATCCAGTCTTCCCCGGGCTTGTTGGTCCTACCCTTCACCTTTACGGGAACATGTTGGCCCTGATCTCTTACTATTCCCTTTTTGAATGACTCCCACTGCTCTGACGTAGACTTTCCTACAAGTAGCTGCTCCCAGTCCACTTTGGCCAGATCCTGTCTTATCATATTGAAATTGACCTTCCCCCAATTCAGGGCCTTTATTTCTTTGTCCTTTTCCATAATTACCTTAAATCTTACAGAGTTATGGTCACTATCCCCAAAATGCTCCTCGGCTGACACTTCTACCACTTGCCCAGCTTCATTCCCTAAGATTAGATCCAGTACCGCCCCTTCTATTGTAGGACCTTCTATGTGCTGGCTCAAAAAGCTCTCCTGGATGCACTTTAAGAATCCTGCCCTCTCTAAGCCTTTCACTCTCAGACTATCCCAGTTAATATTGGGGAAGTTAAAATCCCCTACTATTATTACCCTATTATTTTTAATCTTCTCTGAGATTTGCCTACATATCTGCTCCTCTATCTCCCTATGACTGTTTGAGGCCATAGTACACTCCCAAAGTGATTGCCCCCTTTTTGTTTTTAAGTTCTACCCATATGGCCTCCTTTGAGGAACCTTCTAAGATACCATCTCTCCTTACTGCAGTAATTAATAGATAATGCAATGCTACCTCCTATTTTACACCTCCCCCACCCCCCGTCACACCTGAAGACTCTATACCCTGAAATATTGAGCTGCCAGTCCTGCCCTTCACTCAACCATGTCTCTGTGATAGCAACAATATCATATTCCCATCTGTTAATCAACGCTCCCAATTCATCTGCCTCACTTGTAAGGGTCCTTGTGTTAAAATAGATGCAATCCAGCCTTGTATTATTCCCTTGTGCCTTAACAGGTCTATAGTTGCTCTGCCTTCCAGACTGACTTAGTTTCTCTTCTATATTTGGCTGTGCATCACCCACTACTGTACCTCCACTCTGTACCCCATTCCCCTGCCAAATTAGTTTAAACCCCCCCGCAACAGCACTAGCAAACCTCCCCGCAAGGATTTTGGTCCGGTTCTGATTCAGGCGCAACCCATCTGACTTGCACAGGCCCCACCTTCACCAGAAACAGGCCCAGTGATCCAGGAAACTAAAACCCTCCCTCCTGCACCATCTCTTCAGCCACACATTCATCATCTCTATCCTCCTATTCCTATACTCACTAGCACATGGCACAGGGAGTAATCCAGGAATTTGCTGGATCCTGCTTTTTAATCTGCTACCTAGCTCCCTAAATTCTTGTTGCAGGACCTCATGTCTCTTTCTACCTATGTTGCCGCTACCAATGTGAACTATGACCTCTGACTGTTCACCCTCCCCCTTCAGAATGCCCTGCAGACATTCTGTGACATCCTTGACCCTGGCACTAAGGAGGCAACACACCATCCTGGAGTCACATCTACAACCGCAGAAGCGCCTGTCTGCACCCCTCACTATTGAGTCTCCTACCACTATTGCTCTTGCACTCTTACTCCTACCTCCTTGTGCAGCTGAGCCACCCACAGTGCCATGAACTTGGCTCTGGCTGCACTCTCCAGAGGAACCTTCACCCTCACCGTTTTCCAACACAGAAAAATGGTTCTTGAGTGAGATGCACTCTGTGGCTTTCCTGACTACCTGCCTGCCTCCCTTCTTCTGACTGGTTCTGACCCATTCCCCCTCTGACTGCATTTCCTTAAACTGTGGAGTGACCACATCTAAAAATGTGCTGTCCACGTAACCCTCAGCCTCGCGGATGCACCACTGTGTCTCCAGCTGATGCTCAAGCTCCGAAACCCATTGCTCAGGCTGGTCAAGCCAGTGGCATTTCCTGCACATATGGTCATCCAGACTGCAAGGAGTGTCTAAGAATTCCCATATGCTGCACACGGGACTGAGCTCCCTTGCCATACGTTTTTGTTTGTTTTTAGTTAGAAGGCTATTTCCTTAAATTTAAGCCAAGTAGAAAATTATTTAGTTTTTCTTAAAAAAAACAAATGCTGAGACTCTGACCCTCACAGGTAAACTCCCGCCCTTTATACAGCCGCTCCGCTCCCTCACAGGTAAACTCCCACTCGTTATACAGGCACTCCGCTCCATCACAGGTAACCTCCCGCTCTTTATACAGTCGCTCCGCTCCCTCACAGGTAAACTCTGCTCTGCTCTGTATACAGCCGCTCCACTCCCTCACAGGTAAACTCTGCTCTGCTCTGTATATAGCCGCTCCGCTCCATCACAGGTAAACTCTGCTCTGCTCTGTATATAGCCGCTCCGCTCCCTCAAAGGTAAACTCCCACTCTTTATACAGCGGCTCCACTCCCTCACAGGTAAACTCTGCTCTGCTCTGTATACAGCCGCTCCACTCCCTCACAGGTAAACTCTGCTCTGCTCTGTATACAGCCGCTCCACTCCCTCACAGGTAAACTCTGCTCCAGCTCTGTATACAGCCGCTCCACTCCCTCACAGGTAAACTCTGCTCTGCTCTGTATATAGCCGCTCCGCTCCCTCAAAGGTAAACTCCCACTCTTTATACAGCCACTCTGCTCCCTCACAGGTAAATTCTGCTCTGCTCTGTATACAGCCGCTCCGCTCCCTCACAGGAAAACTCTGCTTTGCTCTGTATACAGCCGCTCTGATCCTTCACAGGTAAAGTCCATCCGCTCTTCACGCAGCCGCTCCGCTCCCTCACAGGTAAACACCCGCTCTTTATACAGCCACTCCGCTCCCTCACAGGTAAACTCCTGCTCTTTATACAGCCGTTCCGCTCCCTCAAAGGTAAACTCCCGCCCTTTATACAGCCACTTCGTTCCCTCACAGGTAAAGTCCCGATCTTTATACAGCCAGTCTGCTCCCTCACAGTTAAACTCCCGCTCTGTATACAGCCGCTCCGCTCCCTCACAGGTAAACTCTGCTCTGCTCTGTATACAGCCGCTCTGCTCCTTCACAGGTAAAGTCCATCCGCTCTTCACACAGCCGCTCCGCTCCCTCACTGGTAAACTCCCGCACTTTATACAGCCACTCCGCTACCTCACAAGTAAACTCCCGCTCTATATACAGCCACTCCGCTCCCTCACAGGTAAACTCCAAACTGCTCTTCATACAGCCACTCCACTCACTGATAGGTAAACTCCCGCTCTTTATACAACCGCTCCGCTCCCTCACAGGTAAACTCCCGCTCTTTACACAGCTGCTCCGCTCACTCACAGGAAAACTCCACTCCGCTCTTTATACAGACGCTCCGCTCCTTCACAGGTAAACTCCCGCTCTTTATACAGCCACTCCGCTCCCTCACAGGTAAAGTCCCGCTCTTTATACAGCCACTCCGCTCCCTCACTGGTAAACTCCCGCTCTTTATACAGCCACTCCGCTACCTCACAAGTAAACTCCCGCTCTATATACAGCCACTCCGCTCCCTCACAGGTAAACTCCAAACTGCTCTTCATACAGCCACTCCACTCACTGATAGGTAAACTCCCGCTCTTTATACAACCGCTCCGCTCCCTCACAGGTAAGCTCCCGCTCTTTACACAGCTGCTCCGCTCCCTCACAGGAAAACTCCACTCCGCTCTTTATACAGACGCTCCGCTCCTTCACAGGTAAACTCCCGCTCTTTATATAGCCACTCCGCTCCCTCACAGGTAAAGTCCCGCTCTTTATACAGCCGCTCCACTCCCGCACAGGTAAACTCCCGCTCTTTATACAGCCGCTCCACTCCCTCACAGGTAAACTCCCGCTCTTTACACAGCTGCTCTGCTCCCTCATCGGTAAACTACCGCTCTTTATACAGCCGCTCCGCTCCCTCACAGGTAAACTCCCGCTCTTTATACAGCAGCTCCGCTCCCTCACAGGTAAACTCCCGCTCTTTACTCAGCCGCTCCGCTCCCTCACAGGCAAACTCCCGCTCTTTATACAACCGCTCCGCTCCCTCACAGGTAAACTCCCGCTCTTTACACAGCTGCTCCGCTCACTCACAGGAAAACTCCACTCCGCTCTTTATACAGACGCTCCGCTCCTTCACAGGTAAACTCCCGCTCTTTATACAGCCACTCCGCTCCCTCACAGGTAAAGTCCCGCTCTTTATACAGCCGCTCCGCTCCCTCACTGGTAAACTCCCGCTCTTTATACAGCCACTCCGCTACCTCACAAGTAAACTCCCGCTCTATATACAGCCACTCCGCTCCCTCACAGGTAAACTCCAAACTGCTCTTCATACAGCCACTCCACTCACTGATAGGTAAACTCCCGCTCTTTATACAACCGCTCCGCTCCCTCACAGGTAAACTCCCGCTCTTTACACAGCTGCTCCGCTCCCTCACAGGAAAACTCCACTTCGCTCTTTATACAGACGCTCCGCTCCTTCACAGGTAAACTCCCGCTCTTTATACAGCCACTCCGCTCCCTCACAGGTAAAGTCCCGCTCTTTATATAGCCGCTCCACTCCCTCACAGGTAAACTCCCGCTCTTTATACAGCCGCTCCGCTCCCTCACAGGTAAACTCCCGCTCTTTATACAGCTGCTCTGCTCCCTCATCGGTAAACTACCGCTCTTTATACAGCCGCTCCGCTCCCTCACAGGTAAACTCCCGCTCTTTATACAGCAGCTCCGCTCCCTCACAGGTAAACTCCCGCTCTTTACACAGCCGCTCCGCTCCCTCACAGGTAAACTCCCGCTCTATATACAGCCGCTCCGCCCCCTCACAGGTAAACTCCCGCTCTTTACACAGCCACTCCGCTCCCTCACAGGTAAACTCCCGCTCTATATACAGCCGCTCCGCCCCCTCACAGGTAAACTCCCGCTCTTTACACAGCCACTCCGCTCCCTCACAGGTAAACTCACGCTCTTTATACAGCCACTCCGCTCCCTCACAGGTAAACTCCCGCTCTATATACAGCCGCTCCGCCCCCTCACAGGTAAACTCCCACTCTTTATACAGCCGCTCCGCTCCCTCGCAGGTAAACTCCCGTACTTTCTGCAGCCGCCCTGCTCCCTCACAGGTAAACTCCCGCTCTTTATACAGCCGCTCCGCACCCTCACAGGGAAACTCCCACTCTTTATACAGCCACTCCGCTCCCTCACAGGTAAACTCCCGCTCTTTATACAGCCACTCCGCTCAACTCCCGCTCTTTATACAGCCGCTCCGCTCAATGATAGGTAAACTCCCCCTCTTTATACAGCCACTCCGCTCCCTCACAGGTAAACTCCCACTCTTTATACAGCCGCTCCGCTCCCTCACAGGTAAACTCCCGCCCTTTATACAGTCGCTCCGCTCACTGATAGGTAAACTCCCGCTCTTTATACAGCCACTCCGCTCCCTCACAGGTAAACTCCCGCTCTTTATACAGCCACTCCACTGCCTCACAGGGAAACTCCCACTCTTTATACAGCCGCTCCACTCCCTCACAGGGAAACTCCCACCCTTTATACAGCCGCACTGCTCCCTCGCAGGTAAACTCCCGTACCTTCTGCAGCCGCCCTGCTCCCTCACAGGTAAACTCCCGCTCTTTATACAGCCGCTCCGCTCCCTCACAGGGAAACTCCCACTCTTTATACAGCCACTCCGCTCCCTCACAGGTAAACTCCCGCTCTTTATACAGCCACTCCGCTCAACTCCCGCTCTTTATACAGCCGCTCTGCTCAATGATAGGTAAACTCCCGCTCTTTATACAGCCACTCCGCTCCCTCACAGGTAAACTCCCACTCTTTATACAGCCGCTCCGCTCCCTCACAGGTAAACTCCCGCCCTTTATACAGTCGCTCCGCTCACTGATAGGTAAACTCCAGCTCTTTATACAGCCACTCCGCTCCCTCACAGGTAAACTCCCGCTCTTTATACAGCCACTCCGCTCCCTCACAGGTAAACTCCCGCTCTTTATACAGCCACTCCGCTCCCTCACAGGTAAACTCCCGCTCTTTATAAAGCCGCTCCGCTCACTGATAGGTAAACTCCCGCTCTTTATACAGCCACTCCGCTCCCACACGGGTAAAATCCCGCTCTTTATACAGCCGCTCCGCTCCCTCACAGTTAAACTCCCGCCCTTTATACAGTCGCTCCGCTCACTGATAGGTAAACTCCCGCTCTTTATACAGCCGCTCCGCACTCACAGGTAAACTCCTGCTGTTTATACAGCCGCTCCGCTCCCTCACAGGTAAATTCCTGCTCTTTATACAGCCGCTCCGCTCCCTCACAGGTAAACTCCCGCCCTTTATAAAGTCGCTCCGCTCACTGATAGGTAAACTCCCGCTCCTTATTCAGCCACTCCCCTCCCTCACAGGTAAAGTCCCGCTCTTTATACAGCCACTCCGCTCCCTCACAGGTAAACTCCCGCTCTTTATACAGCCACTCCGCTCCCTCACAGGTAAACTCCTGCTCTTTATACAGCCGCTCCGCTCCCTCACAGGTAAACTCCCGCTCTTTATACAGCCACTCCGCTCCCTCACAGGTAAACTCCCGGTCTTTATACAGTCGCTCCGCTCCCTCACAGGTAAAATCCCGCTCTTTATACAGCTGCTCTGCTCCCTCACAGGTAAACTTCACTCCGCTCTTTATACAGACGCTCCGCTCCTTCACAGGTAAACTCCCGCTCTTTATACAGCCACTCCTCTCCCTCACAGGTAAAGTCCCGCTCTTTATACAGCCGCTCCGCTCCCTCACAGGTAAACTCCCGCTCTTTATACAGCCGCTCCGCTCCCTCACTGGTAAATTCCGCTCTGTATACAGCCACCCCGCTCACTCACAGGGAACCTCCCGCTCTTTATACAGCCGCTCCGCTACCTCACAGGTAAACTCCCGCTCTTTATACAACCGCTCCGCTCCCTCACAGGTAAACTCCTGCTCTTTATACAGACGCTCCGCTCCATCACAGGTAAACTCCCGCTCTTTATAGAGCCGCTCCGCTCCCTCACAGGTAAACTCCTGCTCTTTATACAGCCACTCCGCTCCCTCACTGGTAAATTCCGCTCTGCATACAGCCGCTCCGCTCCCTCACAGGTAAACTCCCGATCTTTATGCAGCCACTCCGCTCCCTCACAGGTAAACTCCTGCTCTTTATACATCCACTCCGCTCCCTCACTGGTAAATTCCGCTCTGCATACAGCCGCTCCGCTCCCTCACAGGTAAACTCCTGCTCTTTATGCAGCCGCTCCGCACCCTCGCAGGTAAACTCCCGAACTTTCTGTAGCCACCCTGCTCTTTCACAGGTAAACTCCGACTCTTTATAAAGCCACTCTGCTCCCCCACATGTAAACTCCCGCTCTTTATACAGCCGCTCCGCTCACTGATAGGTAAACTCCCGCACTTTATAAAGCCGCTCCGCTCCCTCACAGGTAAACTCCCGCTCTTTATACAGCCGCTCCGCTCCCCCACAGGTAAACTCCCGCTCTTTATTCGGCTGCTCAGCTCCCTCACAGGTAAACTCCACTCCGCTCTTTATAGAGCCGCCGCGCTCCCTCACAGGTAAACTCCCGCTCTTTATACAGCCGCTCCGCTCCCTCACAGGTAATCTCCCGCTCGTTATACAGCCGCTCCGCTCCCTCACAGGTAAACTCCTGCTGTTTATACAGCCACTCTGCTCCCTCATAGGTAAACTCCCGCTCTTTATACAGCCGCCCTGCTCACTCGCAGGTAAACCCCCGCTCTTTATACAGCCGCTCCGCTCCCTCACAGGGAAACTCCCACTCTTTATACAGCCGCTCCGCTCACTGATAGGTAAACTCCCGCTCTTTATACAGCCGCTCTGCTCCCTCACAGGTAAACTCCCGCTCTTTATTCAGCCACTCCGCTCCCTCACAGGTAAACTCCCGCTCTTTATACAGCCACTACGCACCCTCACGGGTAAAATCCCGCTCTTTATACAGCCGCTCCGCTCCCTCACAGGTAAACTCCCGCTCTTTATACAGCCGCTCCGCTCACTGATAGGTAAACTCACGCTCTTTATACAGTAGCTCCGCTCAGTGATAGGTAAATTCCCGCTCTTTATTCAGCGACTCCCCTCCCTCACAGGTAAACTCCCGCTCTTTATGCAGCCACTCCGCTCCCTTACAGGTAAACTCCCGCTCTTTATACAGCCACTCCGCTCCCTCACAGGTAAACTCCCGCTCTTTATACAGCCACTCCGCTCCCTCACAGGTAAAGTCCCGCTCTTTATACAGCCACTCCGCTCCCTCACAGGTAAACTCCCGCTCTTTATACAGCCACTCCGCTCCCTCACAGGTAATCTCCCGCTCTTTATACAGCCACTCCGCTTCCTCAAAGGTAAACTCCCACTCTTTATACAGCCGCTCCGCTCCCTCACAGGTAAACTCCCGCTCTATATACAGCCACTCCGCTCCCTCACAGGTAAACTCCCGCTCATTATACAGCCGCTCCGCTCCCTCACAGGGAAACTCCCACTCTTTATACAGCCACTCCGCTCCCTCACAGTTAAACTCCCGCTCTTTATACATCCACTACGCTCAACTCCCGCTCTTTATACAGCCGCTCCGCTCCCTCACAGGTAAGCTCCCGCCCTTTATACAGTCGCTCCGCTCACTGATAGGTAAACTCCCGCTCTTTATACAGCCGCTCCGCACTCTCATAGGTAAATTCCTGCTGTTTATACAGCCGCTCCGCTCCCTCACAGGTAAACTCCTGCTCATTATACAGCCGCTCCGCTCCCTCACAGGTAAACTCCCGCCCTTTATACAGTAGCTCCGCTCAGTGATAGGTAAATTCCCGCTCTTTATTCAGCGACACCCCTCCCTCACAGGTAAACTCCCGCTCTTTATGCAGCCACTCCGCTCCGTCACAGGTAAACTCCCGCTCTTTCTACAGCCACTCCGCTCCCTCACTGATAGGTAAACTCCCGCTCTTTATACAGGCACTCCGCTCCCTCACAGGTAAACTCCCACTCTTTATACAGCCACTCCGCTCCCTCACAGGTAAACTCCTGCTCTTTATCCAGCCACTCCGCTCCCTCACAGGTAAACTCCCGCTCTTTATACAGCCACTCAGCTCCCTCACAGGTAAACTCCCGCTCTTTATCCAGCCACTCCGCTCCCTCACAGGTAAACTCCCGCTCTTTATACAGCCACTCCGCTCCCTCACAGGTAAACTCCCGCTCTTTACACAGCCGCTACGCTCCCTCACAGGTAAACTCCCGCTCTTTACTCAGCCGCTCCGATCCCTCACAGGTAAACTCCCGCTCTCTATACAGCCGCTCCGCTCCCTCACAGGTAAACTCCCGGTCTTTATACAGCCACTCCGCTCCCTCAAAGTTAAACTCCCGCTCTTTATACAGCCGCTCCGCTCCCTCACAGGTAAACTCCCGCTCTATATACAGCCACTCCGCTCCCTCACAGGTAAACTCCCGCTCATTATACAGCCACTCCGCTCCCTCACAGGTAAACTCCCGCTCTTTATACAGCCGCTCTGCTCCCTCACAGGTAAACTCCCGCTCTTTCTGAAGCCGCTCCACTCACTGATAGGTAAACTCCCGCTCTTTATACAGCCGCTCCGCTCCCTCACAGGTAAACTCCCGCTCTTTACACAGCCGCTCCGCTCCCTCACAGGTAAACTCCCGCTCTTTCTACAGCTGCTCCGCTCCCTCACAGGAAAACTTCACTCCACTCTTTATACAGACGCTCCGCTCCTCCACAGGTAATCTCCCGCTCTTTATACAGCCACTACTCTCCCTCACAGTTAAGTCCCGCTCTTTATACAGCCGCTCCGCTCCCTCATAGGTAAACTCCCGCTCTTTATACAGCCACTCCGCTCCGTAACAGGTAAACTCCCACTCTTTATACAGCCGCTCCGCTCCCTCACTGGTAAACTCCCGCTCTTTATACAGCCACTCCGCTACCTCACAAGTAAACTCCCGCTCTATGTACAGCCACTCCGCTCCCTCACAGGTAAACTCCACTCCGCTCTTTATACAGACGCTCCGCTCCCTCAAAGGTAAACTCCCGCTCTTTATACAGCCGCTCTGCTCCCTCATAGATAAACTACCGCTCTTTATACAGCCGCTCCGCTCCATCACAGGTAAACTCCCGCTCTTTATACAGCCACTCCGCTCCCTCACAGGTAAACTCCCGCTCTTTATACAGCCGCTCCACTCCCTCACAGGTAAACTCCCGCCCTTTATACAGGCGCTCCGCTCACTGATAGGTAAACTCCCGCTCTTTATACAGCCACTCCGCTCCCTCACAGGTAAACTCCCGCTCTTTATACAGCCGCTCCGCTCACTGATAGGTAAGCTCCGCTCCCTCACAGGTAAACTCCCGTTCTTTATACAGCAGCTCCACTCCCTCACAGGGAAACTCCCACTCTTTATACAGCCGCTCTGCTCACTCGCAGGCAAACTCCCGTACTTTCTGCAGCCGCTCTGCTCCCTCACAGGTAAACTCCCGCTCTTTATACAGCCGCTCCGCTCCCTTAGAGGGAAACTCCCACTCTTTATAAAGCCACTCCGCTCAACTCCCGCTCTTTATACAGCTGCTCCGCTCAATGATAGGTAAACTCCCGCTCTTTATACAGCCACTCAGCTCCCTCACAGGTAAACTCGCGCTCTTTATACAGCCGCTCTGCTCCCTCACAGGTAAAATCCCGCACTTTATACAGTCGCTCCGCTCCCTCACAGGTAAACTCCCGCTCTTTATACAGCCACTCCGCTCCCTCACAGGTAAACTCCCGCTCTTTATACAGCCACTCCGCTCCCTCACAGGTAAACTCCCGCTCTTTATAAAGCCACTGCGCTCCCTCAAAGGAAAACTCCCGCTCTTTATAAAGCCACTGCGCTCCCTCAAAGGAAAACTCCCGCTCTTTATACAGCCACTCCGCTCCCTCACAGGTAAACTCCCGCTCTTTATACAGCCACTCCGCTCCCTCACAGGTAAACTCCCGCTCTTTATAAAGCCACTGCGCTCCCTCAAAGGAAAACTCCCGCTCTTTATACAGCCTCTACGCACCCTCACGGGTAAAATCCCGCTCTTTATACAGCCTCTACGCACCCTCACGGGTAAAATCCCGCTCTTTATACAGCCGCTCCGCTCACTGATAGGTAAACTCCCGCTCTTTATACAGCCACTACGCACCCTCACAGGTAAACTCCCGCTCTTTATACAGCCTCTACGCACCCTCACGGGTAAAATCCCGCTCTTTATACAGCCGCTCCGCTCCCTCACAGGTAAACTCCCACCCTTTATACAGTCGCTCCGCTCACTGATAGGTAAACTGCCGCTCTTTATACAGCCGCTCCGCACTCTCACAGGTAAACTCCTGCTCTTTATACAGCCGCTCCGCTCCCTCACAGGTAAACTCCCTCCCTTTATACAGTAGCTCCGCTCAGTGATAGGTAAATTCCCGCTCTTTATTCAGCCACTCCCCTCCCTCACAGGTAAACTCCCGCTCTTTATCCAGCCGCTCCGCTCCCTCACAGGTAAAGTCCCGCTCTTTACTCAGCCGCTCCGCTCCCTCACAGGTTAACTCCCACTCTTTACACAGCCGCTGCGCTCCCTCACAGGTAAACACCCGCTCTTTACTCAGCCGCTCCGATCCCTCACAGGTAAACTCCCGCTCTTTACTCAGCCGCTCCGATCCCTCACAGGTAAACTCCCGCTCTTTATACAGCCACTCCGCTCCCTCAAAGGTAAACTCCCGCTCTTTATACAGCTGCTCCGCTCCCTCACAGGTAAACTCCCGCTCTACATACAGATACTCCGCTCCCTCACAGGTAAACTCCCGCTCATTATACAGCCGCTCCGCTCCCTCACAGGTAAACTCCCGCTCTATATACAGATACTCCGCTCCCTCACAGGTAAACTCCCGCTCATTATACAGCCGCTCCGCTCCCTCACAGGTAAACTCCCACTCTTTATACAGCCACTACGCTCAACTCCCGCTCTTTATACAGCCGCTCCGCTCACTGATAGGTAAACTCCGCTCCCTCACAGGTAAACTCCCTTTCTTTATACAGCCGCTCCGCTCCCTCACAGGTAAACTCCTGCTCATTATACAGCCGCTCCGCTCCCTCACAGGTAAACTCCCGCCCTTTATACAGTAGCTCCGCTCAGTGATAGGTAAATTCCCGCTCTTTATTCAGCCACTCCCCTCCCTCACAGGTAAACTCCCGCTCTTTATGCAGCCACTCCGCTCCCTCACAGGTAAACTCCCGCTCATTATCCAGCCACTCCGCTCCCTCACAGGTAAACGCCTGCTCTTTATACAGCCGCTCCGCTCACTGATAGGTAAACTCCTGCTCTTTATACAGCCGCTCCGCTCCCTCACAGGTAAACTCCCGGTCTTTATACAGCCACTCCGCTCCCTCAAAGTTAAACTCCCGCTCTTTATACAGCCGCTCCGCTCCCTCACAGGTAAACTCCCGCTCTATATACAGCCACTCCGCTCCCTCAGAGGGAAACTCCCACTCTTTATACAGCCACTCCGCTCCCTCACAGGTAAACTCCCGCTCTTTATAAAGCCACTCCGCTCAACTCCCTCTCTTTATACAGCCGCTCCGCTCAATGATAGGTAAACTCCCGCTCTTTATACAGCCACTCCGCTCCCTCACAGGTAAACTCGCGCTCTTTATACAGCCGCTCTGCTCCCTCACAGGTAAAATCCCGCACTTTATACAGTCGCTCCGCTCCCTCACAGGTAAACTCCCGTTCTTTACACAGCAACTCCGCTCCCTCACAGGTAAACTGCCGCTCTTTATACAGCCACTCCGCTCACTCACAGGGAACCTCCCGCTCTTTATACAGCCACTCCGCTCACTCACAGGTAAACTCCCGCTCTTTATACAGCCGCTCCTCTCCCTCACAGGTAAACTCCCGCTCTTTATACAGCCGCTCCGCTCACTGATAGGTAAACTCCGCTCCCTCACAGGTAAACTCCCGTTCTTTATACAGCCGCTCCGCTCCCTCACAGGGAAAATCCCACCCTTTATACTGCCGCTCCGCTCGCTCAGAGTTAAACTCCCGCTCTTTATACAGCCACTCCGCTCCCTCACAGGTAAACTCCCGCTCTTGATAAAGCCGCTCCGCTCACTGATAGGTAAACTCCCGCTCTTTATACAGCCACTCCCCTCGCTCACTGGTAAAATCCCGCTCTTTATACAGCCGCTCCGCTCCCTCACAGGTAAACTCCCGCCCTTTATACAGTCGCTCCGCTCACTGATAGGTAAACTCCCGCTCTTTATACAGCCGCTCCGCACTCTCACAGGTAAATTCCTGCTGTTTATACAGCCGCTCCGCTCCCTCACAGGTAAACTCCTGCTCATTATACAGCCGCTCCGCTCCCTCACAGGTAAACTCCCGCCCTTTATACAGTAGCTCCGCTCAGTGATAGGTAAATTCCCACTCTTTATTCAGCGACTCCCCTCCCTCACAGGTAAACTCCCGCTCTTTATTTAGCCACTCCGCTCCCTCACAGGTAAACTCCCGCTCTTTATCCAGCCACTCCGCTCCCTCACAGGTAAACTCCCGCTCTTTATACAGCCGCTCGGCACTCTCACAGCTAAACTCCTGCTCTTTATACATCCGCTCCGCTCACTGATAGGTAAATTCCCGCTCTTTATACAGCCTCTCCGCTCCCTCACAGGTAAATTCCCGCTCTTTATACAGCTGCTCCGCTCCCTCACAGGTAAACTCCCGTTCTTTATTCAGCTGCTCCGCTCCCTCACAGGTAAACTCCCGCTCTTTATACAGCCGCTCTGCTCCCTCATAGGTAAACTACCGCTCTATATACAGCCGCTCCGCTCCATCACAGGTAAACTCCCGCTCTTTATACAGCCACTCCGCTCCCTCACAGGTAAACTCCCACTCTTTATACAGCCGCTCCGCTCCCTCACAGGTAAACTCCCGCCCTTTATAGAGTCGCTCCGCTCACTGATAGGTAAACTCCCGCTCTTTATACAGCCACTCCGCTCACTCACAGGTAAACTCCCGCTCTTTATACAGCCACTCCGCTCCCTCACAGGTAAACGCCCGCTCTTTATACAGCCACTCCGCTCCCTCACAGGTAAACTCCCGCTCTTTACACAGCCGCTGCGCTCCCTCACAGGTAAACTCCCGCTCTTTACTCAGCCGCTCCGATCCCTCACAGTTAAACTCCCGCTCTTTATACAGCCGCTCCGCTCCCTCACAGGTAAACTCCCGCTCTTTATACAGCCACTCCGCTCCCTCAAAAGTAAACTCCCGCTCTTTATACAGCCGCTCCGCTCCCTCACAGGTAAACTCCCGCTCTATATACAGCCACTCCGCTCCCTCACAGGTAAACTCCCGCTCATTATACAGCCGCTCCGCTCCCTCAAAGGGAAACTCCCACTCTGTATACAGCCTCTCCGCTCCCTCACAGTTAAACTCCCGCTCTTTATACAGCCGCTCCGCACTCTCACAGGTAAACTCCTGCTGTTTATACAGCCGCTCCGCTCCCTCACAGGTAAACTCCCGCCCTTTATACAGTAGCTCCGCTCAGTGATAGGTAAATTCCCGCTCTTTATTCAGCCACTCCCCTCCCTCACAGGTAAACTCCAGCTCTTTACTCAGCCGCTCCGCTCCCTCACAGGTAAACTCCCGCTCTTTATACAGCCGCTCCGCTCCCTCACAGGTAAACTCCCACTCTTTATACAGCTGCTCCGCTCACTGATAGGTAAACTCCCGCTCTTTATACAGCCTCTCCGCTCCCTCACAGGTAAACTCCCGCTCTTTATACAGCTGCTCCGCTCCCTCACAGGAAAACTTCACTCCGCTCTTTATACAGACGCTCCGCTCCTTCACAGGTAAACTCCCGCTCTTTATACAGGCACTCCTCACCCTCAAAGGTAAAGTCCCGCACTTTATACAGCCGCTCCGCTCACTGATAGGTAAACTCCCGCTCTTTATACAGCCGCTCCGCTCCCTCACTGGTAAATTCCGCTCTGTATACAGCCGCTCCGCTCACTCACAGGGCACCTCCCGCTCTTTATACAGCCGCTCCGCTCCCTCACAGGTAAACTCCTGCTCTTTATACAGCTGCTCCGCTCCCTCACAGGTAAACTCCCGCTCTTTATACAGACGCTACGTTCTCTCACAGGTAAACTCCCGCTCTTTATAGAGCCGCTCCGCTCCCTCGCAGGTAGACTCCCGCTCTTTATACAGCCGCTCCGCTCCCTCACAGGTAAACTCCCACTCTTTATACAGCCACTCCGCTCCCTCACAGGTAAACTCCCGCTCTTTATACAGCCGCTCCGCTCAACTCCCGCTCTTTATACAGCCGCTCCGCTCCCTCACTGGTAAATTCCGCTCTGTATGCAGCCGCTCCGCTCACTCACAGGGCACCTCCCGCTCTTTATACAGCCGCTCCGCTCCCTCACAGGTAAACTCCTGCTCTTTATACAGCTGCACCTCTCCCTCACAGGTAAACTCCCGCTCTTTATACAGACGCTCCGTTCTCTCACAGGTAAACTCCCGCTCTTTATAGAGCCGCTCCGTTCTCTCACAGGTAAACTCCTGCTCTTTATACAGCCACTCCGCTCCCTCACTGGTAAATTCCGCTCTCTATACAGCCACTCCACTCACTCACAGGGAACCTCCCGCTCTTTATACAGCTGCTCCGCTCCCTCACAGGTAAACTCCCGCACGTTCTGCAGCCGCCCTGCTCTCTCACAGGTAAACTCCCGTCCTTTATACAGCTGCTCCGCTCCCTCACAGGGAAACTCCCACTCTTTTACTGCGGCTCCGCTCACTCACAGGTAAACACCTGCTCTTTATACAGCTGCACCGCTCCCTCACAGGTAAACTCCGTCTCTTTATACAGACGCTCCGTTCTCTCACAGGTAAACTCCCGCTCTTTATAGAGCCGCTCCGCTCCCTCGCAGGTAGACTCCTGCTCTTTACACAGCCGCTCCGCTCCCTCACTGGTAAACTCCTGCTCTTTATACAGCCACTCCGCTCCCTCGCTGGTAAATTCCGCTGTCTATACAGCCGCTCCACTCACTCACAGGGAACCTCCCGCTCTTTATACAGCCGCTCCGCTCCCTCACAGGTAAACTCCCGCACGTTCTGCAGCCGCCCTGCTCTCTCACAGGTAAACTCCCGTCCTTTATACAGCTGCTCCGCTCCCTCACAGGGAAACTCCCACTCTTTATACTGCGGCTCCGCTCCCTCACAGGTAAACTCCCGCTCTTTATACAGCCGCTCCGCTGCCTCACAGGTAAACTCCCGCTCTTTATACAGTCGCTCCGCTCACTGATAGGTAAACTCCCGCTATTTATTCAGCCACTCCCCTCCCTCACAGGTAAACTCCTGCTCTTTATACAGCCACTCCGCTCCGTAACAGGTAAACTCCCACTCTTTACAGCCGCTCCGCTCCCTCACGGGTAAACTCACGCTCTTTATTCAGCCACTCCGCTCCCTCACAGGTAAACTCGCGCTCTCTATACAGCTGCTCCGCTCACTGATAGGTAAACTACCATTCTTTATACAGCCGCTCCGCACTCTCACAGGTAAACTCCTGCTGTTTATACAGCCGCTCCGCTCCCTCACAGGTAAACTCCCACTCTTTATACAGCCGCTCCGCTACCTCACAGGTAAACTCCCGCCCTTTATAGAGTCGCTCTGCTCACTGATCGGTAAACTCACGCTCTTTATTCAGCCACTCCCCTCCCTCACAGGTAAACTCCCGCTCTTTATACAGCCACTCCCCTCCCTCACAGGTAAACTCCCGCTCTTTATACAGCCACTCCGCTCCCTCACAGGTAAACTCCCGCTCTTTATACAGACGCTCCGCTCACTGATAGGTAAACTCCCGCTCTTTATACAGCCGCTCTGCTCCCTCACAGGTAAACTCCCGCTCTTTATTCAGCGGCTCAGCTCCCTCACAGGTAAACTCCACTCCGCTCTTTATACAGATGCTCCGCTCCTTCACAGGTAAACTCACGGTCATTATACTGCCACTCCGCTCCCTCACTGGTAAACTCCCGCTCATTACACAGCCGCTGCGCTCCCTCACAGGTAAACTCCCGCTCTTTACTCAGCCGCTCCGATCCCTCACAGGTAAACTCCCGCTCTTTATGCAGCCGCTCCGCTCCCTCACAGGTAAACTCCCGCTCTTTATACATCCACTCCGCTCCCTCAAAGGTAAACTCCCACTCTTTATACAGCCGCTCCGCTCCCTCACAGGTAAACTCCCGCTCTATATACAGCCACTCCGCTCCCTCACAGGTAAACTCCCGCTCATTATACAGCCGCTCCGCTCCCTCACAGGGAAACTCCCACTCTTTATACAGCCACTCCGCTCCCTCACAGGTAAACTCCCGCTCTTTATACAGCCACTCCGCTCCCTCACAGGTAAACTCCCGCTCTTTATACAGCCACTACGCTCAACTCCCGCTCTTTATACAGCCGCTCCGCTCACTAATTGGTAAACTCCCGCTCTTTATACAGCCGCTCCGCTCCCTTACAGGTAAACTCCCGCCCTTTTTACAGTCGCTCCGCTCACTGATTGTATACACCCGCTCTTTATTCAGCCACTCCCCTCCCTCACAGGTAAAATCCTGCTCTTTATACAGACACTCCGCTCCCTCACAGGTAAACTCCCGCTCTTTATACAGCTGCTCGGCTCACTGATAGGTAAACTCCCGCTCTTTATACAGCCGCTCTGCTCCCTCACAGGTAAACTCCCGCTCTTTACTCTGCCGCTCCGCTCCCTCACAGGTAAACTCCCGCTCTTTATACAGCCGCTCGGCTCACTGATAGGTAAACTCCCGCTCTTTATACAGCCGCTCTGCTCCCTCACAGGTAAACTCCCGCTCTTTACTCGGCCGCTCCGCTCCCTCACAGGTTATCTCCCGCTCTTTATACAGCCGATCCGCTCCCTCGCAGGTAAACTCCTGCTGTTTATACAGCCGCTCCGCTCCCTCACAGGTAAAGTCCCGCCCTTTATACAGGCGCTCCGCTCACTGATAGGTAAACTGCCGCTCTTTATACAGCCACTCCGCTCACTCACAAGTAAACTCCCGCTCTTTATACAGCCACTCCGCTCACTCACAGGTAAACTCCCGCTCTTGATACAGCCACTCCGCTCCCTCACAGGTAAAGTCCCGCTCTTTATACAGCCGCTCCGTTCACTGATAGGTAAACTCCGCTCCCTCACAGGTAAACTCCCGTTCTTTATACAGCCGCTCCGCTCCCTCACAGGGAAACTCCCACTCTTTATACTGCCGCTCCGCTCGCTCTCAGTTAAACTCCCGCTCTTTATACAGCCACTCCGCTCCCTCACAGGTAAACTCCCGCTCTTTATAAAGCCGCTCCGCTCACTGATAGGTAAACTCCCTCTCTTTATACAGCCACTCCCCTCCCTCACAGGTAAAATCCCTCTCTTTATACAGCCGCTCCGCTCCCTCACAGGTAAACTCCCGCCCTTTATACAGTCGCTCCGCTCACTGATAGGTAAACTCCCGCTCTTTATACAGCCGCTCCGCACTCTCACAGGTAAACTCCTGCTGTTTATACAGCCGCTCCGCTCCCTCACAGGTAAACTCCTGCTCGTTATACAGCCGCTCCGCTCCCTCACAGGTAAACTCCCGCCCTTTATACAGTAGCTCCGCTCAGTGATAGGTAAATTCCCGCTCTTTATTCAGCCACTCCCCTCCCTCACAGGTAAACTCCCGCTCTATATGCAGCCACTCCGCTCCCTCAAAGGTAAACTCCCTCTCTTTATACAGCCACTCCGCTCCCTCACAGGTAAACTCCCGTTCTTTATACAGCCGCTCCGCTCACTGATAGGTAAACTCCCGCTCTTTATACAGCCACTCCGCTCCCTCACAGGTAAACTCCCGCTCTTTATACAGCCGATCCGCTCACTGATAGGTAAACTCCCGCTCTCTATACAGCCGCTCCGCTGCCTCACAGGTAAACTCCCGCTCTTTATACAGCCGCTCCGCTCACTGATAGGTAAACTCCCGCTATTTATTCAGCCACTCCCCTCCCTCACAGGTAAACTCCTGCTCTTTATACAGCCACTCCGCTCCGTAACAGGTAAACTCCCACTCTTTACAGCTGCTCCACTCCCTCACGGGTAAACTCACGTTCTTTATTCAGCCACTCCGCTCCCTCACAGGTAAACTCCCGCTCTTTATACAGCCACTCCGCTTCCTCACAGGTAAACTCTCGCTCTTTATACAGCCGCTCCGCTCCCTCACAGGTAAACTCGCGCTCTCTATACAGCTGCTCCGCTCACTGATAGGTAAACTACCATTCTTTATACAGCCGCTCCGCACTCTCACAGGTAAACTCCTGCTGTTTATACAGCCGCTCCGCTCCCTCACAGGTAAACTCCCACTCTTTATACAGCCGCTCCGCTCCCTCACAGGTAAACTCCCGCCCTTTATACAGTCGCTCTGCTCACTGATCGGTAAACTCACGCTCTTTATTCAGCCACTCCCCTCCCTCACAGGTAAACTCCCGCTCTTTATACAGACGCTCCGCTCACTGATAAGTAAACTCCCGCTCTTTATACAGCCGCTCTGCTCCCTCACAGGTAAACTCCCGCTCTTTATTCAGCTGCTCAGCTCCCTCACAGGTAAACTCCACTCCGCTCTTTATACAGATGCTCCGCTCCTTCACAGGTAAACTCACGGTCATTATACTGCCTCTCCGCTCCCTCACTGGTAAACTCCCGCTCTTTACACAGCCGCTGCGCTCCCTCACAGGTAAACTCCCGCTCTTTACTCAGCCGCTCCGATCCCTCACAGGTAAACTCCCGCTCTTTATGCAGCCGCTCCGCTCCCTCACAGGTAAACTCCCGCTCTTTATACATCCACTCCGCTCCCTCAAAGGTAAACACCCGCTCTTTATACAGCCGCTCCGCTCCCTCACAGGTAAACTCCCGCTCTATATACAGCCACTCCGCTCCCTCACAGGTAAACCCCCGCTCATTATACAGCCGCTCCGCTCCCTCACAGGGAAACTCCCACTCTTTATACAGCCACTCCGCTCCCTCACAGGTAAACTCCCGCTCTTTATACAGCCACTCCGCTCCCTCACAGGTAAACTCCCGCTCTTTATACAGCCACTACGCTCAACTCCCGCTCTTTATACAGCCGCTCCGCTCCCTCACAGGTAAACTCCCGTTCTTTATTCAGCTGCTCAGCTCCCTCACAGGTAAACTCCCACTCCTTATACAGCCGCTGCGCTCCATCACAGGTAAACTCCCGCTCTTTACACAGCCGCTCCGCTACCTCACAGGTAAACTCCAGCTCTTTACTCAGACGCTCCACTCCCTCACAGGTAAACTCCCGCTCTTTATACAGGCGCTCCGCTCCCTCACAGGTAAACTCCAGCTCTTTACTCAGCCGCTCCGCTCCCTCACAGGTAAACTCCCGCTCTTTATACAGCCTCTCCGCTCCCTCACAGGTAAACTCCCGCTCTTTATTCAGCTGCTCCGCTCCCTCACAGGAAAACTTCACTCCGCTCTTTATACAGATGCTCCGCTCCTTCACAGGTAAACTCCCGCTCTTTATACAGGCACTCCTCACCCTCAAAGGTAAAGTCCCGCACTTTATACAGCCGTTCCGCTCACTCACAAGTAAACTCCCGCTCTTTATACAGCCACTCCGCTCCCTCACTGGTAAATTCCGCTCTGTATACAGCCGCTCCGCTCACTCACAGGGCACCTCCCGCTCTTTATACTGCCGCTCCGCTCCCTCACAGGTAAACTCCTGCTCTTTATACAGCTGCTCCGCTCCCTCACAGGTAAACTCCCGCTCTTTATACAGACGCTCCGTTCTCTCACAGGTAAACTCCCGCTCTTTATAGAGCCGCTCCGCTCCCTCGCAGGTAGACTCCCGCTCTTTATACAGCCGCTCCGCTCCCTCACAGTTAAACTGCTGCTCTTTATACAGCCACTCCGCTCCCTCACTGGTAAATTCCGCTCTCTATACAGCCGCTCCACTCACTCACAGGGAACCTCCCGCTCTTTATACAGCCGCTCCGCTCCCTCACAGGTAAACTCACGCTCTTTATTCAGCCACTCCCCTCCCTCACAGGAAAACTCCCGCTCTTTATACAACGGCTCCGCTCCCTCACAGGTAAACACCTGCTGTTTATACAGCCTCTCCGGTCCCTCACCGGTAAACTCCCGCTCTTTATACAGCCACTCGCCTCCCTCACAGGTAAACTCCCGCTCTTTATACAGCCGCTCCGCTCCCTCACAGGTAAACTCCCGCTCTTTATACATCCGCTCCGCTCCCTCACAGGTAAACTCCCGCTCTTTATACAGCCACTCGCCTCCCTCACAGGTAAACTCCCGCTCTTTATACAGCCACTCCGCTCCCTCACAGGTAAACTCCCGCTCTTTATACATCCGCTCCGCTCCCTCACAGGTAAACTCTCACTCTATATACAGCCGCTCCGCTCACTGACAGGTAAACTCCCGATCATTATACAGCCAGTCCGCTCGCTCACAGGGAAACTCCCACTCTTTATACAGCCACTCCGCTCAACTCCCGCTCTTTATACAGCCGCTCCGCTCCCTGATAGGTAAACTCCCGCTCTTTACTCAGTCGCTCCGCTCCCTCACAGGTAAACTCCCACTCTTTATACAGCCACTCCGCTCCCTCACAGGTAAACTCCCGCTCTTTACTCAGTCGCTCCGCTCACTGATAGGTAAACTCCCGCTCTTTATACAGCCACTCCGCTAAACTCCCGCTCTTTATACAGCCGCTCCGCACTCTCACATTTAAACTCCCACTCTTTATACAGCCACTCCGCTCCCTCACAGGTAAACTCCCGCCCTTTATACAGGCGCTCCGCTCACTGATAGGTAAACTGCCGCTCTTTATACAGCCACTCTGCTCCCTCACAGGTAAACTCTCACTCTATATACAGCTGCTCCGCTCACTGACAGGTAAACTCCCGATCATTATACAGCCGGTCCGCTCGCTCACAGGGAAACTCCCACTCTTTATACTGCCGCTCCGCTCCCTCACAGTTAAAGTCGCGCTCTTTATACAGCCACTCCGCTCCCTCACAGGTAAACTCCCGCTCTTTTTACAGCCGCTCCGCTCACTGATAGGTAAACTCCGCTCCCTCACAGGTAAGCTCCCGTTCTTTATACTGCCGCTCCGCTCCCTCACAGTTAAACTCGCGCTCTTTATACAGCCACTCCGCTCCCTCACAGGTAAACTCCCGCTCTTTATACAGCCGCTCCGCTCACTGATAGGTAAACTCCCGCTCTTTATACAGCCACTCCCCTCCCTCACAGGTAAAATCCCGCTCTTTATACAGCCGCTCCGCTCCCTCACAGGTAAACTCCCGCCCTTTATACAGTCGCTCCGCTGACTGATAGGTAAACTCCCGCTCTTTATACAGCCGCTCCGCACTCTCACAGGTAAACTCCTGCTGTTTATACATCCGCTCCGCTCCCTCACAGGTAAACTCCCGCTCTTTATAGAGCCGCTCCGCTCCCTCACAGGTAAACTCCCGCCCTTTATACAGTCGCTCCGCTCACTGACAGGTAAGCTACCCCTCTTTATACAGCCACCTCGCTCCCTCACAGGTAAACTCCCGCTCTTTATACTGCCACTCCGCTCCCTCACAGGTAAACTCCCGCTCTTTATACAGCCGCTCCGCTCCCTCACAGGTAAACTCCCGCTCTTTATACAGCCGCTCCGCTCACTGATATGTAAACTCCCCTCCCTCACAGGTAAACTCCTGCTCATTATACAGCCACTCCGCTCCCTCACAGGCAAACTCCCACTCTTTATACAGCCGCTCCGCTCCCTCACAGGTAAACTCACGCTCTTTATTCAGCCACTCCCCTCCCTCACAGGTAAACTCCCGCTCTTTACATAGCCACTCCGCTCAGTCACAGGTAAACTCCGACCTCTTTATACAGCCGCTCCGCTCCCTCACAGGTAAACTCCCGCTCTTTATACAGCTGCTCCGCTCACTGATAGGTAAACTCCCGCTCTTTATACAGCCACTCCGCTCCCTCACAGGTAAACTCCCGCTCTTTGTACAGCCGCTCCGAACACTCACATGTAAACTCCCGCTCTTTATACAGCTGCTCCGTTCACTGATAGGTAAACTCCCATTCTTTATACAGCCGCTCCGCACTCTCACCGGTAAACTCCTGCTGTTTATACAGCCGCTCCGCTCCCTCACAGGTAAACTCCCACTCTTTATTCAGCCACTCCCATCCCTCACAGGTAAACTTCCGCTCTTTATTCAACCACTCCGCTCCCTCACAGGTAAACTCCCGCTCTTTATACAGCTGCTCCGCTCACTGATAGGTAAACTCCCGCTCTTTATACAGCCTCTCCGCTCCCTCACAGGTAAACTCGCGCTCTTTATACAGCAGCTCCGCTCACTGATAGGTAATCTCCCGCTCTTTATACAGCTGCTCTGCTCCCTCACAGGTAAACTCCCGCTCATTATACAGCCGGTCCGCTCCCTTACAGGGAAACTCCCACTCTTTATAAAGCCACTCCGCTCCCTCACAGGTAAACTCCCGCTCTTTATACAGCCACTCCGCTCCCTCACAGGTAAAATACCGCTCTTAATAAAGCCGCTCCGCTCCCTCACAGGTAAACTCCCGCCCTTTATACAGTCGCTCCGCTCACTGATAGGTAAACTCCCGCTCATTATACAGCCGCTCCGCTCTCTCACAGGTAAACTCCTGCTGTTTATACAGCCGCTCCGCTCCCTCACAGGTAAACTACTGCTCTTCATACAGCCGCTCCGCTCCCTCACAGGTAAACTCCCGCCCTTTATACAGTCGCTCCGCTCTGTCATAGGTAAATTTCCGCTCATTATTCAGCCGCTCCGCTCACTGATAGGTAAACTCACGCTCTTTATACAGCAGCTCCGCACTCTCACAGGTAAACTCCCGCTCTTTATACAGCCGCTCCGCTCCCTCACAGGTAAACTCCCGCTCTTTAAACAGCTGCTCCGCTCCCTCACAGGTAAAATCCCGTACTTTATTCAGCTGCTCAGCTCCCTCACATGTAACCTCCACTCCGCTCTTTATACAGCCGCTGCGCTCCCTCACAGGTAAACTCCCGCTCTTTACTCAGCCGCTCCGCTCCCTCACTGGTAAACTCCCGCTCATTATACAGCCGCTCTACACCCTCACCGGTAAACTCCTGCTGTTTATACAACCACTCCGCTCCCTCACAGGTAAAATCCCACTCTTTATACATCCACTCCGCTCCCTCACAGGTAAACTCCCGCTCTTTATACAGCCGCTCCGCTCACTGATAGGTAAACTCCCGCTCTTTATACCGCCACTCCGCTCCCTCACAGGTAAACTCCCGCTCTTTATACAGCCTCTCCGCTCACTGATAGGCAAACTCCCGTTTTTTATACAGCGACTCCGCTCCCTCACAGGAAAACTTCACTCCGCTCTTTATACAGCCACTCCGCTCCCTCACAGGTAAACTCCCGCTCTTTATACAGCAGCTCCGCTCCCTCACAGGGAAACTTCACTCCGCTCTTTATACAGGCGCTCCGCTCCTTCACAGGTAATCTCCCGCTCTTTATACAGCCACTCCTCTCCCTCACAGGTAAAGTCCCGCTCTTTATACAGCCGCTCCGCTCCCTCACAGGTAAACTCCAGCTCTTTATACAGCTGCTCCGCTCCCTCACAGGTAAACTCCCGCTCTTTATACAGACGCTCCGCTCTCTCACAGGTAAACTCCCGCTCTTTATAGAGCCTCTCCCCTCCCTCACAGGTAGACTCACGCTCTTTATACAGGAGGTCCGCTCCCTCACAGGTAGACTCCCGCTCTTTTTACAGCCCCTCTGCTCCCTCACTGGTAAATTCCGCTCTGTATACAGCCGCTCCACTCACTCACAGGGAACCTCCCGCTCTTAATACAGCCGCTCCGCTCCCTCACAGGTAAACTCCCGCTCTTTATACAGCCACTTCGCTCCCTCGCAGGTAAACTCCCGCACTTTCTGCAGCCGCCCTGCTGTCTCACAGGTAAACTCCCGCTCTTTATACAGCCGCTCCGCTCCCTCACAGGGAAACTCCCACTCTTTATACAGCCACTCCGCTCCCTCACAGGTAAACTCCCGCTCTTTATACAGCCGCTCTACTCCCTAACAGGTAAACTCCTGCTGTTTATACAGACACTCCGCTCCCTCACAGGTAAACTCCCGCTCTTTATACAGCCGCTCCGCTCACTCACAGGTAAACTCCCGCTCTTTATACAGCCGCTCCGCTCACTGATAGGTAAACTCCCGCTCTTTATACAGCCTCTCCGCTCCCTCACAGGTAATCTCCCACTCTTTATACAGCTGCTCCGCTCCCTCACAGGAAAACTTCACTCCGCTCTGTATACAGCCGCTGCACTCACTCACAGGGAACCTCCCGCTCTTTATACAGCCGCTCCGCTCCCTCACAGGTAAACTCCCGCTCTTTATACAGCCGCTCCACTCACTCACAGGGAAACTCCCGCTCTTTATACAGCCGCTCCGCTCACTCACAGGTAAACTCCCGTTCTTTATACAGCCGCTCTGCTCCCTCACAGGTAAACTCCCGTTCTTTGTACAGCCACTCAGCTCCCTCACAGGTAAACTCCCGCTCTTTATACAGCCACTCCGCTCACTGATTGGTAAACTCAAGCTCTTTATACAGCAGCTCCGCACTCTCACAGGTAAACTCCTGCTCTTTATACAGTCGGTCCGCTCACTGATAGGTAAACTCCCGCTCTTTATACAGCCGCTCCGCTCCCTCACAGGTAAATTCCCGCTTTATATACAGCTGCTCCGCTCCCTCACAGGTAAACTCCCGCTCTTTATACAGCCACTCCGCTCCCTCACAGGTAAACTCCAGCTCTTTATACAGCCGCTCCGCTCCCTCACAGGTAAACTCCCGCTCTATATACAGCAATTCCGCTCCCTCACAGGTAAACTCCCGCTCATTATACAGCCGCTCTGCTCCCTCACAGGGAAACTCCCGCTCTTTATACAGCCACTCCGCTCCCTCACAGGTAAACTCCCGGTCTTTATACAGCCGCTCCGCTCCCTCACAGGTAAACTCCCGCCCTTTATACAGTCGCTCCGCTCACTGATAGGTAAACACCCGCTCTTTATTCAGCCACTCCCCTCCCTCACAGGTAAACTCCTGCTCATTATACAGCCACACTGCTCCCTCACAGGTAAACTCCCACTCTTTATACAGCCGCTCCGCTCCCTCACAGGTAAACTCACGCTCTTTATTCAGCCACTCCCCTGCCTCATTAGTAAACTCCCGCTCTTTACAAAGCCACTCCGCTCCCTCACAGGTAAACTCCACCCTCTTTATACAGCCGCTCCGCTCCCTCACAGGTAAACTCCCGCGCTTTATACAGCTGCTCCGCTCACTGATAGGTAAACTCCCGCTCTTTATACAGCCACTCCGCTCCCTCACATGTAAATTCCCGCTCTTTATACAGCCGCTCCGCACCCTCACATGTAAACTCCCGCTCTTTATACAGCTGCTCCGCTCACTGATAGGTAAACTCCCATTCTTTATACAGCCGCTCCGCGCTCTCACAGGTAAACTCCTGCTGTTTATACAGCCGCTCCGCTCCCTTACAGGTAAACTCCCGCTCTTTATACAGCTGCTCCGCTCCCTCACAGGTAAACTTCCGCCCTTTATACAGTCGCTCCGCTCACTGATAGGTAAACTCCCGCTCTTTATTCAGCCACTCCCCTCCCTCACAGGTAAACTCCCGCTCTTTATTCAGCCACTCCGCTCCCTCACAGGTAAACTCCCACTCTTTATACAGCCGCTCCGCTCACTGATAGGTAAACTTCCGCTCTTTATACAGTCGCTCCGCTCACTGATAGGTAAACTCCCGCCCTTTATACAGCCTCTCCGCTCCCTCACAGGTAAACTCCCGCTCTTTATACAGCCGCTCCGCTCACTGATAGGTAAACTCCCGCTCTTTATACAGCCGCTCTGCTCCCTCACAGGTAAACTCCCGCTCTTTATACATCCGCTCCGCTCCCTCACAGGTAAACTCCCGCTCTATATACAGCCACTCCGCTCCCTCACAGCTAAACTCCCGCTCATTATACAGCCGGTCCGCTCCCTTACAGGGAAACTCCCACTCTTTATACAGCCACTCCGCTCCCTCACAGGTAAACTCCCGCTCTTTATAAAACCGCTCCGCTCACTGATAGGTAAACTCCCGCTCTTTATACAGCCACTCCGCTCCCTCACAGGTAAAATACCGCTCTTAATACAGCCGCTCCGCTCCCTCACAGGTAAACTCCCGCCCTTTATACAGTTGCTCCGCTCACTGATAGGTAAACTCCCGCTCATTATACAGCCGCTCCGCACTCTCACAGGTAAACTCCTGCTGTTTATACAGCCGCTCCGCTCCCTCACAGGTAAACTGCTGCTCTTTATACAGCCGCTCCGCTCCCTCACAGGTAAACTCCCGCCCTTTATACAGTCGCTCCGCTCTGTGATAGGTAAATTCCCGCTCTTTATTCAGCCACTCCCCTCCCTCACAGGTAAACTCCCGCTCTTTATACAGCCACTCCGCTCCCTCACAGGTAAACTCCAGCTCTTTATACAGCCACTCTGCTCCCTCACAGGTAAAGTCCCGCTCTTTATACAGCCACTGCGCTCCCTCACAGGTAAAGTCCCGCTCTTTATACAGCTGCTCCGTTCACTGATAGGTAAACTCCCATTCTTTATACAGCCGCTCCGCACTCTCACCGGTAAACTCCTGCTGTTTATACAGCCGCTCCGCTCCCTCACAGGTAAACTCCCACTCTTTATACAGCCGCTCCGCTCCCTCACAGGTAAACTCACGCTCTTTATTCAGCCACTCCCCTCCCTCACAGGTAAACTCCCGCTCTTTACATAGCCACTCCGCTCAGTCACAGGTAAACTCCGCCCTCTTTATACAGCCGCTCCGCTCCCTCACAGGTAAACTCCCGCTCTTTATACAGCTGCTCCGCTCACTGATAGGTAAACTCCCGCTCTTTATACAGGCACTCCGCTCCCTCACAGGTAAACTCCCGCTCTTTGTACAGCCGCTCCGAACCCTCACATGTAAACTCCCACTCTTTATACAGCTGCTCCGTTCACTGATAGGTAAACTCCCACTCTTTATTCAGCCACTCCCATCCCTCACAGGTAAACTTCCGCTCTTTATTCAACCACTCCGCTCCCTCACAGGTAAACTCCCGCTCTTTATACAGCTGCTCCGCTCACTGATAGGTAAACTCCCGCTCTTTATACAGCCTCTCCGCTCCCTCACAGGTAAACTCGCGCTCTTTATACAGCAGCTCCGCTCACTGATAGGTAATCTCCCGCTCTTTATACAGCTGCTCTGCTCCCTCACAGGTAAACTCCCGCTCATTATACAGCCGGTCCGCTCCCTTACAGGGAAACTCCCACTCTTTATAAAGCCACTCCGCTCCCTCACAGGTAAACTCCCGCTCTTTATACAGCCACTCCGCTCCCTCACAGGTAAAATACCGCTCTTAATAAAGCCGCTCCGCTCCCTCACAGGTAAACTCCCGCCCTTTATACAGTCGCTCCGCTCACTGATAGGTAAACTCCCGCTCATTATACAGCCGCTCCGCTCTCTCACAGGTAAACTCCTGCTGTTTATACAGCCGCTCCGCTCCCTCACAGGTAAACTACTGCTCTTCATACAGCCGCTCCGCTCCCTCACAGGTAAACTCCCGCCCTTTATACAGTCGCTCCGCTCTGTCATAGGTAAATTTCCGCTCATTATTCAGCCGCTCCGCTCACTGATAGGTAAACTCACGCTCTTTATACAGCAGCTCCGCACTCTCACAGGTAAACTCCCGCTCTTTATACAGCCGCTCCGCTCCCTCACAGGTAAACTCCCGCTCTTTAAACAGCTGCTCCGCTCCCTCACAGGTAAAATCCCGTACTTTATTCAGCTGCTCAGCTCCCTCACATGTAACCTCCACTCCGCTCTTTATACAGCCGCTGCGCTCCCTCACAGGTAAACTCCCGCTCTTTACTCAGCCGCTCCGCTCCCTCACTGGTAAACTCCCGCTCATTATACAGCCGCTCTACACCCTCACCGGTAAACTCCTGCTGTTTATACAGCCACTCCGCTCCCTCACAGGTAAAATCCCACTCTTTATACAGCCACTCCGCTCCCTCACAGGTAAACTCCCGCTCTTTATACAGCCGCTCCGCTCACTGATAGGTAAACTCCCGCTCTTTATACCGCCACTCTGCTCCCTCACAGGTAAACTCCCGCTCTTTATACAGCCTCTCCGCTCACTGATAGGCAAACTCCCGTTTTTTATACAGCGACTCCGCTCCCTCACAGGAAAACTTCACTCCGCTCTTTATACAGCCACTCCGCTCCCTCACAGGTAAACTCCCGCTCTTTATACAGCAGCTCCGCTCCCTCACAGGGAAACTTCACTCCGCTCTTTATACAGGCGCTCCGCTCCTTCACAGGTAATCTCCCGCTCTTTATACAGCCACTCCTCTCCCTCACAGGTAAAGTCCCGCTCTTTATACAGCCGCTCCGCTCCCTCACAGGTAAACTCCAGCTCTTTATACAGCTGCTCCGCTCCCTCACAGGTAAACTCCCGCTCTTTATACAGACGCTCCGCTCTCTCACAGGTAAACTCCCGCTCTTTATAGAGCCTCTCCCCTCCCTCACAGGTAGACTCACGCTCTTTATACAGGAGGTCCGCTCCCTCACAGGTAGACTCCCGCTCTTTTTACAGCCCCTCTGCTCCCTCACTGGTAAATTCCGCTCTGTATACAGCCGCTCCACTCACTCACAGGGAACCTCCCGCTCTTAATACAGCCGCTCCGCTCCCTCACAGGTAAACTCCCGCTCTTTATACAGCCACTTCGCTCCCTCGCAGGTAAACTCCCGCACTTTCTGCAGCCGCCCTGCTGTCTCACAGGTAAACTCCCGCTCTTTATACAGCCGCTCCGCTCCCTCACAGGGAAACTCCCACTCTTTATACAGCCACTCCGCTCCCTCACAGGTAAACTTCCACTCTTTATACAGCCACTCCGCTCAACTCCCGCTCTTTATACAGCCGCTCCACTCACTGATAGGTAAACTCCCGCTCTTTATACAGCCACTCCGCTCCCTCACAGGTAAACTCCCGCTCTTTATACAGCCGCTCTACTCCCTAACAGGTAAACTCCTGCTGTTTATACAGACACTCCGCTCCCTCACAGGTAAACTCCCGCTCTTTATACAGCCGCTCCACTCACTGATAGGTAAACTCCCGCTCTTTATACAGCCGCTCCGCTCACTCACAGGTAAACTCCCGCTCTTTATACAGCCGCTCCGCTCACTGATAGGTAAACTCCCGCTCTTTATACAGCCTCTCCGCTCCCTCACAGGTAATCTCCCACTCTTTATACAGCTGCTCCGCTCCCTCACAGGAAAACTTCACTCCGCTCTGTATACAGCCGCTGCACTCACTCACAGGGAACCTCCCGCTCTTTATACAGCCGCTCCGCTCCCTCACAGGTAAACTCCCGCTCTTTATACAGCCGCTCCACTCACTCACAGGGAAACTCCCGCTCTTTATACAGCCGCTCCGCTCACTCACAGGTAAACTCCCGTTCTTTATACAGCCGCTCTGCTCCCTCACAGGTAAACTCCCGCTCTTTATACAGCCGCTCCGCTCCCTCACAGGTAAACTCCCGCTCTTTATACTGCCGCTCCGCTCCCTCACAGGTAAACTCCCGTTCTTTGTACAGCCACTCAGCTCCCTCACAGGTAAACTCCTGCTCTTTATACATCCACTCCGCTCCCTCACAGGTAATGTCCCGCGCTTTATACAGCCACTCCGCTCCCTCACAGGTAATGTCCCGCGCTTTATACAGCCGCTCCGCACTCTCACAGGTAAACTCCTGCTCTTTATACAGTCGGTCCGCTCACTGATAGGTAAACTCCCGCTCTTTATACAGCCGCTCCGCTCCCTCACAGGTAAATTCCCGCTTTATATACAGCTGCTCCGCTCCCTCACAGGTAAACTCCCGCTCTTTATACAGCCACTCCGCTCCCTCACAGGTAAACTCCAGCTCTTTATACAGCCGCTCCGCTCCCTCACAGGTAAACTCCCGCTCTATATACAGCAATTCCGCTCCCTCACAGGTAAACTCCCGCTCATTATACAGCCGCTCTGCTCCCTCACAGGGAAACTCCCGCTCTTTATACAGCCACTCCGCTCCCTCACAGGTAAACTCCCGGTCTTTATACAGCCGCTCCGCTCCCTCACAGGTAAACTCCCGCCCTTTATACATTCGCTCCGCTCACTGATAGGTAAACACCCGCTCTTTATTCAGCCACTCCCCTCCCTCACAGGTAAACTCCTGCTCATTATACAGCCACACTGCTCCCTCACAGGTAAACTCCCACTCTTTATACAGCCGCTCCGCTCCCTCACAGGTAAACTCACGCTCTTTATTCAGCCACTCCCCTGCCTCATAGGTAAACTCCCGCTCTTTACAAAGCCACTCCGCTCCCTCACAGGTAAACTCCACCCTCTTTATACAGCCGCTCCGCTCCCTCACAGGTAAACTCCCGCACTTTATACAGCTGCTCCGCTCACTGATAGGTAAACTCCCGTTCTTTATACAGCCACTCCGCTCCCTCACATGTAAATTCCCGCTCTTTATACAGCCGCTCCGCACCCTCACATGTAAACTCCCGCTCTTTATACAGCTGCTCCGCTCACTGATAGGTAAACTCCCATTCTTTATACAGCCGCTCCGCGCTCTCACAGGTAAACTCCTGCTGTTTATACAGCCGCTCCGCTCCCTTACAGGTAAACTCCCGCTCTTTATACAGCTGCTCCGCTCCCTCACAGGTAAACTTCCGCCCTTTATACAGTCGCTCCGCTCACTGATAGGTAAACTCCCGCTCTTTATTCAGCCACTCCCCTCCCTCACAGGTAAACTCCCGCTCTTTATTCAGCCACTCCGCTCCCTCACAGGTAAACTCCCACTCTTTATACAGCCGCTCCGCTCACTGATAGGTAAACTCCCGCTCTTTATACAGCCACTCCCCTCCCTCACAGGTAAACTCCCGCTCTTTATACAGCCACTCCGCTCCCTCACAGGTAAACTCCCGCTCTTTATACAGCCGCTCCGCTCACTGATAGGTAAACTCCCGCTCTTTATACAGCCGCTCTGCTCCCTCACAGGTAAACTCCCGCTCTTTATACATCCGCTCCGCTCCCTCACAGGTAAACTCCCGCTCTATATACAGCCACTCCGCTCCCTCACAGGTAAACTCCCGCTGATTATACAGCCGGTCCGCTCCCTTACAGGGAAACTCCCACTCTTTATACAGCCACTCCGCTCCCTCACAGGTAAACTCCCGCTCTTTATAAAACCGCTCCGCTCACTGATAGGTAAACTCCCGCTCTTTATACAGCCACTCCGCTCCCTCACAGGTAAAATACCGCTCTTAATACAGCCGCTCCGCTCCCTCACGGGTAAACTCCCGCCCTTTATACAGTTGCTCCGCTCACTGATAGGTAAACTCCCGCTCATTATACAGCCGCTCCGCACTCTCACAGGTAAACTCCTGCTGTTTATACAGCCGCTCCGCTCCCTCACAGGTAAACTGCTGCTCTTTATACAGCCGCTCCGCTCCCTCACAGGTAAACTCCCGCCCTTTATACAGTCGCTCCGCTCTGTGATAGGTAAATTCCCGCTCTTTATTCAGCCACTCCCCTCCCTCACAGGTAAACTCCCGCTCTTTATACAGCCACTCCGCTCCCTCACAGGTAAACTCCAGCTCTTTATACAGCCACTCTGCTCCCTCACAGGTAAAGTCCCGCTCTTTATACAGCCACTGCGCTCCCTCACAGGTAAAGTCCCGCTCTTTATACAACCGCTCCACTCACTGATATGTAAACTCACGCTCTTAATACAGCAGCTCCGCACTCTCACAGGTAAACTCCTGCTCTTTATACATCCGCTCCGCTCACTGATAGGTAAACTCCCGCTCTTTATACAGCCGCTCCGCTCCCTCACAGGTAAACTCCCGCTCTTTAAACAGCTGCTCTGCTCCCTCACAGCTAAACTCCCGTTCTTTATTCAGCTGCTCAGCTCCCTCGCATGTAACCTCCACTCCGCTCTTTATACAGCCGCTGCGCTCCCTCACAGGTAAACTCCCGCTCTTTACTCAGCCGCTCCGCTCCCTCACAGGTAAACTCCCGCTCTTTATACAGCCTCTCTACACCCTCACAGGTAAACTCCTGCTGTTTGTACAGCCACTCCGCTCCCTCACAGGTAAACTCCCGCTCTTTATACAGCCGCTCCGCTCCCTCACAGGTAAACTCCCGCTCTTTATACAGCCGCTCCGCTCACTGATAGGTAAACTCCCGCTCTTTATACAGCGACTCCGCTCCCTCGCAGGAAAACTTCACTCCGCTCTTTATACAGCAGCTCCGCTCCCTCGCAGGTAAACTCCCGCACTTTCTGCAGCCGCCCTGCTCTCTCACAGGTAAACTCCCGCTCTTTATACAGCCGTTCCGCTCCCTCACAGGTAAACTCCCACTCTTTATACAGCCACTCCGCTCAACTCCCGCTCTTTATACAGCCGCTCCACTCACTGATAGGTAAACTCCCGCTCTTTATACAGCCACTCCGCTCCCTCACAGGTAAACTCCCGCTCTTTATACAGCCGCACCGCTCCCTCACAGGTAAACTCCCGCCCTTTATACAGTCGCTCCGCTCACTGATAGGTAAACTCCCGCTCTTTATTCAGTCACTCCCCTCCCTCACAGGTAAGGTCCCGCTCTTTATACAGCCACTCCGCTCCCTCACAGGTAAACTCCCACACTTTATACAGCCACTCCGCTCCCTCACAGGTAAACTCCCGCTCATTATACAGCCACTCCGCTCAACTCCCGCTCTTTATACAGCCGCTCCGCTCACTGATAGGTAAACTCCCGCTCTTTATACAGCCACTCCGCTCCCTCACAGGTAAACTCCCGCTCTTTATACAGCCGCTCCGCTCCCTCACAGGTAAACTCCCGCCCTTTATACAGTCGCTCCGCTCACTCATAGGTAAACTCTGGCTCTTTATACAGCCACTCCGCTCCCTCACAGGTAAACTCCCGCTCTTTATACAGCCACTCCGCTCCCTCACAGGTAACCTCCCGCTCTTTATACAGCCGCTCCGCTCACTGATAGGTAAACTCCGCTCCCTCACAGGTAAACTCCCGTTATTTATACAGCCGCTCCGCTCCCTCACAGGGAAACTCCCACTCTTTATAATGCCGCTCCGCTCCCTCACAGGTAAACTCCCACTCTTTATACAGCCACTCCGCTCCCTCACAGGTAAACTCCCGCTCTTTATACAGCCACTCCGCTCCCTCACAGGTAAACTCCCGCTCTTTATACAGCCGCTCCAGTCACTCACAGGGAACCTCCCGCTCTTTATACAGCCGCTCCGCTCCCTCACAGGTAAACTCCCGCTCTTCATACAGCCGCTCCGCTCACTCACAGGTAAACTCCCGTTCTTTAAACAGCCGCTCTGCTCCCTCACAGGTAAACTCCCGCTCTTTATACAGCCGCTCCGCTCCCTCACAGGTAAACTCCCGCTCTTTATACAGCTGCTCCGCTCCCTCACAGGTAAACTCCCGCTCTTTATACAGCCGCTCCGCTCACTGATAGGTAAACTCAAGCTCTTTATACAGCAGCTCCGCACTCTCACAGGTAAACTCCTGCTCTTTATACAGTCGGTCCGCTCACTGATAGGTAAACTCCCGCTCTTTATACAGCCGCTCCGCTCCCTCACAGGTAAATTCCCGCTTTATATACAGCTGCTCCGCTCCCTCACAGGTATACTCCCGCTCTTTATACAGTCGCTCCGCTCACTGATAGGTAAACTCCCGCTCATTATACAGCCGCTCCGAACTCTCACAGGTAAACTCCTGCTGTTTATACAGCCGCTCCGCTCCCTCACAGGTAAACTGCTGCTCTTTATACAGCCGCTCCGCTCCCTCACAGGTAAACTCCCGCCCTTTATACAGTCGCTCCGCTCTTTGATAGGTAAATTCCCGCTCTTTATTCAGCCACTCCCCTCCCTCACAGGTAAACTCCCGCTCTTTGTACAGCCGCTCCGCTCACTGATAGGTAAACTCACGCTCTTTATACAGCAGCTCCGCACTCTCACAGGTAAATTCCCGCTCTTTATTCAGCCACTCCGCTCCCTCACAGGTAAACTCCTGCTCTTTATACATCCGCTCCGCGCACTGATAGGTAAACTCCCGCTCTTTATACAGCGGCTCCGTTCCCTCACAGGTAAACTCCCGCTCTATATACAGCTGCTCCGCTCCCTCACAGCTAAACTCCCGTTTTTTATTCAGCAGCTCAGCTCCCTCACAGGTAACCTCCACTCCGCTCTTTATACAGCCGCTGCGCTCCCTCACAGGTAAACTCCCGCTCTTTACTCAGCCGCTCTGCTACCTCACAGGTAAACTCCCGCTCTTTATACAGCCGCTCCGCTCACTGATAGGTAAACTCCCGCTCTTTATACAGCCGCTCCGCTCCCTCATAGGTAAACTCCCGCTCTTTATACAGCTGCTCCGCTCACTGATATGTAAACTCCCGCTCTTTATACAGCCACTCCGCTCCCTCACATGTAAACTCCCGCTCTTTATACAGCCGCTCCGCACCCTCACATGTAAACTCCCGCTCTTTATACAGCTGCTCCGCTCACTGATAGGTAAACTCCCATTCTTTATACAGCCGCTCCGCGCTCTCACAGGTAAACTCCTGCTGTTTATACAGCCGCTCCGCTCCCTAACAGGTAAACTCCCGCTCTTTACACAGCTGCTCCGCTCCCTCACAGGTAAACTTCCGCCCTTTATACAGTCGCTCCGCTCACTGATAGGTAAACTCCCGCTCTTTATTCAGCCACTCCCCTCCCTCACAGGTAAACTCGCGCTCTTTATTCAGCCACTCCGCTCCCTCACAGGTAAACTCCCGCTCTTTATACAGCCGCTCTGCTCCCTCACAGGTAAACTCCCGCTCTTTATACATCCGCTCCGCTCCCTCACAGGTAAACTCCCGCTCTATATACAGCCACTCCGCTCCCTCACAGGTAAACTCCCGCTCATTATACAGCCGGTCCGCTCCCTTACAGGGAAACTCCCAATCTTTATACAGCCACTCCGCTCCCTCACAGGTAAAATACCGCTCTTAATACAGCCGCTCCGCTCCCTCACAGGTAAACTCCCGCCCTTTATACAGTTGCTCCGCTCACTGATAGGTAAACTCCCGCTCATTATACAGCCGCTCCGCTCCCTCACAGGTAAACTGCTGCTCTTTATACAGCCGCTCCGCTCCCTCACAGGTAAACTCCCGCCCTGTATACAGTCGCTCCGCTCTGTGATAGGTAAATTCCCGCTCTTTATTCAGCCACTCCCCTCCCTCACAGGTAAACTCCCGCTCTTTATACAACCACTCCGCTCCCTCACAGGTAAACTCCAGCTCTTTATACAGCCACTCTGCTCCCTCACAGGTAAAGTCCCGCTCTTTATACAGCCACTGCGCTCCCTCACAGGTAAACTCCCGCTCTTTATACAGCAGCTCCGCACTCTCACAGGTAAACTCCTGCTCTTTATACATCCGCTCCGCTCACTGATAGGTAAACTCCCGTTCTTTATACAGTAGCTCCGCTCCCTCACAGGTAAACTCCCGCTCTTTAAACAGCTGCTCCGCTCCCTCACAGCTAAACTCCCGTTCTTTATTCAGCTGCTCAGCTCCCTCACATGTAACCTCCATTCCGCTCTTTATAAAGCCGCTGCGCTCCCTCACAGGTAAACTCCCGCTCTTTACTCAGCCGCTCCGCTCCCTCACAGGTAAACTCCCGCTCTTTATACAGCCTCTCTACACCCTCACAGGTAAACTCCTGCTGTTTGTACAGCCACTCCGCTCCCTCACAGGTAAACTCCCGCTCTTTATACAGCCGCTCCGCTCCCTCACAGGTAAACTCCCGTTCTTTATACAGCCGCTCCGCTCACTGATAGGTAAACTCCCGCTCTTTATACCGCCACTCCGCTCCCTCACAGGTAAACTCCCGCTCTTTATACAGCCGCTCCGCTCACTGATAGGTAAACTCCCGCTCTTTATACAGCGACTCCGCTCCCTCGCAGGAAAACTTCACTCCGCTCTTTATACAGCCACTCCGCTCCCTCACAGGTAAACTCCCGCTCTTTATACAGCCGCTCCGCTCCCTCACAGGTAAACTCCCGCTCTTTATACAGCCGCTCCGCTCCCTCACAGGTAAACTCCCGCTCTTTATACAGCCACTCCGCTCCCTCGCAGGAAAACTTCACTCCGCTCTTTATACAGCCGCTCTACTCCCTAACAGGTAAACTCCTGCTGTTTATACAGACACTCCGCTCCCTCACAGGTAAACTCCCGCTCTTTATACAGCCGCTCCGCTCCCTCACTGGGAAACTCCCACTCTTTATACAGCCACTCCGCTCCCTCACAGGTAAACTCCCGCTCTTTATAAAGCCACTCCGCTCAACTCCCTCTCTTTATACAGCTGCTCCACTCACTGATAGGTAAACTCCCGCTCTTTATACAGCCACTCCGCTCCCTCACAGGTAAACTCCCGCTCTTTATACAGCCGCACCGCTCCCTCACAGGTAAACTCCCGCCCTTTATACAGTCGATCCGCTCACTGATAGGTAAACTCCCGCTCTTTATACAGCCACTCCGATCCCTCACAGGTAAAATCCCGTTCTTTATACAGCCGCTCCGCTCCCTCACAGGTAAACTCCCGCTCTTTATACAGCCGCTCCGCTCACTGATAGGTAAACTCCCGCTCTTTACACAGCCGCTCTGCTCCCTCACAGGTAAACTCCCCCTCTTTATACAGCCACTCCGCTCCCTCACAGGTAAACTCCCACTCTTTATTCAGCTGCTCAGCTCCCTCACAGGTAAACTCCACTCCGCTCTTTATACAGCCGCTGCGCTCCCTCACAGGTAAACTCCCACTCTTTATTCAGCTGCTCAGCTCCCTCACAGGTAAACTCCCGCTCTTTATACAGCCGCTCCGCTCCCTCACAGGTAAACTCCCGCTCTTTATACAGCCGCTCCGCTCACTGATAGGTAAACTCCCGCTCTTTACACAGCCGCTCTGCTCCCTCACAGGTAAACTCCCCCTCTTTATACAGCCACTCCGCTCCCTCACAGGTAAACTCCCACTCTTTATTCAGCTGCTCAGCTCCCTCACAGGTAAACTCCACTCCGCTCTTTATACAGCCGCTGCGCTCCCTCACAGGTAAACTCCCACTCTTTATTCAGCTGCTCAGCTCCCTCACAGGTAAACTCCCGCTCTTTATACAGCCGCTCCGCTCCCTCACAGGTAAACTCCCGCTCTTTATACAGCCGCTCCGCTCGCTCACAGGTAAACTCCTGCTGTTTATACAGCCACTCCGCTCCCTCACAGGTAAACTCCTGCTGTTCATACAGCCGCTGCGCTCCCTCACAGGTAAACTCCCACTCTTTATTCAGCTGCTCAGCTCCCTCACAGGTAAACTCCCGCTCTTTATACAGCCGCTCCGCTCCCTCACAGGTAAACTCCCGCTCTTTATACAGCCGCTCCGCTCGCTCACAGGTAAACTCCTGCTGTTTATACAGCCACTCCGCTCCCTCACAGGTAAACTCCTGCTGTTCATACAGCCGCTCCGCTCCCTCACAGGTAAACTCCCACTCTTTATTCAGCTGCTCAGCTCCCTCACAGGTAAACTCCCGCTCTTTATACAGCCGCTCCGCTCGCTCACAGGTAAACTCCTGCTGTTTATACAGCCACTCCGCTCCCTCACAGGTAAACTCCTGCTGTTTATACAGCCACTCCGCTCCCTCACAGGTAAACTCCTGCTGTTCATACAGCCGCTCCGCTCCCTCACAGGTAAACTCCCGCTCTTTATACAGCCGCTCCGCTCGCTCACAGGTAAACTCCTGCTGTTTATACAGCCACTCCGCTCCCTCACAGGTAAACTCCTGCTGTTTATACAGCCACTCCGCTCCCTCACAGGTAAACTCCTGCTGTTCATACAGCCACTCCGCTCCCTCACAGGTAAACTCCCGCTCTTTATACAGCCGCTCCGCTCCCTCACAGGTAAACTCCCGCTCTTTATACAGCTGCTCCGCTCCCTCACAGGTAAACTCCCGCTCTTTATACAGCTGCTCCGCTCCCTCACAGGAAAACTTCACTCCGCTCATTATACAGCCGCTCCACTCCCTCACAGGTAAACTCCCACTCTTTATACTGCCGCTCCGCTCCCTCACAGCTAAACTCCCGCTCTTTATACAGCCACTCCACTGCCTCACAGGTAAACTCCCGCTCTTTATACAGTCGCTCCGCTCACTGATAGGTAAACTCCCGCTCTTTATTCAGCCACTCCCCTCCCTCACAGGTAAACTCCTGCTCTTTATACAGCCAATCCGCTCCCTCACAGGTAAACTCCCACTCTTTATACAGCCGCTCCGCTCCCTCACGGGTAAACTCACGCTCTTTATTCAGCCACTCCCCTCACTCACAGGTAAACTCCCACTCTTTATACACCCACTCCGCTCCCTCACAGGTAAACTCCCCCCTCTTTATACAGCTGCTCTGCTCCCTCACAGGTAAACTCCCGCTCTTTATACAGCTGCTCCGCTCACTGATAGGTAAACTCCCGCTCTTTATACAGCCGCTCCGCTCCCTCACAGGTAAACTCCCGCTCTTTATACAACTGCTCCGCTCACTGATAGGTAAACTCCCATTCTTTATACAACCACTCCGCACTCTCACAGGTAAACTCCTGCTGTTTATACAGCCGCTCCGCTCCCTCACAGGTAAACTCCCGCTCTTTATACAGCCGCTCCGCTCCCTCACAGGTAAACTCCCGCTCTTTATTCAGCTGCTCAGCTCCCTCACAGGTAAACTCCACTCCGCTCTTTATACAGACGCTCCGCTCCTTCACAGGTAAACTCCCGCTCTTTATACAGCCACTCCGCTCCCTCATAGGTAAAGTTCCGCTCATTATACAGCTGCTACGCTCCCTCACAGGGAAACTCCCGCTCTTTATATAGCCGCTCCGCTCCCTCACAGGTAAACTCCAGCTCTTTATACAGCTGCTCCGCTCCCTCACAGTTAAACTCCACTCCGCTCTTTATGCAGACGCTCCGCTCCTTCACAGGTAAACTCCCACTCCTTATACAGCCACTCCGCTCCCTCACAGGTAAACTCCCGCTCTTTATACAGCTGCTCCGCTCCCTCACAGATAAACTCCACTCCGCTCTTTATACAGACGCTCAGCTCCTTCACAGGTAAACTCCCGCTCTTTATATAGCCACTCCGCTCCCTCACAGGTAAAGTCCCGCTCATTATACAGCTGCTACGCTCCCTCACAGGGAAACTCCCGCTCTTTATATAGCCGCTCCGCTCCCTCACAGGATACTCCAGCTCTTTATACAGCTGCTCCGCTCCCTCACAGGTAAACTCCACTCCGCTCTTTATGCAGATGCTCAACTCCTTCACAGGTAAACTCCCGCTCCTTATACAGCCACTCCGCTCCCTCACAGGTAAACTCCCACTCTTTATACAGCCGCTCCGCTCCTTCACAGGTAAACTCCCGCTCTTTATACAGCCACTCCGCTCCCTCACAGGTAAACTCCCGCTCTTTATACAGCCAACCCGCTCCCTCACAGGTAAACTCCCGCTCTTTATACAGCCGCTTCGCTCCCTCACAGGTAAACTCCCGCTCTTTATACAGCCGCTCCACTCCCACTTTCTTATAGCCACTCCGCTCATTCACAGAGACAGACTAGCTCAGCTTACAGTTCTTAGGTGGTACACATTCTGAGGAATAGACTATAGTCCTGAAAGGTTGATGCTAATCCCAACAGAATTGTATCCACAGGCAGTCAAGGCAATAATGAAGTGATCTTTTTCCCCCTCTCTGCAGTTAAAACTCTTTGTTCGCCACCCTAAGCCATGCTGTGCGTGGGTCTGCTGTGCTGGGTCTGCTGTGTTGGGTCTGCTGTGCGTGGGTCTGCTGTGCGTGGGTCTGCTGTGCGTGGGTCTGCTGTGCGTGGGTCTGCTGTGCGTGGGTCTGCTGTGCGTGGGTCTGCTGTGCGTGGGTCTGCTGTGCGCGGGTCTGCTGTGCGCGGGTCTGCTGTGCGTGGGTCTGCTGTGCGTGGGTCTGCTGTGCATGGGTCTGCTGTGCGTGGGTCTGCTGTGCTTGGGTCTGCTGCGTGTGCTCTGGAATAATGAAGAGTGGGCAGATCATGGTTGTCAATCAATTTCTACAGCTGATTATTTGTATTTTCTGTCAATTTGGACCATACAGGTCCAGATAATGTCCTGTCCTAGTCCCTCATGATTGAATATACACTCAGGTGAATGAGGGTCCCTCCCCCCACCCCTCATTCCTGTTATTTAAAGGGCCAACCATCCAAACTTGCAGGTCAGAAGCTTGTGATTTACTTTTGGTCTTGCAAGCTCTGTGTAAGAAATGTGGTGCTTCCTCGGATGAGTTTGATAATCTGTTGGATTGTGAAGTTCAGCTTACAGCATGATGACAGGGAGGCCTGAGGAGCTTTCTAGCCTGTGCTCAGGAAGTCTGAGAGAGTAATGGAGGCTGTAGTTGTCCCCTTTACTTAGATTACAACATGCCAAATATATGAAGCACAGGATAGACAGGAGGGAAAGTGGAGGAGGGTTTCCCACAAAAGGCCTTACTCACCAAAAGTTTTTAGAGATCACTTCTCCGACCTCCACCTCAGCCAAGAGAAATGCCTGCGACAGCATTGCTCCACCAAGGAGATGATTACTGAATTGTGCCAGTGCCTTCAACAGGACCAACAGCCGAACAGCAGGGTGAGTGTGGCACTGCCAGTGGCCGTCGAAGCCACTGCCACCCTCTATGTCTAACAAGTGGATTCTTCCAGACAGGAACAGGCGATATAGCCAATATTTCCCAGTTCACTGTCCATTGCTGCATCAGGAGGCTCTGTACAACAGAAGGGAAAGGGAGGAGTGTGCTCATGGCTTTGTCAGCATTCCAATGGTGCTGGGAGCTATCAAGGGCAAGCACACACTTCTAGGGCTCTGCAGGTAAAACGGATGCTTGACCAGAACCACAACATCAATCTGCAGCCGGTGTATGACCAAATATCCTGGTCAATAACCAATGTGCCTGTTCCTGCAATCTTTCTACACCTGGACCGGGTGTAGTGGTAATGCTACTGCATGCATAGGAGTACTGTGGCAGACGAGTAACCCAAAGGATAATGCTCTAGCAACACGGGTTCAAATCCCACCATGGCACCTGAGAGGATATTAATTCAATTAATTAATAAATCTTGAATTAAAAGTTAGTCTCAGTAATTGTGACCATGAATCTATCAGGTTGCCATGAAAATTCATCTGGTTCATGAGTGCCTTTTAGGGAAAGAAATCTGCCAGCCTCGCCTGGTCTGGTTTCTGTATGTTTCCTGACACATTGCAATGTGGTTGACTTTTACCTGCCTTCTGAACTGGCCAAGACACTTAGTTGCACCAAACTGCTACAGAAAGGTCAATGAGGAATGAAACTGGACAGACCACCCGGCATCAACCTAGGCACCGGAAACGACAACGGCAATCTCAGCCCTGTCGACCCTGCAAAGTCCTCCTTACTAACATCCGGGGGCTAGTGCCGAAATTGGGAGAGCTGTCTCACAGGCTAGTCAAGCAACAGCCTGACAAAGTCACCCTCATGGAATCATACCTTACAGATAATGCTCCAGACATCACCAACACCATCCCTGGGTATGTCCTGTCCCACCAGCAGGACAGGCCCAGCAGAGGTGGCGGCACAGCGTATACAGTCGGGAGGGAGTTGCCCTGGGAGGCCGCAACATCGACTCTGGACTCCATGAAGTCTCATGGCATCAGGTCAAACATGGGCAAGGAAACCTCCTGCTGAGCACCATGTACAGCCCACCGTCAGCTGATGAATCAGTGCTTCTGCACGTTGATCACCACTTGGAAGAAGTACTGAGGGTGGCAAGAGTGCAGAATGTACTCTGGGTGGGAGACTTCAATGTTCATAAACCAAGAGTGGCTCGGTAGCACCACTACTGACCGAACTGGCCTAGTCCTAAAGGACATAGCTGCTAGACTGGGTCTGCGGCAGGTGGTAAGGGAACCAACAAGGGGGAAAAACATACTTGGCCTCATCCACACCAACCTGCCTGCCACAGATGCATCTGTCCATGACAGTATCGGTAGGAGTGACCACCGCACAGTCATTGTGGAGACAAAATCATACCTTCACATTAAGGATACTCTCCATCGTGTTATGTGGCACTACCACCGTGCTAAATGGGATAGATTCAGAACAGATCTAGCAACTCAAGACTGGGCATCCATGAGGTGCTGTGGGCCATCAGCAGCGGCAGAATTGTACTCGAGCACAATCTGTAACCTCATGGCCCATCCTAGCACCCACTCTACCATTATCATCAAGCCGGGAGATCAACCCCAGTTCAATGAAGAGTGCAGGAGGGCATGCCAAGAGCAGCACCAGGTATACCTAAAATTGAGGTGTCAACCTGGTGAAGCTATAACACAGGACTACTTGCGTGCCAAACAGCATAAGCAGCAAGTGATAGACAGAGCTAAGCGATCCCACAATCAACAAATCAGATCTAAGCTCTGCAGTCCTGCCACATCCAGTCGTGAATGGTGTGGACAATTAAACAACTCACTGGAGGAGGAGGGTCCACAAGTATCCCCATCCTCAATGATGGGGGAGCCCAGCACATCAGTGCAAAAGATAAGGCTGAAGCATTTGTAACTACCTTCAACCAGAAGTGCCAAGTGGATGATCCATTTCGGCCTCCTCCAGAGGTCCCCAGCATCACAGATGCCAGTCTTTAGCCAATTAGATTCACTCCACGTGATTTCAAGAAATGACTGAAGGCACTGGATGCTGCAAAGTCTATGGACCCTGGCAATATTCCAGTAATAGTACTGAATACTTGTGCTCCAGAACTAGCCGCACCCCTAGCAAAGCTATTCCAGTACAGCTACAATACTGGCATCTACCCAGCTATGTGGAAAATTGCCCAGGTATGTCCTGTGCACAAAAAACAGGACAAATGCAACCCAGCCAATTACAGCCCCATCAGTCTTTTTTTAAACTCATTCATGGGATGTGGGAATCACTGGCTAGACCAGCATTTATTGCCCATCTCTAATTGTCCTTGAGAGGGTGTTGGTAAGCTGCCTTCTTGAACTGCTGCAGTCCATGTGGTGTAGGTACACCCACAGTGCCGTAAGGGGTGAAGTTCCAGGATTTTGACCCAGCGACAGTGAAGGAATGGCGGTATATTTCCAAGTCAGGATGGTGAGTGGCTTGGAGGGGAACTTCCAGGTGGTGGTGTTCCCATCTGTCTGCTGCCCTTGTCTTTCTAGATGGTAGTGGTTGTGGGTTTGGAAGGTGGTGTCGAAGGAACCTTGGGAGTTGCTACAGTGCATCTTGTGTAGTAATATACCTTTAAGACAAATGTTATAATGTAAGACCACATGACTGTGGTACCCAATAGCAGAGTAGCGTGGGCTAATTCTGTTGTCAGTAGCCTTGAGTTAGCATCTGAAGAGTAAAGAGAGTTTTGAGTTGTGAGCGCACAAGTGTAGCTGCTGAGTTCCTTTTCTAAATAAACAGAATGTGTTTCTCCTAAGAACGATCTACTGATCTTCTCTGTCTTGGTACCAACTCGGTCTCCCCAAAACAAGCATGCAACCCGGATCCTTAAGTCCCAACAAACCAGGGCACTGGATCCAACAGTTTTGAATGTGCTGTCTAAGGAGAATTGGTGAATTTTTGCAGTGCATCTTGTAGATGGCACACACTGCTGCTACTGTGCATCGGTGGTGGAGGGAGTGATTGTTTGTGGATGAGGTGCCAATCAAGCGGGGCTGCTTTGTCCTGGATGGTGTCGAGCTTCTTCAGTGTCGTAGGAGCTGCATTCATCCAGGCAAGTGGAGAGTATTCACTCACATTCCTGACTTGTTCCTTGTAGATGGTGGACAGGCTTTGGGGAGCCAGGAGGTGAGTCACTCATCACAGGATTCCTAGCCTCTGACCTGTTCTTGTAGCCACAGTGTTTAGACAGCTAGTCCTATTCAGCTTCTGGTCTATGGCAATTCCTAGGATGTTGATAGTGAAGGATTCAGTGATGATAATTACATTGAATGTCAAAGGTGATGGTTAGATTCTCTCTTGTTGGAGATGGTCATTGCCTGGCACCTGTGTGGCATGAATGTTACTTGCCACTTGTCAGCCCAAGCCTGGATATTGTCCAGGTCTTGCTGCATTTGGACATTGAGGAGTCACGAATGGTACTGAACATTGTGCAATCATCAGCGAACATCACCACTTCTGACCTTATGATGGAAGGAAGGTCATTGATGAAGCAGCTGAAGATGTCTGGGCCAAGGACACTATCCTGAGGAACTCCTGCAGTGATGTCCTGGAACTGAGATGATTGACCTTCAACAACCACAACCACCTTGTGCTAGGTATGACTCCAACCAACGGAGAGTTTTCCCCCTGATTCCCATTGACTCCAGTTTTCCTAGGACTCCTTGATGCCACACTCGGTCAAATATGGCCTTGATGTCAAGGGCAGTCGCTCTCACCTCACCTCGGGAGGGAGTTCAGCTCGATTTTCCATGTTTGAATGAAGGATGTAATGGCGTTAAGAGCTGAGTTGCCCCTGAAGAACCAAAACTGAGCATCAGAGAGCAGGTTATTGCTTAATAACAGCCACTTTATAGCACTTTCCTGTTGATCGAGAGTAGACTTGAGGAGATCTAGCAACTCAAGACTGGGCACCCACGTGCTGTGGGCAATCAGCAGCAGCAATATTGTATTCAACACACAGTAGCAGCAGTGTGTACCAACCACAAGATACACTGCAGAAACTCACCAAAGCTCCATACGCAGCACCTTCCAAACACATGACCACTACCACCTAGAAGGACAAGGACAGCAGATAGATGGGAACACCACCACCTGGAAGTTCCCCTCCAAGTCACTCACCATCCTGACTTGGAAATATATCACTGTTCCTTCACTGTCACTGGGTTAAAATCCTGGAACTCCCTCCCTAACACCACTGTGGGTGTACCTACACCACATGGACTGCAGCGGTTCAGGAAGGCAGCTCACCACCACCTTCTCACGGGCAATTAGAGATGGGCAATAAGTGCCAACAATGTTCACATCCCATGCACGAATAAAATAACAATGGATAGAGGGTAGTGTTAATTTTGCAGATTTGCACACTGTTGAACACCTGTTTGTTGTCACTGATGACTACAGCAGATTTCCAGTTGTTGGAAATAGTTTCATCACTTCAACAGAAGCAGTCATCTCAAAGTTTGACCAGATTTTCACCTTTTTTGGAATACTTCAAATGGTGAGAAGTGATAATGGACCCATTCAACAGCGATGATCTCAGTAAATTCCACTGTGTGTCGGTGGTGGTGGGAGTGAATGTTTGTGGATGTGCTGCCAATCAAGTGGGCTGCTTTGTCCTGGATGGTGTCAACCTTCTTGAGTGTGTTGGAGCTGCACTCATTCAGGCAAGTGGAGAGTATTCCTGACTTGTAGATGGTGGACAGGCTTTGGGGAGTCAGGAGGTGAGTTACTCATCACAGGATTCCTAGCCTCTGACCTGTTCTTATAGCCACAGTATTTAAATGGCTAGTCCAGTTGAGTTTCTGGTCACTTGTAACCCGAGGATGTTGATAGTGGAGGATTCAGCAATGGTAATGCATTGAATGTCACTGGGAAATGGGTAGATTCTCTCTTGTTGGAGATGGCTATTGTCTGGCACTTAGTGGCAAAAATGATACATGTCAATAATCAGCCCAAGCCTAAATGTTGTTCAGGCCCTGCTGCATCTGGACATGGGCTGCATCAGTGTCTGAGGATTTGTGAATGGTGCTGAACATTGTGCAATCGTCAGAGAACATCCCCACTTCTGATCTTAAAATGGAGGGAAGGTCATTGATGAAGCAGCTGAAGGTGGTTGGGTCTAGGACTCTACCCTGAGGAACTCCTGCAGTGATGTCCTGGAGCTGAGATGACTGACCTCCAACAACTACAACCATCTTCCTTTGTGCTAGGTATGGCTCCAGCCAGCGGAGAACTTTCCCCTGATTCCCATTGACCCCATTTTTGCTAGGGCTCCTTGATGCCACATTCAGTCAAATGCTGCCTTGATGTCAAGGGTAGTCACTCTCACGTCACCTCGGGAGTTCAGCTCTTTTGTCCATGTTTGAACCAAGGTTGTAATGAGGGCAGGAGCTGAGTAGCCCTGGAAGAACCCAAACTGAGTGTCAGTGAGCAGGTTATTGCTAAGCAAATGCCCCTTGATAGCACTTTGATGACACGTTCCATAACTTTACTGCTGATCGAGAGTAGACTGATGAGATGGTAATTGGTTGGATTGTATTTGCCCTGGTTTTTGTGCACAGGACAATCCTGGGCAATTTCCCACATGGCCGGGTAGATGCCAGTGTTGTAGCTGTACTAGGGGCATGGCATGTTTTGGAGCACAAGTCTTCAGTAATATTGCCGGAATATCGTCAGGGTCCATAGCCTTTGCAGCATCCAGTGCCTTCAGCCGTTTCTTGATATCACGTGGAGTGAATCGAATTGGCTGAAGACTGGCATCTGTGATGCTGAGGACCTTCGGAGGAGGCCGAGATGGATTATCCACTCGGCACTTCTGGCTGATGTTGGTTACAAATGTTTCAGCCTTATCTTTTGCACTGATGTGTTGGGCTCCCCATCATTGAGGATGGGGATATTTGTGGAGTCTCCTCCTCCAGTGAGTTGTTTAATTGTCCACCACCATTCACGGCTGGATGTGGTAGGACTGCAGAGTTTAGATCTGATCCATTGGTTGTGGGATCGCTTAGCTCTGTCTATCACTTGCTGTTTGGCATGCAAGTAGTCCTGTGTTATAGTTTCACCAGGTTGACACCTCATTTTTAGGTATACCTGGTGCTGCTCTTGGCATGCCCTCCTGCACTATTTATTGAACCAGAGTTGATCCCCTGGCTTGATGGTAATGGTAGAGTGGGTGATATACCGGGCCATGAGGTTACAGATTGTGGTCGAGTACAATTCTGCTGCTGATGGCCCACAGCGCTTCATGGATGCCCAGTCAAGTTGCTAGATAGCTTCGAAATCTATCCCATTTAGCACAGTGGTAGTGCCACAAAACACGATGGAGGGTAACCTCAATGTGAAGGCAGGACTCCAGCTCGACAATGACTGTGCGGTGGTCACTCCTACCAACATTGTCAGGGACAGATGCATCTGCAGCAGGCAGGTTGGTGAGGATGAGAACAAATATGTTTCTCCCACTTGTTGGTTCCCTCACCACCTGCCACAGACCCAGTCTAGCAGCTATGTCCTTTAGGACTAGGCCAGTTCGGTCAGTAGTGGTGCTACCGAGCCAATCTTGGTGATGGACATTGAAGTCCCCCAGAGAGCATTCTGCATCCTTGTCACCCTCAGTGCTTCCTCCAAGTGGTGTTCAACATGGAGGATTACTGATTCATCAGCTGAGGGAGGGCAGTACGTGGTAATCAGTAGGAGGTTTCCTTGCCCATGTTTAACCTGATGCGATGAGAATTCATAGTTCAGAAGTCTTGAGAGAATCATGAACGTTTGGGGTAAAATTTTTAGCTTGGCAGGAGGGCGCATGCCCGACCCGACCAAGCATAAAATGATGAGTGATATTTTGGTCGGCGAGTGTGCGCTGGAGTCGGCAGCACACCCACTTTTTGGGGGGCTCACGGGCAGGTCTCTACCTACCAGACCAGCCATTAGGCAGGGGTGGCTTTTTGTTGGCTGCAGGGCTAGGGCTTGCTTGGGGAAGGGGGAGAAATGGCCTCAGGCAAGGGAAGAGGCTGCAGGGCGAGGACTGTACTGGGGAAGCGGTGGGGTGGGGGTTACCCAGGGTGTGTGTGAGACACATGTTGACCTGTGAAAGTGGCATCAAGATGGTGAGGGCTGAGGAGGCAGTCTCCAGGAGAGATGAGGCCAGATGGTGATGTGAGGACATGTGAGAGAGTGAGTGGTGATGTCTCTTGAACTGGCAGTGAGTGAGATGCCAGTGAATGTGTGAGTTTAAAGCGATGAAATGATTGCCTTACCCTGGCTGCACAGATGAGATCACTCATCCTCTATCTGCGTTGGATGGCCGACCTCTTCTGTGCAGCATTGGCACTGACCACCACTGCCACTGCCTCCCAAGCTGGAGTGGTGAGATTGCTAGACCTCCTGCGGCCAGAGCGGGGGTAGGGGACATCATGGAGGGCCTCCACGGTGTCCAAAAGGAATTACAGGTTGCGTCTTTGAATCGGGGGGCTGCAGTCTTCTTGCCTTTCAGGACCATGTCTTCTGTGCAGCAGCCCTGGGCTGCCATATTCAAAGTGCAGCCACACACACGCCTCAGTGCTTCCAGCCCAGGGCTGCTGCACAGAAGACATGGTCCTGAAAGGCAAGAAGACTGCAGCCCCCCCCGATTCAGTGACGCAACCTGGAACTTCTTTTGGACACCGTGGAGGCCCTCCGTGATGTCCCCTAACCCCGCTTTGGCCGCAGGAGGTCCAGCAATCTCACCAGGATGCAGCAAGGTGATGGTGTGGTGGGCAAATGAGACCCCGCCCACCATCAAAATGGCATGTTTCCTGGGAATGCATGATTAATGAGATGGGGTTGGGATGATACAATGTGAAAATCTGCCATTGCGGCTGGCGGGTAAAATATTCCTTTTCCCGCCCACTACCTCACTTAGTGCAAATCTGGGACAATTCTGCCCCAGATGTGGTTGTAACAGAGAGTTCATTTTGAACATTGTGAAGCGTGTGTAGTAATGAGTGATTTAGTTTCTAGATGGTCTCTCAATCACTTCTTTCCAGTTTCGTGATTCCACAGCTGTCATACACAATGCCTTATTTTGTTTTGTTGCCACTTTGATGTCAGATGTTTTCGCGACTTTGTCAGTGTTATTTAGGCTTATGTAGTTAAGGTGTTGTTTGGCAATCTTTTCCTCACGATTGTAGGACTGATTGTCAGTAACAAATGTCGAGAAAGACAGTCCACGAGGTTGAGCTTGCCTGGCTGATACTCAACATGGAACTCGTACTCTTGTAGTTTAAGTATGCAACATTCTATTCGAGTTGCCTATGATCAGTTATTACTTCAAATTTGCTTCCTTACAAGTGGAGATGAAAGTGTAAGATACCCCATGTGATTGAGAGCACTTCTCTCTCTGTTTGTGGATAACGTTGCTCTACAGATGTTAGCGATCGGCTTGCCATTACAATAATTGATGGGTTCCCTGCCTTGTCTTTTCACATGAGAATTGCAGCTAAGTCAACTGGGCTTGCATCATTGATGAGTTGACTGGTTTTCTCAGATTCGAAATAGGCATCTGTGCACTTTACTAACAACTAATGTGTACAGCCTGTTTGTGTGATGTCGTCCACTCCCACTTGGTGGTCTCTTTGTCAGATTGTGTAAGGGGGCAGAGAAGGTAGTGAGGTCAGGAATGAAGCAATTACAGAATCTGATGAGTCCCAGCAGACTCTGAACTTCCTGCATGTTTGTAGAATCTATAGCATTGCAATGGCTTCAACTTTCTATGGATCAGGTGATACTTTTTACCACTGACAGATGACAGAAGAATTCAATTCTGTTTTCATTGAACAAGCACTTGTCCTTGTTCAAGGTAAGGTTACATTCCCTAAGACATTGTAGACATGCATGCAGTTGTGTCTGAAGTTCACTTTCAGTGTGACCATAGATGAGAATTTCATCACTGATGTTCGACATGCCTTCAAGTCCTTGAAGCGCAGATTGAATCATGTGCTGATATATCTCTGCTGCTGAGTTGACTCCATAGTTGAGCATCTTGTACTGAATGAGTGCAATGAGGGGAGAACACTATACAATACCTTGATCCTTCTGCAGGCTCGGTTTGATGGTAGCCTGCATTGAGGTTAAGTTTAGCAATGTATTTATCACCATTCACTCTCTCCATGATATTCACTTTCTCTATGATATCATCGATTGTCGGTGTCACGTTTCTTTCTCATTGTATGGCTTGGTTTGGTGACCTCATATCAATGTAGATTCTAATTTGGTTCGCACTGTTGGGTCTCTTGATTACTTGTATGGGTGAGACCCAAGAGGTAGGCTCATCCCTAACAAGTAGATGCTGAAATTCTTTCCCAGTCTGCTTCCTGACATAAAACGGCATTCACCACCATTAATGTTCGACAGGCAGAGCCATCCATGGGTGTGGCGAATTGGGGTGACCATCCCGGGCCCCATGCTTTGGGGGGGGCCCCACGCTTCACCATCTTGGTGTCAGATGTATGGTGTACATACCAGTTGATTCACTGCCTCTCGCACTCTAAGCTCAAAGTGAGTGTTTACTGGTGGATATAAGCAAATAATTGAAGCAGGTATCCCCTCTCCAAAACTCATAAAAGGGTATGAGAGAAAACTGATTAGTATCATATGAACTGGGATAAATCCCTGCCAAGGCAGCAGGCTGGGCGACCGGAAGCGTGGTGCGGGCTCAGTACCTTCCATCACCTTTGGAGACGGCAGAGCTGACCTCGGAGGCGGTGGTGGTATGACTTTGTCCATGAGGACAAATCCTATAATATATGCTACAAGACAGCTTGTTACTCTTGCACAAGTCTAACAAATAACTTGCCAATCAATCAACGCCTTTTTCTTTTGTAGTATAAATTGTTATGATTGTTTGAAATTTGGTATTCTAGTGTTTGTCCTGATGAGTACGAGACAAAAAGCTTCAGCAATGTGTCTCTCTTTTCAACAATATCCCAATTGGATCTATAGAATGATCTACAGTTTGATCTTGTATTTGATCTATAATTTGATCTATAGTTTGATCTAGAATATGATATATAGCTCAGTCTTTAATTTGATTAATAATTTGATTATTTGTTTGATCTATTGGTTGGTCTACAATCTGATCCATGGTTTAATTTATAATTTGATCTATATTTTGATCTATAAATTGATCCAGAATTTGATTTATAGTTTGATATATAGTTTGATCCATATAGTTGCTACATGAATACTTTGCATCAATTTTCACAGCAGAACAAGAAGACAAAATATTAGCAATACAAGGAACCATAAAAAATCATCAATTAGTTTTAATCTAAGTGAATAGTGTTGGAGAAAATAATGGAACTTAGATACATTTCTAGGACCTAAAAGTTTCCAGCCCAGAATATGAATAAGTGAGGAAATTGTAGATACATTAATCATAACTTTCTAAAACTCTTCACGTGTAGAAATTATGCCCTTTGATTGGAAAACAGCAAATGTTACTCCACTGTTTAAGACAAGTGGGATAAAGAATTCAGGTGACTCCCAGATGAACTTCAATTGTAGCAAATGAAATTGATCATCAGAAATAGAGTGACTGAACATTTCGGCCCAAATTTTCCACAGAGCTGCAATTATTGTCAAACTGCCACTCCACTAAAATTTTCTCCTGCCTCAACGCTGCTCCACATTTCTTGCTAGGTCCTCCAAGCCGAGCTTCTCCAGAAATGCAGACCGCAATGTCCCTTGGATAGCTCCACCGCAGTTCTATAATGTCAGGAGGAAGACAAGATGTGTCTCCTTTTTAGAGAACTAGTTGCTGTCAGGTCAGTGTAAATGGCCATTGTGAATGTTAGTGAGTGAGTGAATAAGTGAATGGGAAGGATTGTGGGTGGTGGGTGAGATAAATAGATAGGGTGGCAGGTGGGTGGGGTGGCAGGTGGGTGGGGTGGCAGGTGGGTGGGGTAGCAGGTGGGCGAGGTGGCAGGTGGGCGAGGTGGCAGGTGGGCGAGGTGGCAGGTGGGCGAGGTGGCAGGTGGGTTGGAGGGATAGCCAGGTTGGTTGCTTGGCAAGGTAGTCTGATGATCTGGGCTAGCGTGGTCGGGAGGGGTAGATGGGTAGTCTGTAGGGGGAATCAGGTCGGGTCGGGGAGCGCAGTCGGGGAGGCCATAGGGTTACTCAAGGTCGAGGTGGTAGTCAGGTGGGTCAATGTGAGTGATTGGGGGGGGGTCAGTCTTGTAGAAATAGAGGGGATCTTTCTGTCTAACATTTCCTGGGTAACTATCCAGGTAAGTAAATCAGAGCTGTCCAAAGCCTCCAATTCTAACTCAGAGCTGAAGACATTCGTGGAGGACCCCGGGAATAGGGGAATTACCCATCGGAAGTTCAAACATCCCAGGCAACTCCCATGGAGGTCAGTGTGTCGGGACTTCCACAGGGTCCAGATGTGCTTCGTGGGTCATGTGTCCAGGCTCCGATGATCTGGACCATGGTCAATGTACTTTGTGAATGGTAGGTTAAATTTGAGTAATAAAGTTAGATTTTTTGAGGCGTTCAGTAGCTTAATGAATGGCGAAATGTGTATGTATGTTGTCCATATGGACTTCTGAAAGCAATTTGAGATTCCTTACAAGAAATAATTAGGAAAAATAAAGCTAATGGCATTAGACAGAGCACTGTGCAATCGATTGCTGATTGGTTGGGAAACAGGAGACAGAGGGCACAGACAAAGGGTTTGTCCTCGGAATGGTGGGAAGTGAGAAGTGATGTTTCCCTGGAACTTATACTGGGGCCTCAGCTTTTCACACGTTCTATGTTGGCTCCAGTGCCCTGGTTTGTTGGGGCTAAAGGATCCGGGCTGCATGCTTGTTTCGGGGAGACCGAGTTGGTACCAAGACAGAGAAGATCAGTAGATCATTCTTAGAAGAAACACATTGGGCAGAATCTTCTGTTCGGTGTGCGGGGGTGCGGCCTGATGTCACCGCGCGTCATTCCGATCTTTAGTTTGGTGGGCGGGCACCGGAGCCGGCTGCGCGCCCACCAAACTGTCAAAGGCCTGTTAAGGCCATTAATAAACTAATTGAAGTAATTGTCAGGGCTGCCTGTCCAACATTAAGGTTGGTGGGCAGGTGAAGAGGCCTTCGCATTTTTCATGAAACCTCATTCATGGGCAGGATGAGGTTTCATGAAGGATTTATTAATGAAATAATAATTTTTATCAAAATTCATAAACATGTCCCAGCTCATGTGACACTGTCACATGAGGGGACAAGTCAGAATAATTTTATTTTTTCTTTTTTTCAATGTATCATTATGAAATTTATCTTCCTGAGCGCAGGCACCCCCCCGACTCTCTCTCCCTCCCTGCCTGCACAGGTAGCGCTGAGCACTACTGCCTTAATTGGCCCACCCATGTAAAATGGCGGTGTGCAGCCGATCGCAGGCAGCAATGGGCTCCATGCCCGTTCGTGCCCGCTCCTGATCAACCCACCTGACGGGGAGAAAATTCTCCCCATTCTGTTTATTTACGAAAGGAACTCAGCAGCTACATTTGTGTGCTTACAACTCAAAACTCTGTCTTTACTCCCCAGACTCTAACTCAAGACTACTGACTACAGAGGTAGCCCACGCTACTCAGCTACTGGGTATCAAGGTCATGTCATCTTACATTACAACATTTGTCTTAAAGGTATATTACACACAGATTACTACAATCTATTAATGTATTGTCATGAATGCGATGGGAGGAGTGTGTGAATTATCAAGCCCCACTACTCTGCAGGCCGTACCATTAATTTAAATGTTTAATTTTCTCATCGAAATGGCCAGTTGTGTAGCGATACATCTCGTACCCAGAAGAAAAGAGACTCTGACCAGACTTCTTTCAAAAACTCAGAATGATTAATTTATTTTAAAACAAAACTTATTTTAACAAGTTGTAAGTGCTGGTTATCACACAATTGTAATCTGGAATTAAAACTATCTATCTCTTCCTAAAGAACTCCCCCAGCACAAACACACACGCGCACACACACAGACAAACAAAGGACAAACAGGTAAGAGTCTCTCTGCAGAGATGGGCTTTGGAGGATGCACATTATAAACTAAAGGATAAAGTCCGCAGGGTCTCGATGCTGTCGACCTGGAGCTCTCTGATGTGAAGACTGGCCACTGGTCCCGGTGGATGCCTGGAAGTTCTCACCGCTGGTCTCAGCTTTACAGGTGCAAATGCAGACTGGTTACACCCAGATGAGGGTTTTCTGGCTACAGGTTGATAGCCACACACAATTTTAGGCAAGGTAGAGAGAGGGAGCCAGTCAAGGTAGCCTTCTTTTCTCAGCTTGTTCTCCAACAAGACTGCCTTCAAAACAAGCAGGCTTGCAACTTAAAATTTTTCCCTCTCCCAGCTTCATTAATTAAAGCCCTTTGCAGTTCAATACAGACAAACAACTCCTTCTCAAGTACCATAGAGGTCAGGTGATTTCTTGGAAGAGGCCTGCTTGTTTACAGTTCCAAGGTGAACTTATGACCTTTTAAAAAAAATCCCAGGTTAGCATCCAGATGTCCAGAACATGCCCACTAAAAGAAAACTTCAGTCTTCAGGTATGTGATTCCAATGCCTCCGCCCTTAAGAGATGAGACACCATTTCCAAATGTGTTTCATCGCAACGTGTACAGAAAATGATATGTACAACATATAAACAGAATTCAACATGCACTCACTCAGCCATTCGCTCCTTATACAGAATCTGTTCAGTTTTTCTGACTTTCTTACTTTCCAGACAATTATAAACAATTTACATTCTTGCTAATGCATCAGCAATTATATTATCATGTCCAGCAATAGGATCAATCTGCAAATTATAGGGTTGTATTAGCAAGCTCCATCAGAACAGTCTTGAGATATATGATTCTAACGGTATTGAATGGAAGATTAGAAGGTCGAAGTTTGCAAATAACACTAAGTTAGAAGGCACTTAATTTAACTGAATGTGATGAGAAAGTTACAAAAGGACATAGATAAAGTGAGTAGGCACAACTATAGCAGATAGAATTCAAAGTGGGGAAGTGTAAGATCACAACTTTGGATCTAAGAGAGAAAAATTAGAATATTTTCTTAGTGGTGAGGGTTTAGGGTTGTGGAAAAGTTAAGGGATTTGAATGTCCAAAAAGTACACTTTTTTCATTCCTGCATTGTGAGCATCGCTGCCTAGGCCAGCATTTATTGCCCATCCCTAATTGCCCTGGGAAAAATGTTGGTAAGCCACTCCCTTGAACCATTGCAGTCCATATGGTTTAGGAACACCCACAGTGCTGTTAGGGAGAGAGTTCTAGGATTTTGACCCAGCGACAGTGAAGTAATGGCGATATAGTTACAGGTCAGGATGGTGAATGGCTTGGTGGGGAAATTCCATGTGGTGGTGTTCCCATGTGTCTGCTGCCCTTGTCCTTCTCGGTGGTAGAAGTCATAGGTTTGAAAGGTGCTGTTGAAGCAACCTTGGTGAGCTCATCTTGTAGATGGTGGAGGGAGTTAATGTTTAAGGTGGTGGATGGGGTGCTGATCAAGCGGGCTGCTTCATCCTGGATGGTGTCAAGCTTCTTGAGTGTTGTTGGAGCTGCACTCATCCAGACCAGTAGAAAGCATTCCATCACACCCCTGACTTGTGCCTTCTGGATAATGGACAGGCTTTGGAGAGTAAGGAGGTGAGTTACTTGCCACAGGATTCCTAGCCTCTGACCTGCTCTTGTAGCCACGGCATTTATATGGCTGGTCCAGTTCAGTTTCTGGCCAAAGGCAACCTCCAGGGTGTTTATAGGGAGGGATTCAGCGATGATAATGCCATTGAATGTCAAGGGGCGATTGTTAAGCTCTATTTTGTTAGAGATGGTCATTGCCTGACACTTGTGTGGTACAAATGTTACTTGCCAATTATCACCCCAAGCCTGAATGTTGTCCAAGTCATGCTGCATTTGGACATGGACTGCATCAGTGCCTGAGGATTCATGAATGGTGCTGAATAGTGTGTGTGTGTGTGTGTGTGTGTCTGTGCCCAGAAGAGTGTGCGCAATGTATAAATGGTGGTTGTGATTTATCTGGTTTTTTTTATTTGGGCAATAGTTTCAATAAACCTACCTTGTTCCTTGTTTAACCGAAGGAAACCTGCCTGACTAATTCTTTACAACCTACAAACATAAATAGTGGGACTCTTACAGAATTAATAAAGCATAGTCTCTCTAAATTCACAAAAAAAACCCTGTTACTCTTAAACCTGGAGGTGGAGAATGGGATGTCCTTTCACCACTCCTTATGTGGTCATGACATGGTAGAGTAGGAGATCTGCTGGGCCATGAGGTTACAGATTGTGGTTGTACACAATTCTGCTGCTGCTGAATTCAATACCTCATGGATGCCCAGTTTAAAGATGCTAGATCGGTTATGAATCTATCCCATTTATCACAGTGGTAGTGCCGTCCACAACAATGGATGATATCCTCAGTGTAAAGATGGGACCTTAGCTCCACAAGGACTTGTGTGGTGGTCACTTTTACCAATACTGTCATGGGCAGATACATCTGTGACAGGTAGATTGGTGAGTTTGAGGTCTAGTAATTTTTCCCCTCTTGTTCGTTCCCTCACTATCTGCCCATAGGCCCAGTCTAGAAAGCTATGTCCTCCAGGACTCGGTCAGCAGTAGTGCTACCGAGCCACTCTTGGTGATGGACGTTGAAGTCTCCCACCCACAGTACATTCTGCGCCCTTGCCACGCTCAGTGCTTCTTCCAAGTGGTGTTCAACATGGAAGAATACTGATTCATCAGCTGAGGGAGAGTTGCGTAGTGGGAATGGGTGGGTAGTTATCAGCAGGAAGTTTCCTTGCCCATATTTGATGCCATGAGACGTCATGGGGTCCACAGTCAATGTCGAGGACTCCCAGGGCCACTTCCTCCTGACTATATGCCACTGTGCAGCCACCTCTGGTGGGTTGGTCCTGTCAGTGGCACAGGACATGTATAATTCAGTGAATATGACTAAGTCAGGATAGTTAAGAGTTAATGTGTGCTGTGGGTCTGCAGTCACATGTAGGCCAGACTAGGTGATGATGGCAGATTTCCTTCTCTAAAGGACATTTGTGAATCAGATGAGCTTCTACAACAATCTGGTAGCTGCATGGTCATCATTGCTGAGACTAATTCCAGATTTATAAATTCCACCATCTGCTGTGATGGGATTTGAACCCCCATTCCCCAGACCATGAGATTGGATTATAAGTCCAGTGACTTTACCAGTACATCACTGTCTACACCACATTCATTAATGAAGCAGATGAAGATGGTTGGGCCTAGGGCACTACCCTGAGGAACTCCTGCAGTGATGCCCTGAGGCTGAGATGCCCACCAACAACCACAATACACTTACTGTTATACTTACCGCAATTGAAAATTTAAATTTCTCAGCTCCTGGTAAACAAATTCACAAGTTTAGAGAGAGTAAAAGAGAAATATTCATGAACCAATCACTTACTCGTTTTCCTCTGATGCTACACTTTGATTTTTTTCTCTTTTTTCAAACTCACTTGCTCTGTTTGTCCTCACTCCCCGCTACCACTTTTAACTGTGGGTCTTTGCCACTATTTTCTCTCAAGCTTACTCTCTTTGCCATCTTCAGCAAGAAGTGCTGAGTGGATGATTCACCCTGGCCTCCTCCTGAGGTCCCCAGCATCACAGATGCTAGTCTTCAGCCAATTCGATTCACTCCATGTAGTATCAAGACACTGCTGAAGACACTTGATACTGCAAAGGCTATGGGCCCTGACAACATCCCAGTAATAGTGCTCCAGAAATAGTCACACCCTTGGCCAAGCTGTTCCAGTACAGCTACAACACTGGCATTTACCCAGCTATGTGGAAAATTGCCTAGGTTTGTCCTGTCCACAAAAAGCAGGATAAATCCAACCTAACCAGTTACCGCCCATCAGTCGACTCTTGATCATCAGTAAAGTGATGGAAGGTGTCGTGGATAGTGCTGTCAGGTGGCACTTACTTGGCAATAACCTGCTCAGTGGCGCTCAGCTTGGGATCCACCAGCTCGGCTCCAGATAAATGTTCCCTCCAAATCTGCAAGTTGTGTGGCCGTGCAGCAACCGAGCCCTCTCACACAGATTGCACTTAGTCATACCCTTTAACTCATCATGCATTTAAGCTGCAACGAAGATTTAAAGGGAAAAAACACTTAAACAAATTGTCCACGCAGTCTAAAAAGTTAAAGAGTACATTGCTTCTGACCTCATTGTAGCATTAATCCAAACATGGACAGAACAGCTGAACTCCAGAGGTGAGGTGAGAGTGACTACCCTTGACATCAAAGTTGCATTTGACTGAGTGTAACATCAAGGAGCCCTGGCAAAACTAGAGTCAATGGGAATGAGGGGGAAAACTCTCCGCTGGTTGAAGTCATACCTAGCACAAAGGAAGATGGTTGTGGTTGTTGAAGGTCAATCATCTCAGTTCCAGGACATCTCTACAGGGTAGAGTCCTCAGCCCAACCATCTTCAGCTGCTTCATCAATGACCTTCCTTCCATCATAAGGTCAGAAGTGGGGATGTTCGCTGATGATTGCACAATGTTCAGCACCATTCGCAACTCCTCAGATACTGAAGCAGTCCATATCCAAATGCAGCAAGACCTGGACAACATTCAGGCATTCATACTGGACTTGAAACATTAACTCTGCTTCTCTCTCCACAGATGCTGCCGGACCCGCTGAGTTTTTCCAGCATTTTCTGTTTTTATTTCAGCTTCCAGCATCCGCAGTATTTTGCTTTTATAATATTGAGGCTTTACCTGATAAGTGGCAAGTTACATTCGCGTTGCGAAATAGTCAGGCAATGACCATCTCCAACAAGAGAGAATCCAACCATCTTCCCTTGACATTCAATGGCATTACCATCACTGAATCCTCCAACATCAACACATGGGGGTTACCATTCACCAGAAACTGAATTCGTCTTCATAAATAGAGGTATTGAATAAAAAGCAGGGAAGTTATGCTGAACCTTTATAAAGCTCTGGTTAGTTCCCAACTAAGGTATTTCATCCAGTTCTGGTCACCACACTTCAGCAAGGATGTGAAAGTCCTTGAGAGGGTGCAGAGGAGATTTACCAGAATGGTTCCAGGGATGAGGAATTGTAGCTACAAGGTTAGGTTGGAGAAGCAGGGGCTGTTCTCCTTGGAACAAAGGAGATTGAGGGGAGATTTGTTAGAGGTGGACAAGATTGTGAGAGGTTTAGATAAGGTAGACAAAGAAAAACTGTTCTCATTAGCTAATGGTACAAGGACTAGGGTACACAGATTGAAGGTTTTGGGAAAGAGATATCAGGGAGATGAGAGGAAGCTTTTTAACACTGAGAGTGGCAGCAACCTGGAACTCGATGCCTCTGAGTGTGGTGGAAATGGCAATGATGAATGATTTCACAAGGAAATTGGATATGCATTTAAGTGAAATAAACTTGCAGGGCTAAGGGGATAGGGCGGCTGAATGGGACTAATTGGATTGCTCAGCAATGAGCTGGTGTGGATTAGATGTGTCAAATGACATCTTTCTGTGCTGCAATGACTCCACAGGCTGGATTTTACATCCCTAAGCAACTAGTTTGCAAGTCAGCAGGCAGGGGGGTGGGTGTAAAATGCCATGGGCACCGTGCCTGCCAGATGCCTGCCCACCACTGCCCTGTCACAATTTTACCAACAATGGGGGAGCCGTTGGATGGCTAGCCTGCCTATGAGCCAACTGAAGCCCTTAAGTGGCCAGTTCAGGGTCTCATTCCACCGCCCTGGGATTTAACCAGTGGCACGAGAGGCCCATGCCAGCTTTCACTGAGTGGGCTGGTGGTGGGCAAGTGGGAGAGGAGGGGTGCACCTCCTTAATGGGTCCCCTGGGCCCATTGGACGGCCGCATCAGGTCTTCCCCACCCCAGTTCCCCTCCCTCCCGGCATGACTGCCCCAGCCCCCACACCAGCATGGGGGCCTGACCACTATGATTCTTTACTAGTGCTTCACTCTTGACTTTTGCACTGACATGCTGGCTCCTTCATCATTGAGGATGGGGATGTTTGTTGAGCTTTCTCCTTTGGTTAGTTGTTTAATTGTTTACGGCCATTCATGACTGGATGTGGCAGGAGACCTGCAAGCCCTCAACACCTCTTTTTTTTTTTGCTTTTCCAATATGACAGTCGGTGCACTTCCAGTCTGGAATATATGCTGATGTACCACTCACCATTTTGGATGCTTTGGCACCCATTTTAGTTCTGTCAAATAGGTGCAACCATCAAGCAATTTCCTGTCCATTGAATATTGAATTTACTAATGTTGTGAAGCTCCTTCAGCTTTTGTCTTCCTGTTTGGCTAGCTCCTTACACTTGGTAATTAGGGAAATCACTGTGTCAACCATGAGTTGGTGCCTGGTCCACTGCTTAAAGCTTCAAGAACATGTTCCGACCAACCTGCTCCTCACACCTTTCATCAGAAGATCAGTCACATTATGAATTGAAGATTCTTCTGACTGTCGGTGCTCGAGTCCTAGCTTAATTACCCCAGACTTGTCAGTTATTCCCCTGGTTCTGCAGATAAAGGCTGAATGATGTGGCAATGTACATAGTTTGGTAAACAGAAGGCTGTCTGGAGCTGGAGAGCTATGCCACCCATTCAGACTCCAGATTTTACACTGAAACATTTCTATATAATATCAAAATTTTGGCAGCTGGTCGATGTAGTGATTGGAGACCTAGTCTGCATGGATTGACTCAATGCTTGGGGTAAATAACCTCATCTACAATATACAGCCCAAACTGTCAGTACGTCAGATTTCATTAATGTTTAGGAGTTACTAAATTAGCTTGACTGCTTTACTACAAGCGAAGCATGGGATAGAAGGAAGGAAAACAAGATATCACCCCTTTTAATCCTTTTCTAAATCATGAAGTCATTAATAAAACAGTGATTTTGGTGATGTTTGACTTATCACGAGTAGTAACTTCATCTTTGATCATTTGGCAAGTGAAAGGTGTCAGAAAGAACAACAGGAACCCATCAACCTCATTTAACTCCCAGAGCAAGAAGCTCATTGGTTTCAATTCAACAACTCTTTGTTACCACAGGAGTTATGTGTGTGCGCATGCGTGTATTTGTGTGTTCATTTGAGTCATTGTGCGCATCTGAATATGAGAGTGCATATGTGTTCATGTGAGAGGCTGAATGTTTGTGCATGGGTGTGTGCATGTATGTCTTCATGTGTGTGCATATGTGAGGGTAGCTGTGTGTGTGTGTGTGCTATTTGTATGTGTATGTATGTGGGATTGGGTGTGTCTGTATCTGGATGAGTATATTTGTTTTTATGTTTGTGCATGTGGAGCTGGGTGTGGATGTTTGTGCGTGTGGTTGTGGGCGTGTTTGTGGCTATGTGTACATAGGGCTGTGTGTGTGTGGTTGTTGGTTTGGGTGTGGGTGTGTGCGAGGGGCTAGGTCTGGCTGTATGTAAATATGGCATTGTGTGAGAGTGTTTGTGTGTGTGAAAAGAAGCTGCTGCAGCTGTGAGTGGTCATTACCCTGAGGAAACCAATGCAATGTCAAAGGTTTACTGATCTTACAAGCTCAGGAAAGGTAAGTGAGGTGCCAACTAATAATAAGGCTGTGCTGAAGCACAGAGAGTCAAATAGGTATTCACTGCTCTAATATTCAAGCAGTACCCTTGTCCCTTACCCTAGTCAAATGGTGCCTGTTATCATTCATGCCAATGGTCTCACATGGAGCAGAGATCCACACATTAGCCTATCATGAAGAAAAGGTTCTGCCAAGAATTACAAAGAACTTACAGGCCATTTGGCCCAACATATCCAGGTGAGCCTGCTCCCACCTTATCTCATCTCACCCTACCAATATATCTTTCTATTCCTTTCTTCTTTGTGTACTTATCGAGCTTCCTCTTAAAACATCTATGCCATTTGTCTCCATGTTATACTAAGCTCCCCATTCTAACCACTCTCTGGGTAAAGACGTTTCATTCTATTGAATTTATTTGTGGCTATCTTATATTTATGATGGCTAGTCTTGGAATTTCCCTTTGACTTTTTTGAAAGGGGATATATCTTCTCAATGTCTACCTCATCAAACCACTTTAGAATTTCAAAGACCTGTGTTAGCTCACTTGATAGGAACTAACTGGAACAAACTCTAACCTGTCAATTGAGGGTAGAGATGTACAGGTCAATATACCTTCAACTGGTTTGTGAGAGCGTACACCTTTGCTTGCATAAGTCTTTTATCTGATCTTCAACCATTCCAGCTATCAGCATCATCAGAAGAGAACGTCCAAGAAGCTAATAGCACTCCGTTTGTGTAGATCCAGTTGGGAGGATTCTGCTTTCCCCATCAACCAGAAGAGAAGAATGCTGAAGACCAAGGCATCAAGGTTATCTCTAAAACCTGGCAATTACTCACCCAGCCCACTATTCCGCAGCACAGAGACACCACTCAATGGGGCTCAGATAATCTAGATGAGCAACTGAGATGTGGTGAGTAACAGAGCACAAGGAAGCCACAGGATACAGGTGTGGGTAAAGAGGCCAATATAGCTGAGTGTAGAAATGGTCAGACCACCGTTACTGAGCATGGGGATGAATACCTCTGAAGTCTTGCCTTGAAATGATGGATGCTAGAAGAATAGTAGAGGTTCTGCACAGATCCTTCTTAGGTGGGCAGCTGATGGCTAGGATTAAGGGCAGCGCCAGCTTTGTTCCAACAGCCCCGAGAGGCTCAGGTCATCGCTGGGTAGACTGGAATAAGTGGCAGTTGCACAGACATCTGCAACCCTTGGGCAGCTTCAGGGGAGATTTGGACCAGCCATTCACCTCAATGTGAAGGCACTGAGTGAAGGGCCTCAGGGTTTGGGCCAACACCAGAGAGTCACTGTCAGCTGGGTTTAAAAGTCTAGACGGGAGTGTTCACCATTAATACTTTCCTGATTGCAAAATTGTGAAGAGTACAACTTTACTTCCAAAATTTGTGAGATGTGATGAACACATACTGCAAATTATCCTCAGAGCTACCCAGATGCTGAAACCTTCCTTTAAACACTGGAATATTCATTCCTTTGTACTGTACTTTGACCTAATCTGCCCAAAGGCCTCACCACACCACATTCTCTCAGCAGACACAGGTCACTCCTGCTTCATTCTTTCATCCATGTTGGTCTGTCCAACTCTTTCACACAATAGCTAAAAGCAAGAAGAAAACATTGAAGTTGTTCTGCAGGCCAATCAGCATCTGGAGGAGATCAGCCAGATGTTGATGTGTCTGCGTGCGGAATCTGCCTTTCCAGCAGTTCCTATTTTCCAGTTTCAGTTTGCAGTTTTTGTCTATCGCCATCTTCTGTTCCAACAGTATTCACATTCTGTGTCCATCATCTTCTTTCCCAGTCCCACCCCTCAGCCATTGGCCCCAACTCTCTGCTCCGAACCCCAGCCCCCAGGCACCCAGCCCGTGGTCCCCAGCACCCAGCCTCGAGACCCCAAACTCCTGGAGCCCAGCACCCAGACCCCCAGAACCACAACTTCCGGTCTCCAGCACCCAGCCTACAGACCCACAACCTCGGTCCCTAGCACCCGTCCCCAGACCCCCAATTCCTGGGCCCCAGCACCCAGCCTCCCAGAACCCCACCTCCTGGTCCCCAGCACCCAGTTCCCCAGACACACAACCTCGGTCCCTAGCATCTGTCCCCAGACCCCCAGCTCCTGGGCCCCAGCACCCAGCCACAAGACCCCCAATCCCTGGAGCCCAGCACACAGCCCCCCAGACCTACAATCCCTAGTCCCCAGCACCCATCCCCAGAACCCCAACTTCTGGTCCCCAGCACCCAGACCCACAACTCCAGTCCCCAGCACCCAGCCTCACAGAGACACAACCCCTGGTCCCCAGCGCCCATCCCCAGTCGCCCAGCTCTTGGACCCCAGCATACAGGCTCCAGACCTACAACCCTGGTTCCCCAGCACCCAGCCCCCCAGACCTACAACTCCTGGTCCCCAGCACCCAGCCCCCAGATCCATAACCCCATTCTCCAGCACCCAGCCCCTAGACCCCCACCTCCTGGACGCTAGCACCCAGATCCCCTGACCCAGAACCCCGGTTCCCCAGCACCCAGCCCCCCTGAGACCCACAACCCCGGACCCCAGCACCCAGACCCACAATCCCTGTTCCCCAGCATCCAGCCCCCCAGACCTACAACTCCTGGACCCCAGCACCCAGCCTCCCAGACCTACAACTCCTGGACCCCAGCACCCAGGCCCCTAGACCCCCAACTCCTGGTCCGAGAACCAAGTCTCCCAAACTCCCAATTCCTGGCCTCCAATACCCATTCTCAGACCCCCAACCCCTGGTCCCCAGCATACATTCTCCTGTCCCCCATCCCTGGTCCTCAACACCTATTCCCCAGTCCCACAACCTCTGATCCCCAGCACACATTCTCCTATCCCCCATTCCTGGTCCCCAGCACCCAATCCCCAGCTTTTGTCCTTCAGCCGCAGCCCCCACCACTCAGCTCCTAGCCCCATATTCCAGCCTCTGATCCCAGTACCCAGGTCCAGACACCACCCCTGGGCCATGGTCCCCACCCCTCATCTCCCAGCTCCCCACCCAGCTCCTGGCCCCCTACTGCTCAGCCCACAGCCTCCCGACCCTGGCCCCAGCCTTCTTCCCAGCCCCCAGCCCTCAGTGGTGTCCCCTAACCCTGCAGCCCCTAGCCCCAACCCTCAGCACCATTCCCCAGTCCCCAGGCTCTATATCCCAGCCTTCCAGCCGCAAATTCCTTGCCCCTGGCCCCAGCCCTTGACTCCAGCCCCCAATTCCCGGCTCCCAGCCTCTGTTTCACCCCTCAATGCCCCCGCCCCCCAGTCCTCAGCTCATGGCTCCCCATGCACCCTCTATCCTCAGCCCAGTTCCATACTGAAGTCAGATGAGAAACATTTGCCAGTCATCTGCTGCTTTGTTTATCCCACATCTAATTAATAAACAATAAGTAGTTGAGGAGCAATGGGCTGGAGTCCCACTTTAGGTCCCAATTACATCGATGTGAATAGGTGCAATATGATGAACTGGGCCTGACCTCTCTTGCTGATCGCATGATAAGCACAAAAGTTAAAGCACGACTTGAATCCCATGAATTATTGAAATCAGTTTAAATGTACTAAATGTGCTTTGAAAAAACAGTATGATGCTGAGATCACAGATTGCCGACTGCAATTCATAAACGAAAATCTTTTTACTGTGAGTCACAGCATGTGTTTTACACACAGCTGGCTGCCGTTTACAACTGGAACAGTGTGCAAACAATGGACAATAAACAAGTGCAGTGTCCCTCAGCCCTGTTGACACTGCTGTTTACAGGCACAAGCTCTGACCCTCAGAGTATCGCTTAGCGAGCCAGTCCGAATCCAAGGCACGAAACCACCACGAGTTCCTCCAAACTGCACAAGAATTCTTTAGGTCAGTAGGTAGAACAACATAGTAAGTTTGGGTTGCCAACTCCAGTTGGACTTATTCCTGAAGGTTTTATGCCATGATGTCTGCACATAACTGATCCCTCAATTAAACAGCTGTTTCTTTTAACTCTCCTCCAATAGTTTTAGTAACCAATAAATGAAAAATGAAAAATCAAAAATGTCCTATGTATTTTCTTCTGGGTTTTTCACACAGCAGTGTACAGATTAATCTTTAATTCCTCACCTCTTCTGAGCAATTCAGGGAGATTGGCAATTCCTAGATTTAGAAAAGTGATTATTGCAAGTCTGCAAACAGTGTCTGTGAGATTTTTGATCGTTGGTGAATTATATATGTTGGTTGTGACTTACTAAGGAAGGTTGTGGGGGCATGGAGATATCAGAATAATAACTTGTTTATTGTAAGAGCATAATTATATAAAGGTGTACAAGACTACAGGTATACCCAGCCTGGCCCATGAACTTTCTTATTCTAGACTCTTGGTCATGTGACTCTCTCTGACATCATGTGGGCAGTACTGTTTCTCCAGTCCTACACATTAACTCTTTTAGCCCTGAACACCCTAATACTACATGTCCCCCTAAATCTTTGACTATATATATTTACATTTATATTTACATACTACAACTTCTCTCCCCAAGTCCCTGACTTCACAGGTTTAATCAGTCTGCAGGTTTCATGACTCTCCCTCCTTGTGAGGCCAGGAAGATCAGTAATCTCCCCTTGGTCTTCTTTGCTTTAATTTGGTTGGCCTTCGGTGAGAGTTGCAGCATCTGGTGCATTGTCAGTTTGACCCTCAACATCTGGTACTTCCAAATGTGGAATGGGTGGTTCTCTGTGAGGGATGAGGATAAGATTTCTCCTGTTCCTTCTTATCATGCCTCTGGGGTATGTAACAAGTAAGGCCATTGGACGATGATGCCTTCTCTGACTTGGTCTCTGATCCATACCGTGTCTCTTCTGTTCAGTCTGGGCAGGTTTCTGGTATGGTACCACCTACAGTAAGTGGAAGCTTGCTGTTCTCTGTAGGACTGTTCTCAATCCTGAGCCTTCTGAGTGTCTCGGACTGCTAGCCCTGGGATTAGTTTCTTGGACAGCATGGGAAGCTGCATTCGAAGCTTTCTGCCCATCAGCATTTCTGACAGTGCCAATCACATTGCAGTGGAGTGGAGCTGAATGTTAAAGGTGCCATTGGAAAATGCTCGTTCTTCTTCAAAAGGGTTTTAATATTACGGATGCCCCTTTCTGCTTCACCGTTGGATTTGGGATACCTAGGGGAAATGGTGAGGTGTTGGAATCCATAGTTCTCGGTGAAATGGGTGAAGGAGTCATTAGTGAGTTGTGGGTGGTTGTCAGGTCCGGAATGCCATGTGTTGCTAAGAATTCTTTCAATGGTCTAATGACCAACTCTGTGGTCGTTGTGTGCAAACTTTTCACCTCGATCCACCTGGAGAAGAACTCATAAATGATGAGGAAGGATTTTTAAAATTCATGCAAGGGAGGTAGGTGTCGCTAGCTAAACCAGCATTTATTGCCCATCCCTAATTACCATTGAGAAGGTGGTGGTGAGCTGCCTTCTTGAGCCGCTGCAGTCCATGTGCTGTAGGTACACCCACAGAGCTGTTAGGAAGGGAGTTCCAGGATTTTGACCCAGCAACAGTGAAGGAATGGCGATATATTTCCAAGTCAGGATGGTGAGTGACTTGGAGGGGAATTTTCAGGTGGTGTTGTTCCCATCTATCTGCTGCCCTTGTCCTTCTAGGTGGTAGCGATCATCTGTTTGAAAGGTGCTGTCTAAGGATCCTTGGTGAATTCCTGCAGTGCATCTTGTAGATGGTACACACTGCTGCTACTGTGTGTCGGTGGTGGAGGGAGTGAGTGTTTGTGGACGGGGTATCAATCAAGCAGGTTGCTTTGTCCTAGGTGGTGTCAAGCTTCTTGAGTGTTGTGGGAGCTGTACTCATCCAGGCAAGTGGAGAGTATTCCATCACACTCCTGACTTGTGCCTAATAGATGGTGGACAGGCTTTGGGGAGTCAGGAGATGAGCTATGTGCCACAGGATTCCTAGCCTCTGACTTGCTCTTGTAGCCACAGTATTTATATGGCTAGTCCAGTTCAGTTTCTGGCCAGGATGTTGATAGTGGGGGATTCAGTGATGGTAATGCCATTGAAAGTCAAGGGGCAATGGTTAGATTCTCTCTTGTTGGAGATGGTCATTGCCTGGCACTTGTGTGGTGCGAATGTTACTTGCCACTTGTCTGCCATTCATTTTGATCACGGCTGATCATCCAACTCAATAGCCTGCTCCTGCTTTCTCCCCATAGCCTTTGACCCCTTTTGCCCCAAGAGCTATATCTAACTCCTTCTTGAAAACATACAATGTTTTGTCCTCAACTACTTTCTGTGGTAGCAAATTCCACAGGCTCACCACTGTCTGGGTGAAGAAATTTCTCCTCATCTCAGTCCTAAATGGTCTACCCCGTATCTTCAGACTGTGACCCCTGGTTCTGGACTCCCCCACCATCGGGATCTTCCCTCCTGCATCTACCCTGTCTAGTCCTGTTAGAATTTGATAGGTTTCTATGAGATTCCCCCTCATTCTTCTGAACTCCAATGAATATAATCCTAACCGACTCAATCTCTCTTCATATGTCAGTCCCGCCATCCCAGGAATCAGTCGGGTAAACCTTCGCTGCACTCCCTCTATAGCAAGAACATCCTTCCTCAGATAAGGAGACCAAAACTGCACACAATATTCCAGGTGGGGTCTCATCAAGGCCCTGTATAATTGCAGCAGGACATCTCTGCTCCTGTACTTGAATCCTCTCGCTATGAAGGCCAACATACCATTTGCCTTCTTTACCACCAGCTGCACCTGCATGCTTACCTTCAGCGACTGGTGTATGAGGACACCCAGGTCTTGTTGTACATTCCCCTCTCTCAATTTATAGCCATTCAGATAATAATCTGCTTTCCTGTTTTTGCTACCAAAGTGGATAACCTCACATTTATCCACACTATACTGCATCTGCCATGCATTTGCTCATTCACTTAACTTGTCGAGTTTCAAGAATACTGTACACTTGGAGAGCTTGGTCAAGCTGTAGTCCACCGAGGACACTGGGCGAATTTCCATCGCCACAGCCTTGTTGAGTTGAGTCAGGTCGACACAGATGCAAAGGGGCCCGTTTGGTTTAGGAACCGGAACCATGGAACATGGGAAGTGTGTCCAGCAGTTAACATCATTGTGAAGCAGTCTGGGCAGAGTGTCCTGCAGTCAGCATCGCGGTGAAGCAGTCTGGGAAGAGTGTCCTGCAGTCAGCTCTTGTTGAAAATAACAAGCCTGACATCACAAGACAGCGCGAGAGAGCAGCGGAGAGATCAGAACCAGCACGATTGCGGGGAAGCTTCAAAAAGTGACATCAGCACGAAGATGAGAGCTGATTTTTGAGAAGTGGGTCAGTGTTTTTCTCCAGTTTTTTTCTCCAGTTTAAAATAGATTAAGCTAAGGAAAGGTAAAGGTTCTAGTTTTCATTTAAAGTACATAAATAATTTAGCATTTTTTTACTGTATTTAACTTATAGTAAGGGTTTTTTTTCAACTAGAGGCATGGCAGGGCAGCTCAGACTCATGTTACGTACCGCCTCCAACATGTGGGAAGTCCTAGGCGCTCCTTGCGTCTGACCAACCATGTGTGCAGGGAGTGCTACCAGTTGCAGCTACTTGAGCTCCGAGTTTCGGAGCTTGAGCAGCAGCTGGAGGCTTTGAGGTGCATCCACGAGGCTGAGAGTTTCGTGGATGGCACGGTTTTAGACGTGGCCACCCCACAGCTTACGGAAGTGCAGACAGAGAGGGAACGGGTGACCATCAGTCAGAAGAAAGGTGTCAGGCAGGTAGTCAGGAAATCCCCAGGGTGCATCTTGCTTGAGAACCATTTTTCTGTGTTGGAAAACAGTGAGAGTGACGGTTCCCCTGGGGAGTGCAGCCATGCTCCTGGCGCTGTGAGTGGCTCAGCTGCACAGTGGGGGAGGAAAAAGAGGGGAAAAGCAATAATGGTAGGAGACTTGATAGTAAGGGGAACAGACAGGTGTTTCTGTGGCCGTAGACGTGACTCCAGGATGGTATGCTGCTTCCCTGGTGCCCGGGTCAAGGATGTCACTGAATGGCTGCAGCGCATTCTAAAGGGGGAGGGGAAACAGACAGAGATTGTGGTACATATTGGTACCAACAACATAGGTAGAAAAAGGGGTGCAAGCAGAATTTAGGGAGCTAGAAAACAGATTAAAAAATAGGACCTCAAAGGTAGTAATCTCTGGATTACTTTTGGTGCCACGCGCTAGTGAGTATAGGAATAGGAGGTTAGTCCAGATGAATGCGTGGCTGGAGAGATGGTGCAGGAGGGAGGGCTTTAGATTTCTGGGACATTGGGTCAGTTTCTGGGGGCAGTGGGACCTGTACAAGACGGACGGGTTGAACCTGAACTGGAATGGGACCAGCATCCTTGCGGGGAGGTTTGCTAGTGCTGTTGGGGAGGGTTTAAACTAACTTGGCAAGGGGTGGGATCCTGAGAGGAGGTTCAGCACGGAGAGATGCACAGCCAAAATTAGAAGAGAAAGTAAGTGAGTCTGGAAAGCATAGAAATTAGAGCCAGTTAAGGCACAAGGGAGATTAGCAGGGTTGGATGGTATTTATTTCAATGCAAGGAGTCTGACGAATAAGGCAGATGAGTTGTGGGCACAAATTAACACATGGAAGTATGATGTCATTGCTGTCACAGAGACATGGTTGAGTGAGGGGCAGAATTGGCAGCTCAATATTCCAGGATATAGGGTCTTCAGGCGAGACAGGGAAGGAGGTAAAAGCAGAGAGGGTATCGCAATATTGATCAAGGAATCAATTACAGCAGTAAGGAAGGATGACATGTTAGAAGGCTCCTCAAATGAAGCCATATGGGTAGGACTGAGAAACAAAAAGGGAGCAATCACATTGCTGGGCGTGTACTATAGGCCCCCAAACAGTCAGTGAGAAATATAAGAGCAGATATGTAGGCAAATTTCAGAGAAGTGTAAAAATAATAGGGTAGTAATAGTGGGGGATTTCAACTTCCCCAACATTAACTGGGTTAGTCACAGTGTGATAGGTTTAGAAGGAGTGGAATTCATAAAACGTGTCCAGGAGAGCTTTTTAAGCCAGTACATAGAAGGTCCTACAAGAGAGCGGGTGGTCCTGGACTTAATTTTAGGAAACAGCTACTTGTGGGGAAATCTACAGAGGAGCAGTGGGGGGCGTTCAAAAACGAAATGGGGAGGGTACTGGCTCAAAATGTTCCCTCTAGGGTGATAGGAAGGAGTAACAAGCCCAGAGAACCATGGATGACCAGAGATATTCAGGTTATGATGAGAAGGAAAAGAGAGATTTTTAGCAGGTACAAGGAAAGCAAATCAGCAGAGGCATTAGTGGAGTACAGACAGTGCAGGATGGAGCTTAAGGAAGCAATTAGGAGAGCAAAGAGGGGATATGAGAAAGCTCTGGCTGGTAAAAGTAGGGAAAATTCCAAGGTATTCTATAAGTATATCAATGGGAAGAGGATAACCAGGGAAAGAGTAGGGCCTATAAGGGACCAAGGGGGCAATCTATGGGTGGAGCCAGAGGACATCGCGAGAGTGTTGAATGAATATTTCACATCCGTCTTCACCCAAGAGAATGAAGGTGAAGGTATCGAACTCGGGGAGGGAGACTACGAGGTTCTTAAACAAAATGATATAGGGAGTGACAAGGTATTGGAGGTGCTGGCAGGCTTAAAAGCAGACAAATCTCCAGGTCCAGATGATTTGTGTCCCAGATTGCTGAGGGAGGCAAGGGAGGAGATTGCAGGGGCTCTGACCCAAATTTTTAAATCCTCTCTGGCCATGGGGGAGGTACCAGAGGACTGGAGAACAGCTAATGTGGTTCCGCTATTTAAGAAGGGTTGTAGAGATAAGCCAGGGAACTACAGGCCAGTGAGTCTCATGTCAGTGGTCGGGAAACTATTGGAGAAAATCCTGGAGGAGAGAATCTCTCTCCACTTGTAGAGGCAAGGTTTGATCAGGGATAGTCAGCATGGCTTTGTCAGAGGGAGGTTATGCCTAACAAATTTGATTGAATTTTTTGAGGAGGTGACCAGGTGTGTAGATGAGAGTAGTGCAGTTGATGTAGTTTACATGGATTTCAGCAAAGCCTTTGACAAGGTCCCACATGGGAGACTTATAAAGAAGGCAAATGCACATGGGATATAGGGTAATTTGATAAGGTGGATTCAAAATTGGCTTAGTTGTAGGAGACAGAGGGTGATGACAGAAGGATGCTTTAGTGACTGGAAGCCAGTGTCCAGTGGCATACCACAGGGTCCCCAATTATTCATCATTTATATAAACGACATAGATGACTATGTGGGGGGTAGGATTAGTAAGTTTGCGGATGACACAAAGATTGGCCGGGTGTTTAACAGTGAGGTTGAGTGTCTTGGGCTACAGGAGGATATAGACGGGATGGTAAAATGAGCAGATAAGTGGCAGATGAAATTTAACCCTGAGAAGTGTGATGTGATACACTTTGGAAGGAGTAATTTGACAAGGAAGTATTCAATGAATGGCATGACACTGGGAAGTTCTGAGGAACAAAGGGACCTTGGTGTGTGTGTCCATAGATCTCTGAAGGTGGAGGGGCATGTTAGTGGGGTAGTGAAAAAGGCATATGGAACACTTGCCTTTATCAATCGAGGCATAGATTACAAAAGTAGGGAGGTCACATTGGAGTTGTATAGAACCTTGCTGAGGCCACAGCTGGAGTACTGTCTGCAGTTCTGGTCGCCACATTGTAGGAAGGATGTGATTGCACTGGAGGGGGTGCAGAGGAGATTCACCAGGATATTGCCTGGGATGAAACATTTAAGTTATGAAGAGAAGTTGGATAGACTTGGGTTGTTTTCGTTGGAACAGAGAAGACTGAGGGGTGACCTGTTCGAGGTGTACAAGATTATGAGGGGCATGGACAGGGTGATAGGGAACAGCTGTTCCTCTTAGTTGAAGGGTCAGTCACAAGGGGACATAAGTTCAAGGTGAAGGGCAGGAGATTTAGGGGGGATGTGAGGAAAAACATTTTTACCCAGAGGGTGGTAACGGTCTGGAATGCACTGCCTTGGAGGGTGGTGGAGGCAGGTTGCCTCACATCCTTTAAGAAGTACCTGGATGAGCACTTGGCACATCATAACATTCAAGGCTATGGGCCAAGTGCTGGTAAATGGGATTAGGTAGGTAGGTCAGGTGTTTCTCACGTGTCAGTGCAAATTCGATGCGCCGAAAGGCCTCTTCTGCACTGTGTGATTCTGTGATTCTAGGAATGAAGCCGGGCAAGTGGTCGAGGTATCAGTGGGGGAGCATTTTGCAGACAGTGATTATAACTCCGTTAGATTCAAGGTTGTTATGGAAAAGGACAAGGATGGGCCAGGAATCAGAGTTCTAAATTGGGGGAAGGCTGTTTTTAATAAGATCAGATATGATTTGCCCAGAGTAGACTGGGAGCAGCTACTTTTAGGTGAATCTGCATCAGTGCAGTGGGACTCATTCAAGAAGGAAATAGGGAGAGTACAGGGCCAACATATTCCAGTAAAGACAAAGGGTGAGACCAACAAATCCAGGGAACCCTGGATATCGAGAGATATACAGGATTGGATAAAGAGAAAAAGGGAGGCTTATGGCAGATACCAAGGGCTTAAAACAGCGGAAGCCCTAGAGGAGTATAGAATGTGTAGGGGGCGATCTTAAAAAGGAAATTAGAAGAGCAAAAAGTGGGCATGAAAAAGCATTGGCAGGTAAAATAAAGGAAAATCCAAAGTTATTTTACAAGTACATTAAGAGTAAAAGGATAACTAGAGAAAGAGTAGGGCCCATTAAGGACCATAGTGGTAATTTGTGTGTGGAGCCAGAAGACATAGGCAGGGCTCTAATTGAATACTTTGTGTCAGTGTTCACAAGTGAGAAAGACGACGTGGATATGGAAATCAGGCAGAAGGACTGTGATATAATTCAATAAATTAGCTTAGAAAGGGAGGAGGCTCTAAGTGGTCTGGCAGGCTTAAAAGTAGATAAATCTCCAGGCCCAGATGAAATGTATCCCAGGCTGTTGAGTGAGGCAAGCGAGGAGATAGCAGAGGCGCCGGCAATCATTTTCAATACCTCTCTGGCCACAGAAGAGGTGCCAGAGGACTGGAGGACAGCCATGTGGTACTGTTATTCAAGAAGGGAGGAAGGGATAAACCAGGGAACTACAGACCAGTCAGTCTAACCTCAGTGGTGGGGAAACTATTCGAAGAAATTCTGATGAACAGAATTAATCTACACTTGCAGAGGCAGGGATTAATCAAGGACAGTCAGCATGGTTTTGTTAAGGGGAGGTCATGTCTAACCAATTTGATTGAATTTTTCGAAGAGGTGACCAGGTGTGTAGATGAGGACAATGCATTTGATGTAGTCTATTTGGGCTTCAGCAAGGCTTTTGACAAGGTCCCGCATAGGAGACTGATAACGAAGGTAAGGGCCCATGGGATCTAAGGCAATTTGGCAAATTGGATCCAGAATTGGCTGAGTGGCAGGAAGCAGAGAGTGATGGTTGAAGGGTGCTTTTGTGACTGGATGCCTGTGTCCAGTGGGGTTCCACAGGGATCGGTGTTGGGTCCCTTGCTGTTTGTGGTATTTAGAAACGATTTAGACTTGAATGTAGGAGGGTTGATCAGTAAGTTCGTGGATGACACAAAAATTGGTGGGGTGGTAAATAGTGAGGAGGATAGCCTTAGATTACAGGAAGATATAGACGGGCTGGTCAGATGGGCTGATCAGTGGCAAATGGAATTTAATTCGGACAAGTGTGAGGTGATGCACTTGGGCAGGACAAAGAAGGCATAGGAATACACGATGAATGGTAGGACCCTGGGAAGCACCGAGGATCAAAGGGACTTGGCGTGCATGTCCACCGGTCCCTTAAGATTGTGGGACAGGTAGATAAGGTGGTTAAGAAGGCATATGGGATACTTGCCTTTATTAGCCAAGGCACAGAATATAAGAGCAGGGAAGTTATGCTGGAACTGTATGAAACGCTGGTTAGGCCACAGCTAGAGTATAGCGTGCAGTTCTGGAATCCGCATTATAGGAAGGATGTGATTGCACTAGAGAGAGTGCAGAGGAGATTTACCAGGATGTTGCCTGGGCTGGAGAGTTTTATTTATGAGGAGAGATTGGATAGACTGGGGTTATTTTCCTTGGAACAGATGAGATGAGGGGGGACATGATTGAGGTGTATAAAATGATGAGGGGCATAGATAGGTTAGACAACTTTTCCCCTTGGTGGAGGGATCAATAACCAGGGGGCATAGATTTAAGGTAAGGGGCAGGAGGTTTTGAGGGGATGTGAGGAAGAACTTTTTCACCCAGAGGGTCGTGGGAATCTGGAACTCACTGCCTGAAAGGGTGGTAGAGGCAGAAACCATCATAACATTTAAGAAGTATTTGGATGTGCACTTGAGATGCCATGTGCTGGAAAACGGGGTTAGAATAGTTAGGTACTTGTTTGACTGGTGCAGGCTCGATGGGCCGAAGGGCCTTTTACTGTGCTGTAAGCCTTTATGATTCTATGATTCCAGGGCACCATTCCGTTGGCTGAGTGACGGGGGAGATGACTCCCATCTTGGTCATTTCATCAAGTTGCAGTTGGACCTGTTTCAAGAGTGGATGTGGTATCTTCCTCAGTGTGAAAAGACACACAGGTTTGGCATCTTTTCTCAGCGTTATGCTGTATTCAGTCTTCAGTTGCCCCAGCCCAGTAAATAGCTTTGGAAAATCCTTTTTGAAGCTAGACCCAGATCCTTGCTGGTTGACCTCCTTGATCTTTTGGATGATGTTGAGGTCGACACAGGCTTTTCAACTCAGAAAAGAGAATTCTTGGTTGGGTTGTGAAACACATATAATGTTTTTCAGATCGTTTTTTTCTTATGTTGGATGTTACTTATAATGTATCTTTGACCTGGAGCTTGATTCCTCCTGGGCCACATAACCGGGTTGTAGATGGCTTCAGGCATTGTTTTACTAGCCAAGGTTTTCTATCGGACAGGGCTGTGACATTTGCTCCTGCATCCAATTTGAAGTTAGTGATGTGTTCATTGACACAAATGTCTGTATTCCAGAAATATCATGGACCTTTGATCTTGCCGAGGAAACATTGTTGTTCCTCTTTTTGGCGAGGCTCCTCTATTTCATGAATGGCCTTGTGTGTGAAGATTCTCTCGTGATCCTCTGTGTATCTAGAAGTTTCAGCTCTGCACATCCTTCCAAAGTGCCCAACACTTTTACAATGAAAGCATTCTGCATTGTTTGCAGGACAGTGTTCACACCTGTGAGACTTTTTGGCACCACAGCACTGGCATGGTTTACTGGCATCTTGAGCTTTTGCTCCATAAGATCTTTTTAGCCTCGTAGTGTCTTTGGCATTCTTTTGTTTAATAAGCTGTACCATCATTGGTAGTTTTCTGAACCATGGTTTGTCTTCCCCTCTAAGTATGGCTCCATTTTTGATGGACCTCAAGTTGCCTTCTCCAAGTTAGCTCTTCTTTAGATTGCGGTAGGTCAAAAAGGATGTCATCGGTTCCTCCAACTATGAGCGGTCCTGTACCAGCCAGCCGATACAAGTCATTGATAAAGGTTCACCTGGTTTCTGGACCCTTTTTGTTAAACTTGGCTCTTTCTAATATCTTGTTCCTTTGTGAATTAAACTAATTATCAAAAGATTACAAGAACTCTTCAAACGTGTCTGAAGTTTTATTAATGCCTTGACTTGTTATCACATCATCAGCAATTGTGCCAATAACGTACAGACTTGCTCAGCCTCTGATTCGTTGTTGAATCTGGATCAACTCTGAATCTTAAAATCTCTTCCTCCATAATGCCCAATTCTGTGTCTGGCCTGGCCCTTCCATGTGCCCAAATTGGCCTGGCAAGGTGAATTTGGAATCCATCGCTGTTCAAAGCTCTTAGGAGGTTTACCTGGATTTGTTAAACTCTTGTTGCAGTAAATGGAGTTTTCCTGCGCTGATCAGGCTTCCACTGATACCCACTATGGTTCCTGAGCCCATTTTTTGTCGTCATTCCTAACTTTGCCAAACTCTTAAATTAATCGCTGGAAGTAATTATTGAGGCAAGTTCACTGCTTTCCTACCTTTGGGAATAATTTTGAGCAACTGATTTTTTTTTTTCAATTGTTACCACGCAGTCGCCTCATGTAATGGCACCGATGTCAGACCCGGGCTGCGGGGTCTATTGACCCACGTTTGTTAAAATGGAATTTCTCCCAGTGCTGTCTGCTTACTGCACCATTAATTTGAAGCTTTTAAGCCTTTTTCAAGGTTTGCTCAACCTGCCTTGATCGTTGGCAGGTTCTTTCACTCTGCTGCTGGAGTGGGATTTTTCACAGAGCACCACGTTCTATGGTACAGCCCTTAGTAAGCTGAACAATTAATTTCTTCTCTGACTCTCAGCCTCAACATCTTCTAAGGAGTTCCTTTGTTGATTTTTCAACTGCCTTACCGAAGTCTTCAAATTTGGAGCTGTTTTCCAGTCAGATTTGCAAACTGTTTTTAAGTCATTTTTCAGAGATTTCGGGCCTTCCACTGCTGCCACCATGTTATATGTTGGTTGTAACTGGCTAAGGAAGACTGAAGAGACAGAGATATGTCTCAACAAACATGGTTTATTGTAAGAACATAACTTTTTACAGATGTACAAGACTACAGGTCTTACTCAGTCGTGAGCTTTCTCCTTCTAGGCTCGTTTTTTTATTCATTCACGGGATGTGGGCTTCACTGGCTGGGCCATCATTTATTGCCTATCCCTAGTTGCCCTTCAGAAGGTGGTGGTGAGCCACCTTCTTGAACTGCTGTAGTCCATGTGGTGTAGGTACACCCACTGTGTTGTTAGGGAGGGAGTTCCAGGATTTTGACCCAGTGACAGTGAAGGAACGGTGATATATTTCCAAGTCAGGATGGTGAGTGACTTGGAGGGGAACTTCCAGGTGGTGCTTTTCCCATCCATCTGCTGCCCTTGTCCTTCTAGATGGTAGTGGTTGTGGGTTTGGAAGGTGCTGTCGGAGGAGCCTTGGTGAGTTCCTGCAGTGCATCTTGTAAATGGCACACACTGCTGCTACTGTGTGTCGGGGTGCAGGAGGTGAATGTTTGTGGATGTGATGCCAATCAAGTGGGCTGCTTTGTCCTGGATGGTGTCAAGCTTCTTGAGTGTTGTTGGAGCTGCACTTATCCAGGCGAGTGGGGAGTTTTCCATCACACTCCTGAATTGTGCCTTGTGGACAGGCTTTGGGGAGACAGGAGGTGAGTTACCCTTCCCAGGATTCCTAGTCTCTGACCTGCCCTTGTAGCCACAGTGCTTATGAGGCTAGTCCAGTTCAGTTTCTGGTCAATGGTAACAGGATATTGATAGCAGAGGATTCAGTAATGGTAATGCCATTGAACATCAAAGGCGATGGTTAGATTCTCTTTTGTTGGAGATGGTCCTTGCCTGGCACTGTGTGACATGAATGTTACTTGCCAGTTGTCAGCCCAAGCCTGGATATTGTCCAGGTCTTTATGCATTTGGACATGAACTGCTTCAGTATCTGAGGAGTTGTGAATGGTGCTGAACATTGTGCAATCATCAGTGAACATCCCCACTTCTGACCTTATGATGGAAGGGAGGTAATTGATGAAGCAGCTGAAGATGGTTGGGCTGAGGACACTATCCTGAGGAACTCCTGCAATAATGTCCTGGAACTGAGATGATTGACCTCCAACAATCACAACCATCTTCCTTTGTGCTAGGTATGACTAACCATTGGGGAGTTTTCCCCCTGCTTCCCATTGACTCTAGTTTTGCTAGAGCTCCTTGATGCCACACTCGGTCAAATCTGGCCTTGATGTCAAGGGCAGTCACTCTCACCTTACGTGACTTTCTCTTACATCATCATGTGGATGGGACTGTTTCTCCATTCCCACGTATTAACTCTTCCAGCCCTGAACACCCTAATACTACACTTAGCACATTGATGAGGCCGCTAAAATAAAACATGTAGGGTGCTTGGCTTAATAAGCAAAGACAAAAAGTACAAATGCAAATTGGTTATGTTAAATGTTTATATGTCACTGGTTAGGCCTCAGCTGCAGTTATGGAATCAGGTTATAGAAAGGCAGTGGAGAGTCCCCAGAATGGTGGAAAGAATGCGATTGTTCTCCTCAGAGAGAGAAGGTAAGGGGAGGTTTAATAGAGTTTTTATGTAATCAGAAAGTGTTTTAATGGAATAAATAAGGAGAGATTGCCACAAGGATCAGTGGCCACAGGACACAAATTAAGAAAATTGGCCAAAGTACTGAAGGAAGGGGGTTATTTCTGGAATTCAGTATTCTGGAAGGCTTTGCCTGAAAGGGTGTTGGAAGCAGATTCAATAGTAACTATAGAGGTGTACTGCTGAGAGATTTCTTTATTTACAGAGTTGCTGGATTAGATGCAGACAATTAGCAAGATTGCAATACACACGCTAAACTAGGAAAACTCTGCCCCTTATAAACTGCCCCGTGCTCGGTGTTGATTGGCTGTTCTGACCACGTGACCCTTACTTAGTAAAGCTGACCTTAAAGCAACAATTACCAAAGTAACGATCAAAGGGAACTGAATAAACACTTGAAAAGGAAAAAATTGCAGGGTAATGAGGAAAGAGCAGGGATGTGGGACTAATTGGATGATTCTTTCAAAGAGCCAGCACAGGCAGGATGGACCGAATGGTCTACTTTTTTGATGTATAATTCTAAAATAGTTGCAACTTTGGTGGGAAGACCAAAAAATGAGATCTTTACAAATGCATCTCCAATGTTGCTGTAGATAATGGTCTAAACCTGAACCCATGGTGAGGGATAATATAACACAAAGGTGGCCTGCCTTCACTAAGGTCCAATACACCTGTCCAGGGATGAAGGCATTGGCTGATGTCCCATAATATCGACAGACCACACTGTGGGGAATATGGTCATCATATAGAGGATGAGGAGGCCATTCAGCCCCTTAAGCCTATTACACCATTTAATTAGATTATTTACCAGCCTTCGCTCTTATACCTTGATACATTACCAGTCAAAAATATATCATTCACAAACTTGAATACTCCAATCGCCCCAACATCCACAACCATTTGGCGAAAGAATTTCAGATTACCGTTACCCTTTGTGTGAAAAAGTGCTTCCTGATTTCAATCTTGAATCGAAATTTAAGATTGTATCCTCTTGTCCCTCAGTTGGGGAAATAACTTCCTTGGATCTAACCTATTAACCCCTTTATCTCTTTAAGCACATTGATCAGACCACTTGATGAATTGGTTTGTGTGTGTGTTAGGTGTGGAGCTTTGGTCATTTTGCACCTATCTGGGGGGCTGGCTGGGGTCGTAAACTACCCCTCAATCTATACTCTCCAAGAGGAAATGGAGTCACTGAGTCCATGGTTCAGGCGGGAGAAGGAAATCCACCCCAATGAGTTTAAAAGTGATAAGAGCATGACTCAGGGCTTTGTTGGTAGTAGGATGAGCTGGAGATGGGGTGGGCCACCTGACTGTGTTGGAAGCAAATGGTTTTTGCGAGGGGCTGTTTGAAACTCAATAGTGGGTTAACACTGAGGTTTCAAATGCAGACCAAATAGGGATAGAGGGGAAATCAGCAGCAAAGGAGGGTATATACTATAGACCATCAAACAGTGGGAGGGAAACTGAGAATCAAATGTTCAAGCAAATTTCAGAAAGGTGCAGGAACTATAAAGCGGTGATAACGGAGGACTTTAATTGTCCTAATATAGACTGGAGAAAAATACATACAAGATTATTTTCATGATCAGTATGTTACCAGTACAATGAGAAAGGGAGCACTGCTGGTTCTAGGGAATGAAGTGGGGAAAGTGGAGTATGGTTCAGTGATAGGGGAATTTGAGAAACAGCGATCACAATATTATTAGATTTAGAGCAGTTACAGCAAAGGACAAGAAACAGTCAAAAATTAAAATATTAAACTAGAGGGTGGTTAATTTCAGTGAGTTGAAAAGGGACCTTGTCAAGGGGAACTTAAATCAAGGATTGGCAGCTAGAATAGAACTCAGGAATAGATTAGATATAGATATATTCCCACAAGGGGAAAAGGAATAGCATCCAAAGCTAGAGCAAAAGTATTTTAGCACCAGCTAGACCACTCCTGTAAACTATTCAGACTAGACGTACATGGGTCCCCTAAATCTCTTTGGACATCCACTCTTCCTAACATTTCACCAAGATAAAAGTACTCCGACCTGTCCTTATTGATTCAAAATGGATGACGTCATACTTACTTATGTTAAAATCTATCTACTACAGGTTTTCTTACTGATAGTTTCTGTAATTTTATGCTCCTAGACATTACTTTCTCTACCAACAACCCTAGCGTTACTGGCAAATTTGGATAGATGCCTCACTATTGCATGTCAAGTTTTATTAAATATAATAAATAGGCCCAGCACAGATTTTTTTGTGACACATGTAGACATTTCTTCTCAATTAGAGTACATACTCATTATAAAAACAGAATTACCTGGAAAAACTCAGCAGGTCTGGCAGCATCGGCGGAGAAGAAATCAGTCAACGTTTCGAGCCTTCATGGCCCTTCGGCAGAACTGAAGCATAGTTAGAAGAAGGGAGAAATATAAATTGGTTTAAGGTGGGTGGGGCGGGGGGGGGTGGGGGGAGAGAGAGACATTGAGGGTGTGGTGATTGTGGAGATGAGCAGATAATCAAAAGATGTCACAGACAAAAGGGTCAAAGAGGTGTTGAAGGTGGTGATATTTGTCTGAGAAAAGTGCTAATTAAGAATGGAAGACAGGATATTCAAAGTACAGCTCTAGTGGAGGTGGGGTGGAAAGACTAACAAGGTTTTAGTTTTAGATTTAAAAATAATGGAAATAGGTGGGGAAAGAAGAATCTATATAAATTATTGAAAAAAAAAAGGTGGGGGGGAAGAAACGGGGTGGGGATGGGGGGAGGGGGAGTTTAAGATCTAAAGTTGTTGAATTCAATATTCAGCCCGGAAGGCTGTAAAGTGCCTAGTCGGAAGATGAGGTGCTGTTCCTCCAGTTTGCGTTGGGCTTCACTGGAACAATGCAGCAAGCCAAGGACAGACATGTGGGCAAGAGAACAGGGTGGAGTGTTAAAATGGCAAGCGACAGGGAGGTTTGGGTCTTTCTTGCGGACAGACCGCAGGTGTTCCGCAAAACGGTCGCCCAGTTTGCGTTTGGTCTCTCCAATGTAGAGGAGACCGCATTGGGAGCAACGAATGCAGTAGACTAAGTTAGGGGAAATGCAAGTGAAATGCTGCTTCACTTGAAAGGAGTGTTTGGGCCCTTGGACGGTGAGGAGAGAGGAAGTGAAGGGGCAGGTGTTGCATCTTCTGCGTGGGCATGGGGAGGTGCCATAAGTGGGGGTTGAGGAGTAGGGGGTGATGGAGGAGTGGACCAGGGTGTCCCGGAGGGAACGATCCCTACGGAATGCCGTCAGGGGGGGTGAAGGGAAGATGTGTTTGGTGGTGGCATCATGCTGGAGTTGGCGGAAATGGCGGAGGATGATCCTTTGAATGCGGGGGCTGGTGGGGTGATAAGTGAGGACAAGGGGGACCCTATCATGTTTCTGGGAAGGAGGAGAAGGCATACTCATTATGCCTGCTTTCTTGTTTCTACTGCCAAAGCAATCGCCTAACCACGGGCCTTCAACTCCATGAGCTTAACTTTTAGTTGACAGTCTCTTATTTGAAACCTTACTGAATGCCTTCTGGATGTCTGTATAAACTGCACCCATAGATATCTCTACCTGCTACTTCAGCTACTTGATCAGAAAATTCAATTAATTTTGTCAGACATGACCTGGCCTTTACAAATCCATGAAATCCGTTCAATATTCTCTAAGTGCTCAGTCACTCAGTCTTTAATTATAGGTTCTAGTAACTTCCTCACAACAGTTAATAGACTTATAATGTAATAGATAATAGATTTATCATTTTCTGGTTTCTCTCCCTGCCCTTTCCTAAACAATGAACTTACATTTGCAATTTTCCAATCTGAAGGGACAATTCCTGAATCAAAGAGCTTTGGGATTTAAGATGCAATTTGTAGGATGCTGAAGATGTGGTTCCGGTGCCTGGACCAGTCTGGTGGAGCCTGCAATACAGTCCATAGAGGGTGACACACATCATCATCACCTGCTGCGCCCTTTACAACCTGGCACTGCAATGGGGAGAGGAGCTGGTTGAGGAGCTGGAGGTCTCCGCCGATGAGGAGGACGCTGACGGGGATGAGGGTGAGGGGGGTCCTCGGTGGTGACGACGACGACAGGAATGAGGCTCTCGCACTGGCCAGACGAGGCAGGCGCACAGGGGAGACCCTCATAGTTGCCAGATTTGTGGAGGATGATGATGAGATGCAGTGAGGTGTCCCCGTAGATCCTCACATCACAGTTTGACTCCAGTCTGGCTTATGGCAGCACCAATACCCTCTGTGAGAATGCTCTTGTCATGGAGATGCAGTGGAGGCCCTAATAGTCCCACGATTCCAGGAGGACGATGACAACATGCAGTGAGGACACTCCATAGATCTGCACATAACCTCTGAGAATGTCTGACTCCTGTCTGGCCGAGGGCAGCTCGCTTGCGCTTCATGATCAGGGTCACCTCAGAGATGCAACCATGAAACTTTGGATACATCTGATGCTGTGTCCGCCTTCAGTACCTCAGTCCTTCAGGAGCTGGTGCACAGCATCACTGGTCACAGGTGCTGGTGTGATGGGGGCCAGCCCCACCTTAAAGGTGCTGAGAGCACGAGGAGAGAATGAGGGAACTCTGTGGCACCTGCCCACTACATTCTGGCAGTGATGACCAGCACTGCCAAGGTGCAGGCATCAGTAATGTGTCCAGGGAGTGTGAGGCTGGACCATCACTTTGGTCTGAAGGCTGCACAGAGCACAGGTAAGAGGCCCTGGACTGAGACACCTGCCTTTATCTTGTGCAGAAAGGGTTCACATCTGAGTGACAAGAACACTGGTCATCAGAACAAGGAGCCATAGGCAGGGAGACATTCTTAGGAGATTATTGACAATAGTGAGCAGTATGTACACGTGATCAATACCTGTGGCCAGGCTCTGCAACTCCTTGGCCTGTGAAGCTGGAGCTGCTGGGGTCACAGGAAGAGGGGAGTCGGATGGGCCGGTCACTCCCAGAGGCACCTGGGTGGATGACCCTGGAGTGTGCACCTGCTGATCCTCCTCCCTATGGGTGCCTGAGGGACCCTGGCTGACTCCATGAACAGAAGGAGTAGCTGGAGTGAGATTGAGTTCACTCAATCTCTCACGTACACACTGTTGGAGGCCAACTATGGCATCAATGATGAAGTTCATCCCGCGCAGCAGTGCGGGAGTGACATGCTGGACCAAGGTCTCCACGGAGGCCGCCATCCTGCCAGTGTTGACCTCAGTGCATTGAAGGTGCCTTCAGATTCTTCTTCAGAGGTTTCCTTGGGGCTTGATTGGAGGTCTTGGATCATGGACTCTGTCGGCTGTTTCCCAGATGTGCCTGTGAAAACAAGGGGAGATAATTAGTGCATGGCAGTGGCCTGTGGAACAGGACACATCACTCACAGCATGGTTGTCTGATGGGTGTTGCACTGCTGGATCCTCACTTGGCAGAGCAGCACCGACCTCACCATCAGCACAGGACCGGTCCCGGTCATTGCTGGCCAGCTGGATGGCTCTGTTTTCGAATTCTGTCAGAAATTTGATCTCTGGCGTCCCTCCATCTGTCTGTGACCTTTCCCTCCTGTTGTGAGCCAGTTTGTCCTGCATGGGTAGAGATGGGGAGAGTGTATCGGGACGCCTGCCAGACCAGATGATAAGTATGCCTGACTTGTGTGGGTGGTGAGTGGTCCCATGGACGGGATGAGGACAATGACGGTGTGTGTGAAAGAGTGAATGGTGATGTCACTTACACTGGCAGTGAGTGAGGGTGTGGTGGGTTTGTGAGTGTGTGTTAGGAGTGATAAAACGAGTGGCTTACCCTGGTGGAATGAAGAAGATCATTCATCCTTTTGCGGCACTGGGTGGCTGTCTTCCTCTGCAAGGTGTTGGCGCTGACCACCGCGGCCACCGCCTCCCAGGTTGGGTTGGTGACTTTGCTGCCCATCCTGCAGCCAGGGCGGGGGTTGAGCACAACCCGGCGAGTCTCCACGGCATCCAGCAGTCGCTCAAAGGACCCGTTGTTCAAGTGGAGGAGGCTGCAGTCATTTTTCCTTTGCTGGCCACGTCTCCCAGGCAGCGGTGGTGAGCTGGTGGCGAAGAGCGGTGTGCTGGCGGCTGCTTTTTATAGATGGCGGCCTGTGTGATGCAACAGCGCAATGATGGCCGGAGGGCAAATGAGATCCCGCTCACCATAGAAATGGCTTGTTTTGCAGGAGTGAATAAATAATGAGGCCGGCTCGGGGTGATACGGCGTGAAAACCCGCCATTTTCATCGGCGGATAGGACTCCATTTTACCCACCCTCTACCGCACGTAGTGCAATTCTGGGAAAATTCCGCCCATCAGGTAGGTAGGGTGGCACGTGGGTGAAATGGGAAGTGGGTGAGGTAGCAGTTGGTTAGTGTGGCAGGTTGGTAGGGTGGCAGATGAATGAGGTGACAAGTGGGTGGTAGTTGGGTGAGAGGGGGACCCAGAAACAGGCAGTCAGCAGCACCTAGAGGATAGTGCGAGAGGAGGACCCTGGGACAGGCAGTCAGCAGCATCTAGAGGAAAGTGTGAGAGGAAGACCCCGAGCCAGGCAGTCAGCAGCACCTAGAGGAGAGTGTGAGAGGAGGGCCCTGGGATAGGCAGTCAGCAGCACATAGAGGAGAGTGCAAGAGGAGGACCGGCAAGGTCCCACATGGCAGACTGGTCAGGAAAGTGAGATACAGGAATGCAGGGGAAGGTGGCAAGTTGGATCCAAAACTGGCTCAGTGACAGGAAACAAAGAGTAATGGTTGATAGATGTTTTCATGAATGGAAAACGGTTTCCAGTGGTGTTCCACAGGGCTCAGTGTTGGGTTCTGGCTGTTTGTTGTATATATTCCCCTCGCTGAGGGGTCAATTACCAGGGGGCATACATTTAAGGTGATTGGTAGAAGGATTAGAGGGGACATGAGGAAAACCTTTTTCACCCAGAGGGTAGTGGGCATCTGGGATTCACTGACTAAGTTGGTGGTTGAGGCTGAAACACTCAACTCATTTAAAAGGTACCTGGATCTGCATCTGAAACGCTGTAACCTGCAAGGCTACGGACCAGGTGCTTGAAAGTGGGATTAAAATGAGCGGCTAGCTTCTTTATTCTCTTTTTGGCCAGCACAGGTACGATGGGCCAAATGGCCTCTTTCTGCATTGTAATTTTTCTATGATTCTAGATGGCAGGTGGGTGAGGTGGCAGGCGGTTAAGGTAGCAGATGGGTAGGAGAGCAGATGGGTGGAGGAGCAGGTGAATGAGGGGCCAGGTGAGTGAGGTGGCTGGTGGGTTGGGGGTAGTGAGTCGGATGGGGAGGGGCAGTCAGGATGGGGATTAGTCAGATAAAAGCAAAATACTGCGGATGCTGGAAATCTGTAACAAAAACAGAAAATGCTGGAAAGACTCAGCAGGCCTGGCACTCCGTGGAGGGAGAAACAGAGTTAACGTTTCAAGTCCATATGACTCTTCTTCAGAACTTAAGAGAAGTAGAAATGTGATGAAATTTATACTGTTTAACCGGGGGAGGGATGGAGCAGGTGAGGTTGGATAGAAGGCCAGCGATAGGTGGGAGCATAGGAGAGATTGACAAAGATGTCATGGACAAAAGGTCAAAAGAGTGTTAATGGTAGTGGTAAGGGCTGAAGAAGCTGCTGATAAGATAAGAAAGCAGAATGTGTGAATAGCAGGACAAGGGTAAGCACTCTGTGAAAGAACAACATGGAACAAATAACAGATGGTCCTTTTGGGGTGGGGTCAGGGGAGGGGGTGGTGGTTGGGAGAAAAAAGGATAGAAAGTGGGATAAAAGGGGGGATGAAAAGGGGATAATATAATTAATAAATTAATTAAAATAAAAATAAAAATAAATAAATAAATTTTTTAAAAATAAAAATGTGGATAAAAATAAAAATGAATTTTGAAAAAAGGGATTAAAAAAGAGGTGAGGATAGAGGAGAGAGTTCATGATCTGATGTTGTTGAACTCAATGTTAAGTCCGGAAGGCTGTAAAGTGCCTAGTCGGAAGATGAGGTGCTGTTCCTCCAGTTTGCGTTGGGCTTCACTGGAACATTGCAACAGGCCAAGGACAGACATGTGGGCTTGAGAGCAGGGTGGTGTGTTGAAATGGCAAGCGACAGGGAGGTCTGGGTCATGCTTGCGGACAGACCAAAGGTGTTCCGCAAAGCGGTCACCCAGTCTGCGTTTGGTCTCTCCAATGTAGAGGAGACCGCATTGGGAGCAATGAATGCAGTAGACTAAATTGAAGGAGGTTTGGGGCCTTGGACAATGAGGAGGGAGGAGGTAAAGGGAGGTAAAGGAGGTAAAGGGGCAGGTGTTACACCTTCTGTGATTGCATGGGAAGGTGCCATGGGAAGGGGATGGGGTATTGGGGTGATGGAGGAGTGGACCAGGGTGTCCAAGAGGAAATGGTCCCTATGGAATGCTGACAGGGGGTGAGGGGAAGCTGTGTTTGGTGGTGGCATCATGCTGGAGTTGGCGGAAATGGCGGAGGATGATCCTTTGAGTGCGGAAGCTGGTGGGGTGACGGGGGTGAGGACAAGGGGGACACTATCATGGTCCTGGGAGGGAGGGGAAGGTGTGAGGGCAGAGGCGCTGGAGATGGGTTGGACAGAGTTGAAGGCCCTGTCAACCACCGTGGGTAGAAAACCTCGGTTAAGGAAGAAGGAAGACATGTCAGAAGCGCCGTTTTGGAAAGTGGCATCATCAGAACAGATGCGACGGAGGCGAAGGAACTGAGAGAATGGGATGGAGTCCTTACAGGAAGCGGGATGTGAGGAGCTGTAGTCGAGGTAGCTGTGGGAGTCGGTGGGCTTGTAGTGAATATTGGTGGACAGTCTATCACCAGAAATGGAGACAGAGAGGTCAAGAGAGGGAAGGGAAGTGTCAGAGATGGACCATGCGAAGGTGATAGAGGGGTGGAAATTGCCTCTGCAAGATAGTGGTCAGTATGCCAGATAACAACAGCACCACCCTTGTCAGCAGGTTTGATGACAAATTCGGGGTTGGACCTAAGAGAACGAGTATGGCGAGTTCAGAAGGAGACAGGTTAGAGTGGGTGAGAGGAGCAGAGAAATTGAGACGGCCGATGTCACGCCAACAGTTCTCAATGAAAAGATCAAGGGCAGGTAAGAGGCCAGAGAGAGGGGTCCAGGTGGAGGGAGAATATTGGAGGTGGGTGAAAGGATCTATTGAACGGGGGGAGGTCCCCTGCCCAAAGAAGTGAGCACGGAGACGAAGACGGCAGAAGAAGAGTTCAGCATCGTGCCGAGCCCGGAATTCATTGAGACGAGGGCGTAAGGGTTTGAAACTGAGACCTTCGCTGAGTACTAAATGTTCAGCATCGGAGAAGGGAAGGTCAGGGGGTATGGTGAATACATGGCCAGAGCTGGGATTAGAAGATGGGATGGGGTCAGAGGAATGGGAAGGGGTCGAGGGTCCTGATGGCTGTTGGTATCAATAAGTTGTTGGAGCTTAGAACCTGAAAGGAGGGGAAAAGGTTTCTTGTTAAAGTGTCGGATGAGAACTCACTTATTTTTATTTATTTTTATTCATTTATTCATTGTTTTATCCCCTTTTTTATCCCCCTTTTATCCAATTTTTTATCCCTTTTCCCCACCACCGCCCCCTCCCCCCACCCCATTCCCAAAAGGGCCACCTGTTATTTGTTCCATGTTGTTCTTTCACAGAGTGTTTATCCTTGTTCTACTATTCACACATTCTGCTTTCTTACCTTAATGCCACTATCAGCACCTCCTTTCACCCTTACCGTGACCACTAACACCCCTTTGTCCTTTTGTCCTCTTTGTCAATGTCTCCTTTGCCTCCACCTATCACTGACCTTCTATCCAACTTCACCTGCTCCACCCCGCCTTAAACAGTATAAATTTCATTACATTTCTACCTCTCTTTAGCTCTGAAGAAGGGCCATATGGACTCGAAATGTTAACTCTGTTTCTCTCTCCACAGATGCTGTTAGACCAGCCGAGCTTTTCCAGCATTTTCTGTTTTTGTTGGGGGCTAGTCAGGACGAGTCGGAAGGTAGTCAGGTGGGTCAGGTGATTGGGGATAGTCGGGGGTGTCAGGGGTGTAGTTACCCAGGGGTTAGCCTATGATTCTTCTGACATTTCCTGGGTAACTATCCAGGTAAGTAAATTGGAACTGTCCCAAGTCTCCGACTCTAGCTCAGAGTTGGAGAGATTCACAGTGAGTCCTGGAGAGTAGCGGAATTGCCCATCGGAAGTTCAAACTTCTTGGGCAATTCCCACAGAGGTCAGTGTGTCCAGACTTCCACGGGGTTCCGACATACATCTTGGGTTGTACATCTGGTCTCTGACGATCCAGAATCAGGGCCCATTGATGTTCTACAGAACTGCCAAAGGCTTTGCAAAACATTTTTTACCAAAGAACAAAATATTATCATAACATAATTGATTCAAAATTCCAGCTAAACTGGAAAACATTTGGTGCTTCTGTTTAGTACTGAATCTTTCTCAAAAGGATGTGGAAGTGTTGCTTTTGGTGTGATTGCTGGACAATCTGGCATGTACGATGATACACTTGTTGTTTTATAGAAAGTTAGCAGCTGCTTTGTTTTTCCATAGTCCAGCTTCTCCATTTCGGCCAACTGTTGCTCAACCCTAACCATTGAAGTGACCTTGCTTTTGATTTGTTGTTTGTTGGATCAGGTGCCAAAGATATTTAAAGTCTGCGCTCTTCAAAGAGGTCATTGTTCAGCTATATTTCCCAATTTTTGCACCAATTGTCGGAATCAAGCACTTCCAGTTTGAAACTTAGGATGGGATAGATATAGAGTAAAACTCCATCTACACTGTCCCAAAAAGACACAACATCTCAGTTCGTCAAATTATCCAGACTGTAGCATTCTTCCATTTTTCTCGCCAGTCGCCATGTGGTTCCTCCAGGGAAGATTGATAAATAATGCCAATATGGGCAATATGGATACCAGGGGTTGAGTTTGCATAGCAAGTATATCAATGCATCAACAATATATTCAGCAAAGAATAGAGCACTTGCACAGGTCAATGATCAAACTCCACAATACTCCACTCATGACTATAGTGTGTGCAACTTATATGAGGATGGAAGGCTAGCGATAAGGTATTGGACATGAGTATCGATGCAGTGAGCAGGGATTGTTCAACTGATCCACTCTTCAGTGAGATGCTAGTAAACAGTTTATTGTTGTTCGAGGACCCCAGTGACCTGCTCAACGAGAGCTCTGGTTGACCCATGCATCTGACTGCAGCGCTGATGCCAAGCGTGGGCTCCTGGGAGGAGTTGTGAGCACGGTGTGAATTGCAGCCTCTCACTTACAGTGAAATGGCAAAAAGTGGGGGAAGGATGGAGGATTAACGTAAAATAAAAGCCTCACTGCAGTTGTTAGGGCAGCGAGCACAGACCTGCAGCCGGTGATGACGCAGTAGATACATGTGAATGGAGTTTCACGTTATGTTTCATAAAGGTAGTGGCATCATCTGAAGGTGTCTGTAGGGTGACATAGGAGCAGTGTATGGGGCTCTGGGCAGGAGGAGCCTGTAATCTGTGTGGACCAGCAGCTCCGTAAAATCTTTCCCTGAAGCATCGTGATTAGATACCTCCTGCACACACCCCCAGCACCTACACCCGCCTCTACAGCCTTGTAATTTCCTGAAGGACAAATTTTGATGGTCCTGCCAAAATCAATAGACTTTTGAGTGGCTTGCCGCATTTTACAGCCCCACCCCCCACCACGACAGGGCCATAAAATTACACCCAAGGTCTGTAGAACGGTCATGATGTAGGAGCATAGGAGCAGGAGTAGGCCACTCAGCCATTTGAGCCTGCTCTGCCATTCAATAAGATCATGGATAATCTGGTTGTGGCCTCAACTCTATTTGGCTGTCTGCCCCCATAACCCATGAATCCCTCGTTTATCAAAAATAAGCCCCACTCTGCCTTGAATAAATTCAGTGACTCAGCCTCCACAGCTTTCTGGGGAAGAGAATTCCACAGACTAATGACCTTTTGAGAGGAAAAAAAGTCTCCTCATCTCTGTCTTAAAAAGTAGACCTTATTCTTAAACTGTGTCCTCTGGTTCTAGTCTCTCCCACAAAATGGGAACATCCTTCCGGTATCTACCCTATCAAGTCCTCTCAGGATCTTATATGTTTCAATAAGGTCACCTCTCATTCTTGTATGGGCCAAACCTGTTCAACCTTTCTTCGTAAGACAAGCTCCTCACCCCAGGAATGAGTCGAGTGAACTTTCTCTGTACTGGCTCCAACACAATTATATATTTTTTCAAATAAGGAGACCAAACAGTACAGAGCATTCCAGATGTGGTCTCACCAATGCCCTGTACAGCTGCAGTAAAACTTCCCTACTTTTATCTTCCATTCCCCTTGCAATAAACACCAAAATTCCATTTGTCTTCCTAATCACTCACTGCACCTGCACATTAGCCTTTTGTGATTCATGCACCAAGACACCCAAATCCCTCTGCACCATGAAGTTCTGTGAAGCTATTTAAACCTCCATCCTTTTAAAAATTAAAATAAAACAGGCTGCCTGTGTCAGTGAGAGTTGGAAAAAACTGTTCTAGCAGCCACAACAGCTGTTTGTTGACATTTCTCCAAGGGCTATCATTCTGTCATTATGAGTGCTTAGCTGCTTTCCACAAACTGTAACTATCTCAATGGGTGCCGTTAATTCACAGTTTGATTAATGGCTCAAATAGGTTATTAGAGGACTAACTGCCTTTGATGTGGTGTTATGGATAGAAGTTTGTTTTTCATAAGCGATTAAGCACTTAAGAAGATTTAGAAGTTTTGAATGGGCTTTCACGAATGGGAGTATTTTTTAATGCAGTGAAGGCTGTAATAGATATTTAGCCCTTTATTTTCTTTAATCTCATCATGGTTCCTGTGGTCTGCCCATGGTAGATACTGGGTGAGCTGGCATGCAGAATGTAAGTCCAAGGATGGAAGGTAGGTTAGCATGGGTTGGAATTAATTTAGCATGGGTGCTATTAGGGGTTGGGAGATGATGGGTGTGAGGGATGAAGGCTAGAGGGCCTAAAATGTAACAAAACAACTGAGACAAATCACCAGAGAACCAAGGGAGGCTGTTTAAAAGGCCACCCCTCTGGCCACACCCAATCTGCATCCAGGAGCGGTGAGCCAGACTCTATCCCACACCCGCCCCCACAGAATGCAGATCACAACATTCGGGGGAATTTCTTCCATGGTGGGTGTGGTGAGCTGGGCCTTAATGTTTTATGGGCCTTGGTCAACTCACCTCTAAGTCTGAGCTGCTCTAAAGTAAATAAAAAACAACTCATTAACTAAAACTACCTGAGCAGCTGAGAGTCTCTAAGCAAGGAATGAACCTCATAGCTCTCCTCTGAACCTTTCTCCAAGGTCATTTTATCACCTGCCATGTGAAAGTAAGAAGACTGGATGCAGCAGTCCAGGTGTCGTCTGACCAATGATTTGTTTCATGGCAGAAGTCGTGTCAAGATAGGTTTCTCGGAGCCTATGGTCCAAGGAAGTCATTGCTCTTTGTGCCTCTACAGGAGATCAAACAAAAAAAATTACATTTTATTTTAGTGATTCTGAGCTCCACTATTGCACCCTTCGATGTTTAATAATTACACTGGGGGTGTAGGCATCCTGCACCTTATCACACAGGCACCGGCTATTATCCAACTACTGATGGAAGTTCCTTGGCAACTGGTCCTGTACGACCTGGTACCTAATGCGAATGACATTCATTCAGAAATGATTCTAAGATCACAAAGTGAAGGTTGCTATGATCTCATAACTTGGGGCACTTCTCAGACATCCTGGCGTGCACCCTTTCAAGAACAATAACTTCAGCCCCAATTATGACCCCACACGCTCAATTTGAATGGGTTAAAATTGTGGCAGCGCCTCACACATACACCTCACACACATAAAGTAAATCATCCTCACACACTTCTTCTTTATGCTTCCTGCCATTTTAACAGGCACAGTTTGGACAAGAAGTGTAGGCCCTGTCCCCATCCAAAAGTCGGGTTCTGATTATGTCACTCAGACTGCTATTATTTTAACCCTGGGTCACGTGATTTGTGCACTTTGCAGGTCACACCCAGGGTCGAACAGCACAAGAAAGCTTTAGGCTAGAAGGTGACTAGTTGAGTAGACATTTTTAACTCCCAGAATATTTGGGCCCCACAAGTGACCTTTGAGGTGGAACTTGCCCATTGTCCCCTTACCCTCTCAGTTATGGTGATTGGTTCTGAACCTCATAATAACCTTATTTCAGGCACTATTTCCCTAGATTCCTGGCAGAGTCCCACAGCTGTGTGATTTCTCACTGGGTTTAGGCAGGAGTCGGTCCTGGACTATGGTAATGAGTCCCAGGAGTTATGTTGTCCTGGGATTCATCCCAGTGAGTCAGACCCCTTGTTCCTCCATCCTCAACACTGAGATCCCATCCTGAAATAAAATCAGAACTTCTCCATCCACACCTGACACAGGTTAGCTGCGGAGTAAAGATCCCAGTCCTCAGCCCAAGTGAGAACAGAACACCTACTGTATAAGAGTGGCTGTCTTCCATTCCCAACATTCTTTGATTAATTGTCCACCCAGCAACCCATCAATGCTAAATTTGCTTTGTAGAATAGTAACTGCCTTTCAACATATGACATGAAACACATTATTTATTATTTATTTATTTAGCAAATGCAAATCCCCAAAGCCAAGCGACAGCCTCCTCGTTTGCTGAGTTTAAGGTGATTAGTCTGTCACTTAGTTTTTAGAGGAGACATTCCTCGGTAATGTGCAACATTGTTTGTGTCTCTGCACAAGGGGTTTGTAATGAGGCCCCAGCAGTGGAGATTGGCTGCACAGGGGCCCTGGCCTGTTCTGAATTTGTTTTGCAAGGATCACTGTTGCTGTGTTCAAAGCCTGCCATTCGACAGATAGAGCTTGGCACAAGGAACTTGTTAGTGACTTCCTGTGTTTCCCATTCCTTGATCTAAAGAATGTCTGCTGGTATATCTTGCTCAGTGAGGTTGCTCCAAATGGGAAACCGAAATGGAAGGCGGGCAGTAGGAGGATTGAACAGGTCATCATGGAGTGTTAAGTGAGATACAGGTCATCATGGAGTGGTAAGTGAGATACAGGTCATCATGGAGTGGTAAGTGAGGTGCAGCACAAATGGTTTCAACCAGCTTGTGGGCTTTTGTCAGTTGGCGGATGTGTGGCAGAGTGATGTTTGTGAGGACAGGAAACCAGGGGAGAGGTGTTGAGTGGAGAGTTCCAGTTATGATGCGCATTGTTGCATTCAATTGAGTGTCAAATAGATGTGTGTGATGACCTTTGCCAGACAGGTGCACAGCACTCTGCTGTGGAGTATGATAGGGATGAGGTCTGGAAAGTTGTTACAGCAGCATCCCACGTAGATCCAGCTAGTTTGGTTAGTGGATTGTTTCTGGTTTTGACCTTTGCTGCTGTTTTCTTCAGATGTTCCCAGAAGGACAGAGTCCTAACAAGAGTCACTCCCAAGTATGTTGGTTTCAGATCATGCTTCAGTCTCTGGCGATCCATGTAGATATGCAATTACTCTGGATATAGTTTTAGAGAGATTCAACGTGAGACGCCATGTGCTACAGTAGTCCGTCAACTTTCTAAGATCTTCATTAAGGATCTGGTCCAGAGTGCACAAAGATGGAGTTTGGGTAGCACAACAGATGTCATCAACATAGATGAACTTCTTGTTGTATCCAATGATACACGTAGGAGCGCGAGATACCTCTGAAACATGTGTAAAAGTAGCAGATGAAGGGGAGCTCTTGAGTTAGGTGACAGCAAATGCTATGGGTCTGTGCCACCAAGAACTAGGCTGAAAATGTTCAAATTCATTTCATGTTGGGCCCTAACAGCCAGCAGCTTTAAACCACTTCAATAAGTGCTAAATAAAAAAATTGGCAGCTCCCTTTGCAAGTTGGCTTTGGTTATTGGCAGGCTGTCCAACACATTGAACGAATAAAATGTTTGAAAACTTCTCTGTATCATGCAGGTTATTTGAACATTGAACCCATGTTTGGCAGAGTGTTGTCATTAAACATCACAATGTACAATGTCCTTTTGGTAAACAGCTTCAAAAACACAACACTTTAGCAAAATCTTCTTTGTATACCTGACAGGGCTTTTTGATCCACAGTTTCTCCATTTTCCAGTCAAGATCACAGCTCTGCAGCACTGGCCAGTCATGACTTATAAAAGCACTTTTTAATACTTTTGATTGCTGTGGGAATGTAAACGTATAGAAAGCTATTTGTCAACCCCCTGTGATTCACCAACATTAAAACAACCTCTGTGCTTCACAGGGCTTGTCACTGAATCATCATCGACACCGTGCACTGGTGGATGCAGTGCTTCCTCGCTACATTCCATTTCAGATCTTCCCTCCTCATCAGTTCGAGAAAGGAACAAGCTGGGCTCACCAAAGAGAAGGCTGTTAGAGGTGGGGAATAGAACACATTCCCTTTCAGGCCCCTCTGTTCTTTTCATGAATTCAGATATCAAGCACTATAGCACACCCAGGTTGGTGCAGATTAGAGCATTCTCAACACTAGCCCAGTAAATACCCCCAAGATTAGCCTCCCAAGAGCATTTCCCACGCCTACTAACCAGATGTCAGTGTGGCTCAGTCTGCAGCACTCTGGCCTCTGAGTCAAAAAGTCAAAGTCCCATTCCAGAGGTCAATGCACAATCTAGATTGAGGGAACACTGTACTGTGGGAGATGTCATCTTTTGGACGAGACATTAAGCTGAGGTGTCATATATCTGCTCATGTGCATATTAAAATGTGATGACAATCTTTGATATGGAACAGCTAGGTCAGTTGTTCTAGTCAATATTCAAACATAACACCTATTTATTGCTTCAATGATTTAAGGTGCTATATAAACACAAGTAGGTTAATTGTCAACTCTGATGGAGCGGGGAACTGACAGAGCAGGTGAATCACCCTATATAAGCGCAGCCTGATTGTGCATTCCACTGAAGTTTGGATGGACTGTCTGACAGGCAGCTCATCTGAGACTGACAGCATTAAGCCCATTCTCCCTTAAGTTTCTACCCCAAACTCTTTTGTTTATCCGTGTAACATTACCAATTCAAGGTGGATTTATGCTAAAACCTCCATGCTGGAGCTGGACTGAGAGGGTCCAAACACACATCACAAGGCCGCATTGGAATCCATGAACTCCAACTAATCCACAGCTCCACCCACTTCCCAAATATACACTCTTGATCAATGTGCAGAACACACGTCTTGTAAAGGTTTCAGGGGATTTACTCCTCCTTGCCCACCTCTAACTCTGCCTCAGCTACATCACCTGGCTGTGCTGGTGCTCAAATGTTCCTCTTCACTCTCTGGGTTCTGCAAAAAGGCCCCACCATAACCTTGAACATCCTAGCTCCATCCTTGTGCAGGCTAGATCTCCTCAAACTGCAAGGTAAAAGCAAAATACTGCAGATGCTAGAAATCTGAAACAAAATCTGAAAATGTTGGAAAAACTCAGCAGGTCTAACAGCATCTGTGGAGAGAAAGACAGAGTTAACGTTTCAAGTCCATATGACTTCTTCAGAGCTAAAGAGAGCTAAAGAGCTCTGAAGAAGTCATACAGAGTCGAAAGGTTAACCCTGTCTTTCTCTCCACAGATGCTGTTAGACCTGCTGAGCTTTTCCAGCATTTTCTGTTTTTGTCTCCTCAAACTATGTTTGGATACAAAGAAATCGACTGTTGTTCTGAGAAATTTTGTGGTTATCAACAATTATTCATACATCACATATTATCTCCATATTTGGGGAATGGAATCCTTTGTGTTTGATGTGGAGTTTTAGAGGTTTCTTGTATCTCAAAGTGTTTATAGTGAAGCATACCATTCATTTATAGAATTGCAAAACATGAAAGTTCTAATTTCTCCCTGATTATAATTGAAGGGTGTGGGTGAACATTACCGACTGAAGCTCTCTTGTGAATTGGAGTATCTTGTGACACAGAGAAACTACGGGCAGTTATGACTGCTTATGTTATGTTATTTCACCCCTCAGGTAGAACGACGAGGCCTGACTCAAAAAGTATCACATCCAAGAAGCATTGACCAGGAGCTTTCTGCAGTGACTGTCCAGATTATCACATCTTTCAAGGAGATCAATGTGACTTATCCTACAAAAGGCCATGTTACACATTCCACATAGACAGCACTGTAAACTTGGCTAAAACCTGTTGGAGTGCTTCGCTAAGAGAACAGCAGTTGACTGGTGCAAGGTGTAGAGGATGGTGGGAGAGTGGAGTATGGTGGGGTGGAGTTGGATGGGCTAGAGTTAGATGGGGGGGTAGGATGCAGTGGGGTTGAAAGAGGTAAGATTAGATAGAGTGGGGTTAGATGGGTTGGGGTGGGGAGGAGTAAGGTTGGATGAAGTGGGGTTAGTTGAGATGGATGGGGTGGAGTTGAATGGGGTGGGATTAGAGTGGAGTTAGAAGGGATGGGGTGGGGAGGAATGAGGTTGGATGAGTTGGGTTTGAGGTTGGATGGGGTGGGATTGGATGAGGTGGAGTTAGATGGAGTGGGATTGGATGAGGTGGAGTTAGATGGGGTGGGATTGGATGAAATGGGGTTCGATGGGGTGGGATTGGATGAGATGGGGTTAGATGGGGTAGGATTGGATGAGGTGGAGTTAGATGGGGTGGGATTGGATAAAGTGGAGTTAGATGGGTTGGGATTAGAAGAGATGGGGTTAGATGACCTTGCTCACTCAGCAAAATCCTACTCTGCCGTTAGAAATTTGGACCTCAGCAAGTTTACAGAGTCTTAGGGGTCCAGGTCAGGTGGGCCTGCAAGGTGCCTGATTGAGGTATCTATAGCAACATGGTTCAGAGCATAGAATCATAGAACCATAGAAAAATTACAGCACAGAAGGAGGCCATTTGGCCCATCTTGTCCATGCCAGCCCGAGGACACCCAGGTGCTCTTTCTAATCCCACCTTCCTGCACCCGGCCCACGGCCCTGCAGTTTACGGCACTTAAGGTGCAGGTCCAGGTACTTTTTAAATGAGTTTAGAGCTTCTGCCTCTACCACCAATTTGGGCAGCGAATTCCAAACACTCACTACCCTCTGTGTAAAAAAATTCTTCCTCATGTCCCCCCTACACCTTCTGCCACTTATCTTGAATCTATGTCCCCTGGTTCTAGAATTCTCCACCAAGGGAAACAATTTTATCCTGTCCACTCTATCTATTCCCCTCATAATTTTGTACACCTCAATCAAGTCACCTCTCTGCCTTCTTTGTTCTAAGGAAAATAACCCCAACCTATCCAATCTCTCCTCGTAGCTACACTGTTCTAACCCTGGCAACATTCTTGTAAACCTCCTCTGCACTCTCTCCAGAGCTATTATGTCCTTCCTGTAATGTGGTGACCAGAACTGCACACAATACTCCAGTTGTGGCCTCACCAGTGTTTTATACAATTCCAACATTATATTCTTCCTTTTATATTCTATATCTCTGCCAGTGAAGGAGAGCATTCCATATGCCTCCTTGAACTCTGCCTTCAGGGACCTGTGTACTTGTACACCAAGATCTCTCACTTCATCTACCCCTCTTAGTATATTCCCATTTATTGTGTAATCCCTGTAACTGTTTGACCTCCCTAAATGTATGACCTCACACTTCTCTATGTTAAAATCCATCTGCCACTTTACCGCCCACTCCACCAACCCATCTATATCGTTTTGGAGATTATGGCTATCCTCTACACTATCCACTACTCGGCCAATCGTTGTATCATCTGCAAATTTCCCAATCATGCCCCACCACGTTCACGTCCATATCGTTAATATATAACACAAACAGCAAGGGTCCCAACACCGAGCCCTGTGGAACACCACTTGAGACAGCTTTCCATTCACAAGGGCACCCATCGGCCATTACCCTTTGTTTCCTGTTACAAAGCCAACCTTTTATCCAGTTTGCCACCTTACCCTGAATCCCATGGGCTTTTACTTTCCTGACCAATCAGCCATGTGGAACCTTGTCAAATGCCTTGTTAAAATCCGTGGACACAACATTGCACTACCTTCAAAGAACAAAGAACAAAGAAAAGTACAGCACAGGAACAGGCCCTTCGGCCCTCCAAGCCTGCGCCGATCATATTGCCCGTCAACTAAAACATTTTGCACTTCCGGGGTCCATATCCCTCTATTCCCATGCTATTCATGTATGTGTCAAGCTGCCTCTTAAACACCACTATTGTACCTGCTTCCACCACCTCCTCTGGTAGCGAATTCCAGACACTCACTACCCTCTGCGTAAAAAAACTTGCCCCACACATCTCCTCTAAAGTTTTCTCCTCTCACCTTAAATCTATGTCCCCTAGTAATTGATTCTTCCACCCTGGGAAAAAGGTTCTGACTATCTACTCTGTCCATGCCACTCATAATTTTGTAAACTTCTATCAAGTCGCCCCTCAATCTCCATCGCTCTAGTGAGAACAATCTGAGTTTCTCCAATCTCTCCTCATAGCTAATAACCTCCAGACCAGGCAGCATCCTGGTAAACCTCCTCTACACACTCTCCAATGCCTCCATATCCTTCTGGTAATGTGGCAACCAGAATTGCACGCAATATTCCAAGTGTGGCCTAACCAAGGTTCTATACAGCTGCAGCATGACTTCCCAGCTTTTATACTCAATACCCCTGCCGATGAAGGCAAGCATGCCATATGCCTTCCTGACTACCTTATCCACCTGCGTTGACACTTTCAGTGACCTGTGAACCTGTACACCCAGATCCCTCTGCCTATCAATGCACTTAAGGGTTCTGCCATTTACTGTATAATTCCTACCTGTATTAGACCTTCCAAAATGCATTACCTCACATTTGTCTGGATTAAACTCCATCTGCTATTTCTCCGCCCAAGTCTCCAATCGATCTATATCCCATTGTATCCTTTGACAATCCTCTTCACTATCTGCAACTCCTCCAACCTTAGTGTCGTCTGCAAACTTACTAATTAGCCCAGTTACATTTTCCTCCAAATCATTTACATATACTACAAACAGCAAAGGTCCCAGCACTGATCCCTGTGGAACTCCACTAGTCACAGCTCTCCATTCAGAAAAGCACCCTCCCACTGCTACCCTCTGTCTTTATGACCAAGCCAATTCCGTATCCGTCTTGCCAGCTCACCTCTGATCCCGTGAGACTTTACCTTCTGTACCAGTCTGCCATGAGGGACCTTGTTAAAGGCCTTACTGAAATCCATGTAGATAACATCCACTGCCCTTCCATCGTCAATCATCTTTGTCACTTCCTCAAAAAACTCGATCAAATTTGTGAGGCAAGACCTTCCTTTAACAAATCCATGCTGACCATCCCTGACTAGTCCATGCCTTTCCACATGACAGTTAATCCTCTCTCTCAGGATTGATTCTACTAATTTGCTCACCACCGATGTAAGACTAACTGACCTACAATTGTTTGGCATTTCCTTTGGTCCCTTTTTAAACAATGGAACATCAGTGATACATACAATAGACAGCTGAGAAACAGGCCATGCCGCCCTACTGAGCTATGACGGTGATTATCTCCACTTGAGCCTCCTCCCATCTTATGTCATCCTACACAATCAACATATTGTTCTGAAACTTCGTCCCTCATGAGCCCATCAAGCTTTCCCTTAAGTGCATTTATGCTATTCGCCTCAACTACTAGTCTTTGAGTTAATGGTTCAAAACCTACTATTACACTGCAGAAATTGAAGTGACCTTAATGAGTTCAGGAAATTGCCTCTTCCTGTCCCAATTTATTTCTCAAGATGATTGACCTATCGCATTAGGAACAGAGCTCATATTCACAGTGACATGGGCAGCAGGAAAGGTCTATTCATGATTCCTCGCTCACTGAGGTGGAAATTGGACCTTGCAAAGCCTAAAATTGGTGCTGCTGGGCTGATTTTTGGAACTAACAATTCAAGATGCCGCAAAGACATCAGAATTCATATTGATAATATTTAAGATATACTGGGCAGCCTCCTAAAATAGGCATTAGGCTTCTTATACATGCTAATAAGGGGCTTGATGTGTGTTTGAAGCCCCTTCTCAGGGAATTTGGCCATTGGGCCTACGCCGCTCATGTTTGCCAGGCCTATGAGTAGCTGTCAGTGAAAAGACAAGTGTTTTATTTTGGGTTTCAGGAGGGGCAGGGCTGCTCCTCCCAACTCAACACACATCCTCGGGCCTCTGTCCACTTGTGATCATCTCCCCTTCCTTTGGCCAGCTGCTGACAAGGCAAGCAGCCTATCATTGATCTTCCACATTGATCTTTATAAGAAGAAGTGAGTTGCCAGTAGAGGCGCAGATTTTGTCCGCACCTTGCCCAATAATATGATTGAGACCTGAACCCTAATCCCTATCCAGTCCTCAGGCAGATTTGGGCATGCACTCTGTGCATACACTTAGCTCATTTCAAGCCCAAAGGCTGGCCTTAGAGAATTTATGCCCCAGTGAACACCCTAGCTTGGTTATACTGTTGCCATGGCAACTTTTAAGTATGGATCCAGTACAGTCCTAGCCAAATGTCGAATTAGGGGGCAGGTGAGTGGCGAGAATACCAGTCACAATTCACTGTCAGGTATGCCATCTTAGTGAAGGAATTACACAGAGGGAGCACCAAGTTGGTTAAAAAAAGTGATATGCTTCCTTAAAGAGCAAGATGCCATTGAAGTAGTTAAAAAAAAAAGCTCAACCTCTCTCTCCTCCCGTTTATTTAGGCAGAACCACAGCCTGGTTCTGATTTTGAATAATTAGAATCATATTTCTATGTTGTGTAACCTCAATGAACCAATCGGGTTTGGTTTCCCTCTTCTGACCCCAGCGTTAAGAAAAATAAATTGACCAGTTCCAGCCAACTGGGTTGTTTACACATTGCACAGCACAAACAGCAACCAACACTGGACTATAGAATATATTTTCCAGTTATTCACCAACCTCTTTTCCTGTACTTACATAGAAATTACGGCACAGAAACAGGCCATTAAACCCAACTGGCCTTTGCTCCACACAAGCTTCCCCCAGCCTTCATTTAATTTGAACACCATGTGCTTCTAATCTTTCTCCTTAAATGTATTTATATTATCCACCTCAACTACTCCTTGTGGTAGTGAGTTCCACATTCTAACCACTCTCATGTCACACAGTGTCAGCCATGGCTCAGTGGTAGGACTGTCAGAGTCAGAAGGTTGTGGGTTCAAGGCCGACTCTGGAGGCTTGTGCACAAGTTCCAGGATATAAGGGAGTGCTGCACTCTCAAATATGCTGCCTTTCAGAGGAGACATTAAACTGAGGCCCTAATTGCCTTCTAATATGGACATAGAAAATCACACAAGGCTATTCAAAGAAGCACAGGGCAGTTCTCTCTGATAAGTTAGCAATTATTCCTCCCCAGATCAACATCATTGAACCAGATTATCAGATTCATATCACATTGCAGTTGGTGAATCTTGCTATGCACTGATTGGCTGTCCTGCATTCTGACAGTGACTGCAATTTTGAAGTATTTCAGTGGCGGCCAAAGTGCTTTGAGACACCATGAGGGATTTAAAGGTGCTATAGAAATATAAACCTTTTTGTTGTCCCTTTGGGTGAAGTGTCTCCTGAATTCCTTACTGGATTTATAAGGAAACATTTGAAATTTACGGCCCCTCATTCTGGGCTCCACAGTTAGAAACATTTTGTCTACAACTAGCCAATCAAAATCTTTCCTAATTTTAAATACATCTATTTGGTGATCCCTCAGCCTTTTTGTTCTTTCAGTCTTTCCCAATAGTTATAAATTCTCAGTTCTGTTCCCAATTGTGGGCTGTAACTGAACTGGCATTCTCCAAAATCATCCACAACATCAGCTTGCATTTATAGAGTGCCTTTAATGTAGTAAACATGTCCCAAGGCATTTCGCTGGAGGGTTATCAAATAAAACTTTGACACCCAAACCACATAAGGGGCATTAAGACAGGTGATCAAATGCTTGTTCAAGGTGACAGATTCTCAGACCACCGCAAACCAGGAGAGATTTGGGGAGGAAATTTCAGAACTTTGGGCCGAGACAGCTGAAGGCATGGCTTTCAATGTTGTTTTTTAATTCTTTCATGGGGTGTGAGCATCGCTGGCAAGGCCAGCATTTGTTGCCCATTCATAGTTGCCCTTGAGAAGGTGGTAGTGAGCTACAGTCCATGTGGTGGAGGTACACCCACAGTGCTGTTAGGGAGGGAGTTCCAGGGTTTTGACCCAGTGACAGTGCAGGAACGGTGATATATTTCCAAGTCAGGATGGTGAGTAGCTTGGAGGGGAACTTGGAGGGTGGTGTTCCCATGCATCTGCTGCCCTTGTTGATGGTAGAGTTTGCGGGTTTGGAAAGTGCCGTCGAAGGGGGCTTCGTGTGTTGGAAGGTGCTGCCGAAGGGGGCTTGGTGAGTTGATGAATTACTGAATGGTAGACGAGGAAAGTTAAGGACGTGTAAAATGCCAGAATTAGAGGAACACAGAGATCTCGGAGGATTGGAAGGCTGAAGAAGGCACCAAAGATAGGGAGCATATGAGGTCTCAGAGGCATTTGAACACAAGGATGAGAATTTTAAACATCGTGGGAGCTTGAGGAGAGACAGCGCTGCTTTTTCAATGACATGAGAGATCATATGCTGCAATAGATATTACGTAATACATCCTTGCATAGTGGGTCAGAGTTTTCCGCTAACTCTGTAACTCCTCCCCAGGATAACATTTATTATTACGGGCTCGAAACGTCAACTGTATCCCTATCCGCAGATGCTGTCAGACCTGCTGAGTTTTTCCAGGTATTTTTGTTTTTGTTTAACATTTATTATTATTGTTGCATGCCACCACTGATCACCACGTTGTGTTATGGGTTCGTTTGGATTCTCAATGATGAGATCTTGAGACTTGTATGGTTAAATATAAACCATTTATTGTTAATATTTAACTATGTACATATCCCAGTTAATGTTGTGCATGGCGGTGCTGCCATGCAGGTAGGCTGCTTCTAGACTGTTCTCTCAGTCTATTACCATGTGACTCTATACATTATACCATGGGTGATGCTAATTTCCAGTCCCATTTTAACCCTTGCTCTGCTGAGTACCTTTATATTACAATGGCATGCAGGCACACATGGCATCATATAACAATTCTCCTCTTACAGAGTTGCAGAATCCAGCCACACCCTGGATATACAAACTCCAGCAAAGAAAGGGAGGGAACACTATCACCTTGCAAAGACTGAACATTTTCAGCTGATGGTCATTCTTCCACTAGTGTAAAAGAAAAAACTTGCATTTTTTTCACACCTCTCACTACCTCAGGGCATCCCAAAGTGATTCATACAGCCGCTGAACCAAGACTTGAACCACTTGGTGACCCCATTTGGATCTATGTTTCCCAAAGCTCTCCATCATTAAAGTTTTCCTCACCTCATGTCTGGGAGTGCTGCAGACTAATGGATTGCTTTAATTAGTCTATTATGGTTGTATCCTGTAACTACCAGGAAAGACAAAAGAGAGCTGGATGGGCCTTTGCTCAGTAATTCCCTTGTCCCTATTTGCCAGCTTATTGTCTGTAGCTGTTGACTTCAATTTCCTGAGTCACAATTATTGGCTTTGAACACAAATGGACAAACATCAAAGTCAGCGTTGCATCACAGAGAGAGTCCCAGGGCTGCTGAAAACAAAAACTCCTTACTGATTGAGCAATAGAACATTCCGGCAAAGCAGAAACAGGAGCTGGTTCCATTCGATGTAACTTTTGATATCAATGAAACATTGGCTTGGGTCAGCCTGGCGTGTTGTGGGATTTAAAAGTGGTTCTTGAACACACAGACTGGGCAGAAGTTGGCCAAGTCTCCATTTAGCACTGATTCTCACAAATTGTGTTTGCTTCAGTCAGACTTTCATGCTCAATGACGCAGCCCATCAAACTGTCATGACAAGAACTGCTTATGGAGCAGAGTGGATGCATCATTTCACATCTTGATGGCACATGCTCCAATTGTAAAACATATTGACTAACTGGAAACATCGTGCTGTTTAACTGATGGCTCACCACCTTCACAGGGCTAACGTCATGGACCTAATGGACCAGAAGTGTCATTCTTAAGCAGGTTCACATGATGCCCTGGTTCTTTATTACGCAAACTTCTCGCTCATTAACTCCTTTTGCAATTCACTCCCTGTTAAAACAGTGCTCTTCCAAAAAATGCCCCATGTACAGGGAGATAATGGCCTCATGGGGGAATTTTGGGTTAGAAAAGAAAGTTAGTCATTTCATGGATATCAAATACACATATGTCATTAGGTTCATTATTATGAAACATATGTTTGTCTAGATGAGGGATGGCAGTGCTATAGAATGCAGCATATTCCATTTCAGGTACCCAGTGTGAGCATCAGCCACTCCCAGGAGAGGTACAGAGGTACAGCACGGGGTTAGACACAGAATAAAGCTCCCTCCACACTGCCCCCGTCAAACACTCCCAGGACAGGTACAACACAGGGTTAGATACAGAGTAAAGCTCCCTCTATACTATCCCCATCAAACTATCCCCATCAAACATTCCCAGGGCAGGAACAGCACGGGGTTAGATACAGAGCAAAGCTTCCTCTGCACTCTCCCCATCAAACACTCCCAGGACAGCAACAGCACGAGGTTAGATACAGAGTAAAGCTCCCTCTATACTATCCCCATCATATACTCCCAGGACAGGAACAGCACGGGGTCAGATACAGAGTAAAGCTCCCTCCACACTGTCCCCATCAAATGCTCCCAGGGCAGGAACAGCACAAGGTGAGATACAGAGTAAAGCTCCCTCCACACTGTCCCCATCATACACTCCCAGGGCAGGAACAGCACGGGGTTAGATACAGAGTAAAGCTCCCGCCACACTGTCCCCATCAAATGCACCCAGGACAGGAACAGCACAGGGTGAGATATAGAGTAAAGCTCCATCTACACTGTCCCTATCAAACACTCCCAGGACAGGTATAGAAGAGCACAGAATAGTAATTAGTTTGGGGAGGAGGTGTGCAAATATGGTCAGGTGGCAGAATTGTAACTGAGCCAAAGAGTAAGATAGGGCAGGAAGTAGTGTCACAAAGAGGAGGATGGAACCAAGAGTGGTACGCTTGAGAAGGGGAGCATTAGCATTAAGTGTGATGGTTGGAGGTAGGCAAGGAAAGACAGCCTGGGCTATTAGCAGAGGGTGGGGATGATGGGTGGAGTCTGGCAATCAGAATAGGGGTGTTGGGGAAAGAGTGCCTAAAGATCAAGGGGGTGGGGGAGTGGGTGTTGGATGATCCGGGGGTTGTTGGAGATAGTGAGTCTGGTGATCGGGTACTGTTGGGGGAGGGTGGTAGGCAAGGTTCGGGTAGGGTGAAAGTTTCCGTCAGAGGCCTGGGGGTTGAGGGTTTGGGGGCACTACTGCTTCACCTGGCCCATAGGGAGCTCGTAGCTTCTATCACAGATCAACAATCGGGAATCTGGTGGTCTGAGGGATGGGGAGGTGGTGTCTGCCTATCAGGTGAGTGTTAGGTGAACATTCATGGGATCTGAGCATTGTTGCCTTGACCAACATTTATTGCCCATCCCTAACTGCCCTTGAGAAGGTGGTGGTGAGTGCCTTCCTGAACCTAATATATCAGATTTGTACCTTTCAGAGGCCTGTGGTGCTACTGGAACCAGGCAACAGACACCACTGGTTACAGGAGATAGCAACTCTTTCCTTTGTCAATTTGGTGACTCTGAAGAGAACCATTGCTGCACTTGGTGCTGAAGTTCGGTTTTAGGATCTCTCCCTGCAGATGTGGCGGGTCTGCTGGATTTCTTTGGGCATGATGGTAAGTTGCTTGGCATGGATGGCACACATTGGTTTGTGTCCTCAAACAGCCTCACCAGGTAAGCCTCGCTGGCTTCCTACAGGGCCATAATGGTCGAGCTCTGGAAGTGCAGGTCTGTCCTGAGTGATCTCTCGCACCAGGCGCTGGAAGGACAGTTTGCAGATGAGCAGCTTGGTGGATTTCTGGTAGTGATAGACCTCCTTCAGAGCCACACACATATGAACATACAAATCAGGAGCAGAAGTAGGCTATTCAGCTCTTTGAGCCTATTCCAACATTCAATAAGATCATGGCTGATCTGATGTTATATCCCATATCCTTTGACTCCCTTGTCAATCAAGAATCTATCTAACTTAGCCTTAAAAATATTCAAAAGTCCTACCTCCATCAATCTCTGGTGAAGAGAGTCCCACAGGCTAAGGAACATCTGAGGGAAGAAATTTCTCATCTTCTCCGTCTTAAGTGGGAGACCCCTTATTTTTAAATTGTGTCCCCTAGTTCTCGTCTCTCCCACGAGGGGAAACACCCTCTCAGCATCCACTCTGTCAAGTCCCGTCAGGATCTTATTTGTTTTAAGAAGATCACCTCTCATTCTTCTAAACTCCAATGGGAATAGGCCCAACCTGTCCAACCTTTTCTTGTAAGATAACGCCCCCATCCAGGAATCAGTCAAATGAACCTTCTCTGAACTGCTTCTAATGCAATTGTATCCTATCTTATGTCAGGAGACCAAAACTGTACACAGTACTCCAGATGTGGTCTTACTAATACCCTGTATAACGGTAGTAAAACTTACCAACTTTTATGAAAGCAAAATACTGCAGATGCTGGAAATCTGAAACAAAAACAGAAAATGCTGGAAAAACTCAGCAGGTCTGGCAGCATCTGTGGAGAGAGAAACAGAGTTAACGTTTCAAGTCCATATGACCCTTCTTCAGAGCATTGACCAGCATAATATGGACACAGACACACACATAGACACAGACCCTACTAAAATTCCAATTTAACAATAATTTCTAATAATATTATAGACATTAATACCTCTTCGTGACACTCTTCACAACTTTGTGTCATCAGCACATTTAGCAATCATACACTAGGTCACTTCATCCTAGTCATCGATGTAGATTGTAAATAGTTGTGGCCCCAGCACTGATCCCTGTGGCACTACACCAGTTACAGCTTGCCAGCCCGAAAATGCCCCAGGTATCGCTACTCTCTGCTTCTGTTAGCTAACCATTCTCTATCCATGCTTATATGTTACCCCCTGCACCATGAACTCTAATTTTGGCAGTAACCACGTAGCTCCTTAACAAATGCTTTTCAGAAATCCAAGTACACCACATCCACAGGTTCACCTTTATCTAGGTTTCTTGTTACTTCCTCAAACAACTCTAATAAATTAGTCAGTGCTAGTTCTGTGGCAGTGAGGCTTCTTCAGTCTACCTATGGTTGTAGCTCTTCCAGGTCGCTCTGTCAGGGACCACCCTAAGCAGTAATTGGCTGGAACCCAGTAAGTTTAAACTGCCTCCTGACTATGAAACAAAACGTTGGAAACTATTGGCCACAATTGGCTGATCTTTATTTATTCATCAATTTCAAAACGACTGCTCATTTCAGCGCAGGAAACAACCACCGCAACAGAAGAAAATTTGGTTTTATTCTGCATATTAACACGATCATTTACCAAAAAAATTCACAACCCCGTTCTCTGTTTCTGTAACCCCAATTGGGGTCGTGACCAACAGTTTGGGGGCCACTCTTCCAGGTGGTAGAGGTCATGACTTGGAAGGTGCTGTTGAATGAGTTGCCGCAGTGCATCTTGTCTATGGTGCACATTGTTGCCACTGTGTGTCGGTGGTAAGGGAAGAAATGTTTAATGTGGTTGATGGGGAGCCACTCAAGTGGGCTGCTTTGTTGTGGATGATGTTGAGTTTCTTGAGTGTTGTTGGAGTTGCACTCACCCAGGCAAGTGGAGAGTATTTCATCACACTCCTGACTTGTGCCTTGTAGATGGCTTTGGGGAGTCAGGAAGTGAGTGGTAACCCCCAGGATGTTGATAGTGGGAGATTCAGTGATGGTAATGCCATTGAATGTCAAGGGGCGACGGTTAGATTCTCTCTTGTTAGAGATGGTCATTGCCTGGCACTTATGTGGTGTGAATGTTATTTGCCACTTGTCAGCCCAAGCCTGAATATGGTCCAGGTGTTGCTGCATTTGGACACGGACTACTTCAATATCTGAAGAGTTACGAATGGTGCTGAACATTGTGCAATCATCAATGAACATCCCCACTTTTGATCTTATGATGGAAGGAAGGCCATTGTTGAAGCAGCTGAAGATGGTTGTGCCGAGGACACTACCCTGAGGAACTCCTGCAGTGATGTCCTGGAACTGAGGTGGTTGGCCTCCAACAATCAGAACCATCTACCTTTGTGCTGGGTATGACTCCAACCAGTGGAGAGGTTTCCCCCTGATTCCCAGTGAATTCAGTTTTTCCGGGGCTCCTTGATGCCACACTCGGTCAAATGCTGCCTTGGTGTCAAGAGCAGTCACTCTCACCCCACCTCTGGAGTTCAGCTCTTTGATGCATGTTTGAACCAAGGTTGTAATGATAAAATGATTGCTGCTCCCTACATGTTTTCCTACTGACACTTGATCCACTTGGCCCACCTCATTCCCAAGAACCAGGCTTAGCAATGCATCCTTTCTCATGGAAACATACTGATCTAGAAAATTCTCCTGAATACACCCTAGAAACTCTTGCCTTTGGCCTTCACACTACTTCTATGTCACCACATATTAAGATAATTAAAGTCCCAATTATAACTACTCTATAATTCTTGCACTTCTCTGATTTCCTTGCAAATTTGTTTCTCTACATCTTTCCCTCTGGTTGGTGGCCTATAAGATACACTGAGCAATGCAATGGTAACTTTATTATTTCTTAGCTGGAGCCAAATAGATCCTGCCCTTGATCCCTCTGGGACATCCTCTCTCTCCAGCAGTAGATGTATAACAGAGGAGCATAATTGTTGGTTAATTTGGGTGGGTTTATATCATGGTAAGGATAACAGGCAAGTGTATAATAGAAGGTATAATACAGTGGGTGAATGTATAATGGGCAGATGCATAACTAAAGAGTGTATAACAGGCAGGGTGTATAAAGGTTAGGGTGTATAATGGGTAGGACATATAATGGTAGGGTGTATAATGGGCCAGTGTTTAATGGGTTGCATGTATTTTGGGTGGGTGTATAATGGGTGGGTATATAATGGACGAAGTGCATAGCGGGCAAGCATATAACTTGCAAGGTTTGTTAATTGTATAGTAATTGAGCACTTAGTTATGTTCAGGTGGTGGATATTCAGCTGTGGTCTTATACATAGGAGCAGACTGAAACAATTGTTGTTGGGTTCAGAAGTGCAATTTTGTAATCTGTGTCTCTGTAAATAAAAATTTATAAAGTATGTAAAGATTGTTCCCAGTTCTATCTTTCATCTCCTGGTTTTCTGAAGTAGAATGTTATAGCAGAGAATGGTTGTCGAAAGGTGATGGTTATAAATTAAGAGAAAAATTCTGGCATTGAAATATAGCCTTTCTGATCATTGTGAATAATGGCAGAAAGTAAGTGTAAATTGTTGTGGTATGATTACCCTCTGGCGTTCTCTGATGCTGCATCATGCAACCAGTGGAAGAGTGAAGTGGATGTAAGGGCATGGATTATGTCCCTACCAAAGAGAAAAGTATGGTCTTGACATTGGCACTTCCTTAAAGAAAGTATTTTCTGAGATAGTTTCCCAATTAGTTGAATAGTGATGAAGGTTTTGACATTCTAATCTGTTCTTTCCTGGATAAAATCTGCAAGAAAGATGATCTGTTAAATGCCTCTGAGGCATGGTCAGACTCTGATGGATTTCATTGCACAAAAGAATTTATCATGGACTTTAAGAGATTGTACAAACAACTGACAACGTTCAATTTGGGGATCCGTGGATCAGTAGGAACATTTAAGCTACTGCAATATACTGAGGTATCTCATATGGACAGGCTCCTTGCTCTGCCTGGTGTTTGATTCTCAAAGAGGGAAATTCTGTTGGATCATGACCACTGCCTTGAAAACATTCCTGGGAAACCAGTGATTTCCTTCAGCCTTCCTGAAACAAAAGAGACATTCCACTATGCCACAAAGAATAGAAGACTCAATGATTGCCAGATTTTGATGTAGTCCAGATATTGGATGCAGGCATCAATGCAATGGAAGATTAAAGACATGCAGAATGAGGATGAGAACACCTTGAGTGAAACTGGTTATTACAGCAGAGGACAAATATGGAACTATAATGGTGAATGAATCCTAAAATTGTCCAAGGAACAGTTAGTAGGACCTATTTCAAGGCAGTAAACCTTTGATCCAACAGATAGAAACAGGATAAAAACAAAAAGCTAAAAGCTACTGCGGATGCTGGAAATCCAAAACAAAACAAAAACAGAATTACCTGGAAAAACTCAGCAAGTCTGGCAGCATCGGCGGAGAAGAAATCAGTTAACGTTTCGAGCCTTCATGGCCCTTCGGCAGAACTGCAGCCAACTGCAGTTGGCTGCAGTTCTGCCGAAGGGCCATGAAGGCTCGAAACGTTAACTGATTTCTTCTCCGCCGATGCTGCCAGACTTGCTGAGTTTTTCCAGATAGAAACAGGAGCCTACCCATAAGTGTCCCTGGAGCACAATCCAATAGTTTAAACACTAGTGCTGATACAGGGATGTCCAAATTGAATTTGTCAGTCTTTTATGCAACCTATTAAAATCCACAATGTATTCTTTCATACAATGAGCTTATGTTTTCCAAAAGCTTTTAAATTCTGATCATGCCTCATCAACATTTAATAGATTATCTTTATTGTGAATTTCATCTAAGAACTCTAATAGAAGCTGTTTCAGGTGTGACTCGAAATTTCATTATGTGATGAACTGTCCAATGTGGAAAGACACGGTCCTCTAAATAACACATGATGAAGAGAATTCTGAGGAAGAGGATGAAGATAATGATGAATCTAAATAAAATATATCAGTCACAATGATTTTTAGTCCTGTGATAAATATGTTAGTCACAGACTCTTTTAATTATGCATTATCAGATAGTACTTACACTTCAACCATAAGCAGAGCACATTGTTTAAAATATTACTTTGATGCTCTAAGTAGTGAGGATCGATGCAAGATTAAGAAATATAAAAATACTACTTGCTTTATCTTTGAAGTCATTAAAAGAGTTGTAATTCCATGTGAAATAGGAGAAAGTCATTTTATAAATACTGATGTCATCCCTCGTGAGATGCCTGAGCTGTTGAGTGAACCTTTTATGAAAAAGAAACAAATGAAACTTGATATGGGGCATGATAACATTATTATTTCTGGCAAATCACTAGATCTGTAGTTTTCCCAGTCAGGACATTATTGTATCCCTTCAACAAAACCTGGTGTTTCTTTTCAAAGTGTTGCCTAATATTAATGGGATCAGGTAATGAGAATTAGAGAGAAGAAAATTATCCTAAAGTTAAGTGGGCAATTTGCGCACCCTACTTGTCAAAGGTTAAAAACCTGGCTAAAATTTGCAAGTGTGGTTAACAAAGAGAACAATAGAAATGTGAAATCAGTAAAAAAAATATTGGAGGCCACTTCCACGTCCTATTTTAGCCTTCCTTTGGCCCGTGACTTTAATGAGATTGTTAAAAGTATGAGACAAAAACAGAAATATTTTCTTCATACACCTAATTAACTTGATGACCAGATTTAGCCTTTCCATGATATTACTTAGTAAAGAGAAGAGGGAGAATCATAGAATAAATTGTGGAGAAATTGATAGGGACTGGACTAGGGACATCATCAAAGTTTCTGACCGATGAGGGAAGAAAGTTTACTAATGATGAGTCCAGAGACATGTGAAAACATGGAAATCATGGTCATGAATACCACAGCTGCAAATTCTTTCAGCAATAGACTCTATGAAAGGTAGCACAAAGTGAACACTGAAATGCTAAATAAAATTTTAGTTGATTAACCAGGCTGCAAGTTGACAATTGCCCTGACTTGGGTTCATGCAAATAATTCACTCCAGATGATTGTAAGATATAGTCCCTATCAATCAGTCTCTGAGTGAAATCCAAAATTGCCTTCTGTTCTGTGTGATAGTCTTCCTGCTCTAGAAGGTACTACAATTAGTTCAATTTCTCTGCACGTGAACGCTTTTCATGCTGGCTTTCATCAAGACCAAGGTCTCGGAGAAAACTCAGAGATCTCTGAGGCATCATATAAGACCATCTGAAACAGTGTTTAATTCAAGAGATTTGGTGCATTATAAAAGAGAGGTGTATAATGGGTGAATGTGTATTAGGTAAAGTGTATATTGAGCAGTTATATAACAAACGTTTGTGTAATCGGCGAAGGGTATAACGGACATGTGTATAACTGGTGGTGTGTAACAGGCGCAGAGTAAATAGTTTGTGTATAACAAACAGCTGTGTAATGGGCAGGTGTATAACAAGTGGGTGTGTAATTAGTGGGAATGTAATGGGTGGGTTTCGGCTATAATAGGCACGTGCAAAATGGGTGGAGTGTATAATAGCCAGGTGTGTAATGGGTCAGATGTGTAACGGGCAGATGTGTAACAGGCATGTATGTTACGAGCAGGAGTGTAACAGACAGATGTATAAAATGTGGATGTGGAACAGGCAGGTCGGTAACAGGTGGGTGTATAATAGGTGGGTGTATACGAGGCAGGTGTGTAACGAATGGATGTATATTTGGAGGACTGTTTTACGGATGGTTGTGTAACAGGTGGGTGCATAAAGGGCAGATGTGTAATGAGCAAGGAGCATAGCTGGCTAGTGTATAATGGGCAGCATGTAAATGGCAGCTGTATAATGCAAGGGTGTATAATGGGCGGTTTTAGAGTGCAAAGAGCATAAATGGCAGGTGTATAATGCACAGGTGTGTAGCAAACTGGTGTATGATAGGCTGGTGTATAACAGGTGGAGGAATAATGGGCAGGTGTGTAATGGGTGTGTAACCAGTAAGTGTATAATGGGAAGGTGTATGAAACAGACAGGTGTATAACTGTGGGTGTATAACGGTTGGGTGTATAATGGGGTGGGTGTATTCCAGACTGCTGTATAATGGGCGGGTTTATAATGGGTAAATGTGTAATAAGTGAAGTGTATAATGTGCAGACCATTCTGTAATTGGCAGAGGGTATAATGTGTACAATGGTTGGACATGTAACAGGCAGAAAGTAAATGGCTGGTGTATAACAAACAGCTGTGTAACGGGCTAGTGTGTAATACACAGATGTGTAATGGGCTAGTGTATAATACACAGATGTGTAATGGGCTAGTGTATAATACATAGATGTGTAATGGGCAAGTGTATAACGGATGGTTTTTAAATTCATTTACAGGCTGTGGGCATTGCTGGCTAGGTGTATAATTAGCAGGTGTATAACAGGCAGATAGGTAATGGGTGGGTTTATAATGGGCAGGCACATAATGGACAGAATATACAGTGGCCTGATGTGTAACAGATTGGATGTGTAAAGGGTAGGTGTGTAGCAGCTGTATAACAGGCAGATGGGTAATAGGTATGTAACAGGTCGGTGTATAATGGGAGGGTCTGTAATGGGTGCATGTGTAACAATGGGTGACTATGTAACAGGTGGGTGTATAATGCATGGGTGTGTAATGGGTGGGTGTGCAATTGTGACATTAGTGAAATAGTGAGAGATGATGGGTGGAATCGTCTCAGATTTGCACCAAGTGCGGTAGCAGGCGGGAAAAAGAACGTTTTTCCCGCCAGGCGCAATGGCGGCTTTTCGTGCCATATCATCCCAATCCCACTTCATTAATCATGCATTCCTGGGAAACACACCATTTCAATGGCGGGCGGGCACTCATTCGCCTCCCACGCCATCACCTCGTCACATCCTCACGTCAGATGCCATATTTAAATTGCAGCCACGCACACACAGGATGAACGGTCTCATCAATTCCACCAGGGTAAGTCACTCCTCTCCTCACTCTCAACTCACAAACTCATCACACATCCACAGGGATCTCACACCTTAAAGGACAACACCACTGACTCTCACACACACCCCCACATCTCCATCAGTCTCATATCTTCTGGAGCTCATGTCCTCATTCCATCAATGTCTGCTCACGACACAAACATTCCATTCAGTGCCCTGAATCTTGCTCACACTCCATCTCTTTTCATGTGGAAGAAGCCTGCTCACATCAGCAGGAAGAGGTCCCAGACTGGGGGTGGAGTGGCCCACATTAGGTCCCTCACTCCTTTGAGGAGTGTGCCATCATGCTGACTGGAGAGGATGTGGATCATGCCTGTGGTGACGGTGAGGTCGGCAGTGAACACCTTCATGATGATCCTGCACCACATCATCCCTCTCTCAACACAACTGTGAGTGCTCTCTCTCCTGCTATTGACTCTGCTGCCATGCACTAATTATCTCTACTTTGGTTCACAGGGAGCACTGCAAAGTGACCCTCAGCCAGCCAGTCCCTCAGCTCCATCCACATCCTCACCTCCAGCCAAGAAGACTCTGCCTCCATTGAAAAGCTGGAAATAAGCAGCCTGGAAGACCCGTCACAGCCTGTCACAGTGCTTACCCACACTCTCCACCAGTGCAGAGACACACACCTCAGTGGGACCTAGATCTAGAGCAGGTTCAGGTTCACAATCTGGGTGGTCACCGCACGGACACATGTCTGCAGCAGGAAGATGCAGGTTCAGCTGAGCTCCCTGGCACTCGGAGGACTGCTGGGGAAGAGGCATCTGTGAGGTCTGAGTCAGGTTACAAGCCTTTGGATTTGGCCTTACAACTCATCGTTGGAGAGTCAGCAGAAGGCGGGGGAACATTACACAGAGCTGTTGGAAGCCCTCAACAGAATGGCTCCCGAGTCAGAGGAGTGCGTCCTCTTGCTGCCTGATGAAGTGGTGCCCAAATGTATGCGTATGGAAGTCTCCATGGGGACGATGGTGGACGCCATGGAGACCCTAGTCCATCAGAACCTGGGAGGCTCGCAGATCTGCACTCCATCGTGGTAACCATGGGTGAGTTCATACAGTGGTGACACGAGAGAGAAACAGCGCACCTCAAAGTCCCTCCAGGTGCTCTTTCCCCTCAAGGTATCAGGCCAGGGTCTTCTCTGCACTCGAAGAGAGGAGGAGCAGCAGTTGGACACCTCTAGGATGTGCATTCAGGAATCTCAGAGGCTGCCCTCTCCCTCTGTGTCCTCTTTGCCTGTGACCCCCTCAACCTCATCCTCTGGCACCACAGGGAGAGCAGCTGGCCCACAGGAGGATAGCCAAAACAAGCCATGCCTCCCAAGGCCTTGGCTCTCCAGAGGACCCACGCTGAAGGCACCGAAGGTAATGGGGCCAACCATTGCACAGGCTGTCTTCACCCCTGCTGTGGATGTCAGGGCAGCACTTAGAAGTCTAAGGCATTGAAATATTAAGAAATTCTGATCACAGTTGGTTGCATGAGTGAAAACATTTTGTCACTTTACAATCTGGAAATATGTTCACTTTCATCGAATAATGTGCAATGTAAATAAGCTTCATTTACAGGCTTCCCAATCTGCCCCACTGCAATACACCCCCACCACCACCACTAGCAGTTCAGCTGCATGGGGTCAGGCCACAAGTGATTCTGGAGGGAGAAGTGTGTGTGTGGCAGGGCCTTTCGGACCTCATGCAAGCATTCTCCCACGCACGCGGATCCTTCCATATCACTCACCTCAATGTCCTGAGTATTTACAATGCTGCCTGTTGGGGTTCACTTTCAGTTGTCCATCTGAGCTGACCTGCATCTCCACCCACCCACTGATCTCACCCCCCATGCAGCACCTGATCTCACCCGCCACAACTCTCATTTCACTTTCGATTTAGCAAGCATGGTGCGTCTAAAATTTGTCTTCAGGTCCCCCTTCCTTTCCCACTCCCCCAATCACCCATTACCTTTCCCCCATCACTGTCAACTACCCCGGCATCACCTTCCACCTCCCCTCTGTGACCCACCAGCCACAACCCTTTTCTTTCCGGAATATCCAGGTGAACGTGCACGATCCCTCCCTTGCAAATTCACCTGGACATCACCCCCTATGGACTCCTTCCCCGTTGGAACTGCTTCCCCCCTTAGTCCTAACCCCCACCACCACCCCCCCCTCCCCCACTGCCACCGGACTCCTCCCACTCCAGACTGCCCCCACTTAGTACTTCCTCCTTCCTGACTCCATCAGACACCCTTACTTCTTCAGCCACTATTACTCCTTCCCCCCTCCGGAATCCTTCCTCCACCCTTACTTCTTCCTCCACCTTTACACATTCCCCTCTCCACACTCCTTCCACCCCCTGGACTCCTTTCCCCCTCCAAACTCCTTCTCCTACACCTTTCACCCCCCTTACACCTACCTCCACAGCTTCCATCTTCTCTCCCGTTATCTCCTCCACCCCCTGTAATCCTCCACCACTCCCAGCTTCCCCCATGCCACCTTCATTTCCACACTTCCCAACCTCACCCGCAACACCTTCGTCCCCACCTCACCTCACCCTCCTGACACCTCTTCCTCTGCCAGTCAATCCTAGACCTTCCACTCCCATGCCCGGTACATCTTCCTCTCCCAAACACAGCTAGACCTTCCTCTCCACCCCGTCGATCATCATACATTGTGAGCAGACTCTCAATGGTGACTTTCCACCTTCCATGAGCTGCTTCGCGGTGGAGCCATGTCCATGAGTCCACCCAGCATTGCATGGATGTTCCTCCAGGATCCCGTTGCTGTCCGGCTCCAGCATCTTCTGATCTTCGGATGTCCACGATGTGAGCAAGGCCCAGCTTCTGCACATCACACTTGTCAAGACGCATTCTGCACCAATTTTCCTGCCAACATGGATGGATGATCCAGTGTGAGGGGATGAGTCCAGCGGGCTGGCCATATAATGATATGCAGATATATTACAAAGAGGTTCTCAACGTCCAATGGCGGGAAACGCAGTCCACCATTGACAGGTGGAGCAGACCATTGCAAACTGGTCTCACGATGTCGTGAAACTAATTTCTGGCCTTCTTGCCATAATGTCTACTCACCACCGAACACGCCCGACACTAGCAGGCACAGAATATTCCACCCAACGCTAGTCCTAAAGATCAAGATATAGGATTGGTTTGGGTACATAAGAAATAACAAAGGTAAGAAATCACTTGTGTAAGTAGTTTATAGGTCCTCTAACAGTAGCTACACTGTAGGATGAGTATACAGGAAGAAATAATTGGGGCCTTGTAAGAAAGGTACTGCAACAATCATGGGTGACTTTACTCTACATACATATTGGATGAATCAGATTGGCAAGGTAACTTGAAAAATGAATTCTTAGAGTGTTTTTGTGACAATTTTGTAGAACAGCAAGTACTAGAGCCAACCAGAGAGCAGGCTATTTTAGACTTGGTAGTTTGCAGTGAGGCAGAGTTAATTAATGACCTCATAGTAAAGGATCATCTAGGTAGCAGTGACCATAACATAACTGAATTTCACATTCAGTTTGAGGGTGAGAAAAGTGAGTCTCAGACTAGTGTTTTAAGGGTATGAAGACAGCATTGGCTAAAGTGTGAACTGGGAAACTAGGGTAAAGGGTAGGGCAGTGGCGATGCAGTGGCAGACATTTAAGGAGATATTTAATTACACTCAGCAAAGATACATTCCAGTTAGAAAGAAAGACTCTAGGAGAAGGATGTATCATCCATAGTAATTAACAAAGTTAAAGATAGCATCAAATTGAAATTTTAAAAATTTGTTCATGGGATGCGGGCGTCACTGGTTAGACCAGCATTTATTGCCCATCCCTAATTGCCCTTGAGAAGGTAGTGGTGAGAAATAAAGAGTGCACAATTCTGTAAAGATGAGCGACAGGTTAGAAGATTGGACAGAATATAACAAACAGCAAAGAATGACTAAAAGATTAATGAGGGAGAAATTAGAGTAGGAGAGAAAGTTACCTGAAATATAAAAACAGATAAGAGTTTCTACGGGTATTTAAAAAGGAAAAGAGTAACTAAAGCGAGTGTTGCTCCTCTAGAGAGTGAGAATTAAAAATGGAAAATAATGAAATGGTAGAAGTGTCGAACAGATATTTTGTGTCTGCCTTCACTGTGGAAGACACAAATAAAATTCCAGAAATAATTGTAAATCAAGAGGTGAAAGGGAGGGAGGAACTTAGAACAATTGCAATCACCAGGGAAAGGGTACTGAGAAAATTATTAGAACTAAAAGCTGACAAGTCCCCAGGTCCTGATGGACTTCATCCTAGAGTCTTAAAAGAATTAGTTACAGAGATAGTCAATGCAATGGTTGTAATATTTCAAAATTCCCTAGATTCTGGAAAGGTCCCATCAGGTTGAAAAATAATGAATGTAACTACTCAATTCAAGAAAGGAGGAAACCAAAGGCTAGTGAGCCTAACATCTGTCATAGGGAAAATGCTAATATCTATTATTGAGGAGGTTATAGCAGGCTTAGAAAATCTTAATGCAATCAGGCAGAGTCAGCATGGTTTTGTGAAAGGCTGGAGGAAGGTTTGTAGTGGAGTTCCCCGGGGTCAGTATTGAGACCCTTGCTTTTCCTGATATATTAATGACCTAGATCTTGGTGTGCACGGGACAATTTCAAAGTTTGCTGATGATACGAAGCTTTGGAGAATTGTAAACTGTGAGGAGGATGGTGTGGAACTTCAAGAGGACATAGACAAGCTGGTGGAGTGGGCAGATAGGTGCCAGATTAAGTTCAATGTGGGGAAGTGTGAGGTGATGCATTTTGATAGGGAGAACATGGACAGACAATATAAAATAAGGGGTGGAATTTTGAAGGGGGTGCAGGAGCAGAAAGACCTGGGTGTTTATGTGCATAGATCATTGAAGGTGGCAGGACAGGTGGAGAGAGCAGTTAATAAAGCATATAGCATCCTGGGCTTTATTAATAGGGGCATAGAATACAAGAGCAAGGAGGTTATGCTGAATTTATATAAGACACTCATTAGACCTCAGTTGGAGTATTGTGTACAACTCCGGGCACCACACCAAAGGAAGGATGTGAATACATTGGAGAGAGTGCAGAACAGGTTTAAAAGAATTGTTCCAGGGATGAGAAACTTCAGCTATGAGGATAGGTTGGAGAGGTTGGGACTGTTCTCCTTAGAGAGAAGAAGGCTAAAAGGAGATTTGATAGATATGTTCAAAATCATGAGGGGGCTGGACAGAGTAGATAGAGAGAAGCTATTCCCGCTCATAAAAAGATCAAGAATGAGAGGGAACAGATTTAAAGTGATTTGCAAAAGAAGCAAATGTGATGTGTGAAAAAGCTTTTTCACACAACTAGTGAGTCTGGAATGCATGGCCTGGAAGTGTGGTGGAGGCAGGTTCAAGAGGGCATTGGATGATTATTTGAATAGAAAAAATGTGCAAGGGAACAGGGAAAAGGCAGGGCAATGGCACTAGGTCATAATGCTCATTTGGAGAGCTGGTGCAGACTCGATGGGCTGAATGGCCTCCTGTGCCATTAAAATTCTGTGATTCAGTGAAATAGTGTTTGATTAATTTAATAGGGTTTTTGAAGTAACTAACAAGCAACATGGATAAAGAGGAACCTGTAGGCATTGTGCGCTTGGATTTTCAAAAAGCATTTGATAAGGTGCCACATCAAACATTACTACACAAAATAAGAGCTCATGTTGTAAAGGGTAACATATTATCATGTATAGAGAATTGGTTAGCTAACAGGATGCACAAAGTAGGGATAAAAGAGGCATTTTCAGGTTGGCAGCCTGTAACTAGTGAAGTGCCACAAGGATCAGTGCTGGGGTCTGAACTATTTACAATTTATATCACCAACTTGGATGAAGGGACCAAATATATGGTTGTTAAATTTGCTGATGACACAAAGATAGGTAGGAAGGTAAGTTGTGAAGAGAACATAAAGAGTCTGCAAAGGGATATAGACAAGTTAAGTGAGTGGGCAAAAACTTGACAGATGGAATATAATGTGGGAAAATGTGAATTTGTCCACTTTAGCAGGAAGAATAGAAAATCAGCAAATTATTTAAATGGAGAGATTGAAGAACTCTGCGGTACAGAGAGATCTGGTACAAGAATCACAAAAAAGTTAGTGTGCAGGTACAGCAAGTGATTAGGAAGGCAAATGGAATGTTGGTGTTTATTACAAGGGGAATCAAGTATAAAAGTAGTGAAGTTTTACTGCAGCTATACAGGGTGTTGGTGACACCATATCTGGAATATCACTTCTGTGTGTAATAGACAGATGAGTAACTGGTGGGTGTATGTCAGGTGGGTGTATAATGGGTGGGGTGAATAATAGCTGGTTGTGTAACAGGTGAGTGCATAAAGAGTGGGTGTGTAAGGGGCAGAGTATAATGAGCAGGTATATAGAGCAAGTGTGTGTAACAGGCAGGTGTGTAACAGATGATTGTGTAACTGGCAGCTGTAAATGGCAGGTGTAAAGAATTGTTACAGCGCAGAAGGGGGCCATTCAGCCCACCATGTCTGTACTGGCTCTTCGAATGAGCAATTTACCCAGTGCCACTCCCCTGCCTTCTTCCTGTAACAGTCTAATTCCCTCTTGAAAGCTTCGATTGAACCTGCTTCCCCCACACTCTCAGGCAATGCATTCCAGACCTTAACCACTCGCTGTGTGGAAAAACTTTTCCTCATGTCGCTTTTGCTTCTTTTGCCAATTACTTTAAATCTGTGCCCTCTCGTTCTCAAAACCTGTAAAGAGTGGAAACAGTTTCTTCCTCTCTACTGTGTCCAGGCCTCTCATGATTTTGAATACCTCTATCAGATCTCCTCTCAGCCTTCTCTTCTCCAAGGAATCAGTCCTAACTTCTCCAATCTGTCTTCATAATTGAAGTTCCTCATCCCTGGAACCATTCTCCTGAATCTTTTCTGCACCCTCTCCAATGCCTTCACATCCTTCCTAATGTGCAATGCCCAGAACTAGATGCAATACTCCAGTTGAGGCCAAACTAGTGTCTTATACAAGTTCAACATAACCTCCTTGCTCTTGTACTCTATGCTGCTATTAATAAAGCCTAGGATATTGTATACTTTATTAACTGCGCTGTCACCTTCAATGACTAATGCACATATAAACTCAGGTCTCTCTGCTCCTTTTTTAATTTTTTCATGGAATGTGGGTGTCGCTGACAAGGCCAGGATTTGTTGTCCATCCCTAATTGCCCTTGAACTGACCTTGCTAGGTTATTTCAAAGAGCAGTTAAGAGTCAACCACATTGCAGTTGGTCTGGAGTCACATGTAGGCCAGCCCAGGTAAGGATGGCAGATTTCCTTCCCTAAAGGACATTCGTGAACCAGAGGGTTTTTACGATAATCGATAATAGTTTCATGGTCACCATCACTGAGACTAGCTTTATATTCCAGATTTATTAACTGAATTCAAATTCCAAAGCATTAGGGAAGCCTGGCTCTCTGAATTACTGGTCCAGTGACATTACCACTATGCCACTGTCTTCCCCCCTTTAGAGCTGTGCACATTGGCTGGGATTTTCTGCTCCCACCCGCCGCAGGAATCGTCGCAGGCAAGATGGAAAATTTGATGGACCGACAAAAGATCCATTGACTGCGAGCAGGAATTTCTCAGGACCGGAAAATCTCACCCTTTCTTTTATATTGTCTCTCCATGTTCTTCCTACCAAAATGAATCACTTCACATTTCTCTGCATTGAATTTCATCTGCCACCTCTCCGCCCATTCCACCAACTTGTCTACGTCCCTTCAAAGTTCGACACTATCCTCCTCACAGTTCACAATGCTTCCAAGTTTCGTATTATCTGAAAATTTCGAGGTTGTGCTCTGTTCACCAAGGTCTAGGTCATTAATATATATCAGTAAAAGCAAGGGTCCCAACACTGACCCCTGGGGAACTCCACTACAATCCTTCTTCCAGCCCCAAAAAACATGCATTAACCACTACTCTTTGTTTCCTGTTACTTAGCCAATTTTGTATCCATGTTGCTACTGTCCCTTTTCTTCCATCAGCTATAACTTTGCTCACAAGCCTCTTGTGTGGCATTGTATCAAATGTCTTATGATGTCCATGTACACCACATCAACAGCATCACCCTCATCAATCCTCTCTGTTACCTTGAGAAAGTTAGTTAAACATGATTTTCCTTTAAGAAATCCATGCTGATTTTCCTTAATTAAGCTGCATTTGGGGATGTGGCTATTAATTCAGTCCCAAATTAGTGGCCCATAACTTCTGCGCTCCCCAGTGTCAGATTTGAGGAGGTACCCCAAAGATGCGCTGGGGAATCCCGCTAGGAAGTTCCCAAGTAAGGGTTTGTGTGGCAATTGCCCAGAAGTGCACACTTCCTCTGGACAATCGCACTCCACTGGGAACCATCCAAAAATGCGGTTAAAATCGCTAACTTTGGATGGTTGCACCAGGGATATGCCAATAGTTACCCAGAAAAGGTTAGAAGCATTATAACCTCTTGAGTAACTATTGTAAAGACCCAGGCTGACCCCATGGGACATCCCCACCACCCCCCAACCCCTGATACCCCCCACCCACCCCAACCTCTGACATCCCCCACCCCCGGCCTCTGACAGCCCCTGAACTCCAATTCCCACCCACCCCCTCCGGACCTCGAACCCCTCCTCCCCAACAAACCTCTTGGGCTTCAGACCCACCATGACCTTGGCCCCCCAACCAACCTTGGAACCCCAACCGCCCTCCTCCAATCTAAGAACCCCCCAACCCCCCTACCTCGGGCCACCCCCCCATGACCCCCCAGACCACGGCCCCCCCCCCGGACCTCGGACCCCCCCAGACGTCGGACCCTCCTTGACCTTGGACCCCCTGATTGTCCCCCCAACATCAGACTCTCCCAAACCCCCTCACCCCCCCTGACTTCGGACCCCCCCCAAACACCCCCACCGACCTTAGACCCCCCAACCCTTCCCTCCCCACTGAACCCCAAAACACCCCACCCCTCCCGACCCCGATACCGATACCCACTGGATCACCCCTGGACACCCCCAAACCCCAAATCCTATGCACTTACCTTAGACGCTTACCTTCCCCCTGGCCTGTCAATTTCCCTGGCCCTTTAAAGTAGGTACTGCTTTGCAGCAGCAAGTGGCGTAGCTTCCGTGAATCCTCTGGAACTACATTTCGCTGGGGCCCTGAGCAGCTCCAGTGAATGGAAGTGGCAACGTAATTTTCAAGACCAAGTTAGGGCCCATTGTTTCTAGAACTTTCCTCACAACCAAAGTTACACTGACTGGCTTGTAAATTGCCTGTGTCTGAGCACATACACACTGAGCTCTCATTCTGCCTTTATTTCTCACTGAAATCAGGGAGCACTGAAAACCACTCTCTCTGGAAATTCCATTTCATTTTTCAATCCAGGGGACATCAGCCAGGGTGTTCCACATGATATTTTATATGATTTATAAATTACACCCAAAAAGGCTTTAATTGAAAACTGTCTCTCCGGATCTTCCCTTTGTCAGCACATTTAATCCATGTTAAATCATTTCCACATCTCCTCTGCACATGGTTACACATTCAGCTGCCTAGAAAAGCAGCATGTGTGAAGATAACCAAGCAGCATAGCAACAAGGGTGTAGCCTGGCAACAGGGCACAGTCTAGCAGCCTGGCCAGGGAGCAATATAGCAACCAGCACATAGCCTAGCAACCTGGGTGCAGACTGGTGATGAGGGCATGGCCTAGCAACCAGGGCACAGCCTAGCAACCAGGGCACAGCCTAGCAACCAGGGCACAGGGTGGCAACCAGGGCACAGCCTAGCAACCAGGGCACAGGGTGGCAACCAGGTCAGTGAGCAGCACAGCAAACCTTCTTCAACCAGTGTGGGTTGGAGAGACTGGAGACCATTGATGAAACTGGATTTAATATTATGATTTTATTTGTTAAGTTTCCTTTGGGCGGAATCATCCCAGATTTGCACTAAGTGCGGTAGCGGGCAGGGAAAACAACATTTTACCCGCCGGCCGCAATGGCGGCTTCCCACGCTGCATCGTCCCAAACACACCGCATTAATTATGCATTCCCGGGAAACACGCCGTCTCCATGGCGGGCGGGCTCTTGTTTGCTCGCCATGCCATCGCTTTGCCACTTCATCATGCCGGGCGCCATATTTAAAGTGCAGCTGCGCGCACACCTCTCAGTGCTTCCAGCCCACGACTGCTGCAAATAAGACAGGATGGCACCGGAAGGCAAAAAGCCAGCAGACCCCAGTTAATGACGTGTCCCTCGAGCGCCTTTTGGACACTGTGGAGGCCCACAGTGATGTCCTCTGGCCACAGGAGAGGCCGCAGCATCACCAAGCCAGCATGGGAATTGGTGGTCAGTGCCAATGCCCTGCAAAAGAGGACAGCCACCCAGTGCCGTTACAGGATGAATGGTCTCAGCCATTCCGACAGTGTAAGTCACTCTTCTCCTCACTCTCAACTCACACACTCACAAACCCACCACACATCCACAGGGATCTCACACCTCAAGGGACAAAACCACTAACTCTCACACACCCTCACATCTCCATCAGACTCATATCCTCTCGAGCTCACGTCCTCATCCGGTCCATGGCTTCGCTCACCACACAAACATTCCACACAGTGTCACACTCTCTCCATCTGTTTTCATGCAGCAGAAGCCTGCTCACATCAGCAGGGAGAGGTCCCAGACCAGGAGTGGATTGTCCCACATTAGACCCCTCACTCACTTTGAGCAGTGTGTCATCGCGCTGACTGGTGAGGATGTGGACCCTGCCTGCGGTGACGGTCAGGTCAGCAGTGAGCACCCTCGTGAGGATCCTGCACCACATCATCCCTCTCTCAACACAACTGTGAGCGCTCTCTCTCCTGCTTTTGACTCTGCTGCCATGCACTAATTATCTCTACATTGGTTCACAGGGAGCTCTGCCAAGCGACTGACACCCTCAGACAGCCAGACCCTCATCTCCAGCCATTGAAGATCTGGAAATAAGCAGCCTGGAAGACCCGTCACAGCACTTATCCACACCCTGCACCAGCACAGAGACACACACCTCGGTGGGACCTTGATACTAGAGCAGGCTCAGGTTCACAATCTGGTGGTCACCGCACGGACACATGTCTGCAACAGGAGGAGGCAGGTTCAGCCAAGCTCCCAGGCACTCAGACGACTGCTGGGAAGAGGCATCTGCGATGAGCCTCTGGATTTGGCCTTCCAACTCATCGTGGAGAGTCAGCAGACGCTGGGGGAACATCACACAGAGCTGTTGGAAGCCCTCAACAGAGTGGCTCGCGAATCGGAGGAGTGCGTCTCCATGGGAAGGATGGTGGAGGCCATGGAGACCCTGGTCAAGCAGAAGACAGAGGTGTATGCAGACCTGCACTCCATCGCGGGAGCCATGTGTGAGTCCCTGCAGTGGCGATGGGAGAGGGGAGCAGGGCACCTCGACATCCCTCCAGGTGCTCCTTCTGCTCAAAGAGCCAGGCTGGGGCACCCGAGCTCCCGAAGGGAGGAGGAGCAGCAGCTGGACACTCCTTGGTCATGCACTCAGGAATCTCAGATGCTGCCCTCTCCCTCTGAGTCCCCTTTGCCTGTGAGCCCCTCAACCTCATCCTCTGTCACTGCAGAGGGAGCAGCTGGCCCATGAGTGATTCTGGAGGGAGAAGTGTGTGTGTGGCCGGGACTTTCGGAGCCTCGTGCAAGCTATCTCCCACACATGTGGATACTTCACGTATCACACTCATCTCAATGTCCTGAGCATCTTCAATGCTACCTGCTGGGGTTCGCTTTCAGTTGTCCATCTGAGCTGATCTGTATCCCCGCCCACCCACTGATCTCACTCCCATGCAGCCCCTGATCTTGCCCACCATGACTGTCGTTTCACTTTTGATTTAGACAGCATGGTGGTGATTGAGTTTTTCGTTCGCTTCCCCATCCTTTCCCTTCCCGCATCACTCATAACCTTTCCTCCATCACAGTTGACCCCCCTGCCATCAACCCCCAACCCCCCCAGACTGCCCCCAACTTTAGTCCTCCGCTACCAGACTCCCCCCACTGTTTAGTCCTTCCCCCTTCCTGACTCCTTCAGACACCCTTACTTCTTCCCCTAGCCTTACTTTTTCATCCACCCCTCCTGTCTCCTATTCCTTCCTCCCCTGGACTCCCCCGCACCCCCACCCCCCCCCTCCCCAGCACACCTTCCTCCCTCGGACTCCCTCCCCTCTCCGCACTCCTTCCCCATTCCAAACTCCTTCCCTTATACCTTCCACACCGCTTACACCTACTTCTCCAGTTGATGTCTTTGCCCCATTATCATATCCTCCCCCCGTATTCTCTCAGCCCCCACAACCTTGCCCCCGCCACCTTCACTCCCCCCTCCCAAACTCACCCCCAGCACCTTTGCTTCCCCCCTTCCAACCTCAACCCCCGACACCCCTTCCTCTCCCAGTCGATCCTAGACCTTCCTCTCCCACGCCACCACACCCCCCTCCGCTTGTCCCTGTACATCTTCCTCTCTCAAGAACAGCTGGATCTTCCTCTTCACCCCTGTGACCATCATCCACTGTGAGCAGACCCTCAACAGTGACTTTCCAAATTCCGTGAGCTGCTTCGTGATGGAGCCATGTCCATGAGAATCCACCCAGTATTGCATGGAGGTTCCTCCAGTGTGCCTTTGGTGTCAGGCTCCATCGTCTTCTGCTCCTCGGATGTCTGCCATGCAATCAAGGCCCTGTGGTAAGTCCCGACTTCTGCTGTCACACTTATCAAGACATGTTCTGCACCGGCGTGTTTTCTGGCCACATGGGTGGACGATCCAGCATGAGGGGATGAATCCGGCAAGCTGGCCTTACAATGATATGCAGATGTATTACAATGAGGCTCCCGATGTCTGACGGCCGGAAATGCTGCCCACCATTGATGGGCTGAGTGGACGATTGCAAACTGGCTTCACAACGTTGTGAAACCAGTTTCTGGCTTTCTCACCATATTGTCCGCTCGTGCCGCTGAGCACACCCTTTGTATTTAGAGAGGACCAGAATTTGCAGTCAGCACTGTTGTAATATGATGTGCTGTGGTGTCTCAATGATGAGATGCCGCAGAGTTGTATATTTAAACATGAACTCTTTATTGGCAGTCTGTAACTATTTACAGACCCAAGGTATGGTCATTCATGGAGCTGTTGTCTCCATGCAGGCTGGCTGCAGAGAGTTGTTTCTAGACTATACTCTTAGAGTCTATTACCATTATGACTCTATACATCATACCATGGGCAGTGCTTTGTTATGTTAGTGTTATGACCCAGCAGTTGGTAAAGCTGAGTTATTTAAAAGCCCAGAGGGAAACTTTAAATAACTGTCACAACCTATATTTTTAAGTGGCATGTTTGAGATGCAGCTCTCAGCTCAGGAATCAGACCACAGTTCTCGAGAGATTTTTATATTAAACTAAATGAAACATTTTATTAAGTTACTACACATTAAACACATACACATGGCTACAAATTACTACTGTCATAACTTTTAACAAATTCCCAAATTAATCTCCATTAAGGCAACAGCAACACATAGACTTTTGGCAGACATCAGGCATTTTTACCTTACAAATTCAAAATGAAGTTCCTTTCACTTTAGTTCCTATGGAGACAGTTGTAGGCTTACAGCTGATTTGATCTTACATTGCCTCTTCCCCACACACACAAAACTGTTGTCTGTTATACCCAAAACATCTCATTGAATGTAAATTCTCATTGTATCACCAGCCCCTTTGAACTCCACCTCGTCTAACAATAAAACCCCTTTCATAGTACCAATTTTATTAGTAACATAAACATATTGCTTGGTCTCTGGTGTCTAGGTGCCAGATTTCATCCACCTGCTTGAATTTTCTATTCAAAAAAATGCAAATGCACTCTATCTCTCTTACATCTCAAAACTAGCACACATCAAAACACCCAGACCGGCTGGCTTTAATCCAATTAAGACATACACAGACACAACCACAGACTAAACCTCTATTTTAAAAAAGAATTTCCAAAAATGTTATATAGATTAATAGCTTTATGACATCCAGGCCCAGGTTAACCCCTGCTTTGCTGAGCACTTTTACATTACAGTGGCATGCAGGCACACACAACATCATTAAACATCCCCTTTCCTTTGCCAAAGAAAATTTTCCCTTTCAACGGAGTATAACTATTTGTGATACAATCTTTACTTGCTATCCCTTCACCCTCATCTCAACTCTCTGACTTTACAAATTCAGACGGTCTGGAGGCTTGACAGTTCTTCCACATCTCGGTCTGTCATGTGTGGAGGAATGGAGGTAGTACTCTGTGTTTCTGGTACGTAGCTATCTCCATTTGATTTGCTTTTGGTACTCCTTAGTATTGTGTTTCTCTTTAATAACAACCTGACTGCTTTTTTCGGACACTGTGATTTTGTTCCATTTCTTTCTGAGGGGAATGCGCAATCCGTTCATTCCTAGAGTAGACTTGAATTTTCTTTTTCCGTGGTGTCTGCCATGTTCTTGCTGGACGTGGATGTTTCACAAATGGAATCTGCATTTCTGCTTGTTTCACAATCTCAGCTAAACACGTGTTTGTTGTTTTATTTTTAAACCGTTTTTCAAGTTTATGAATCTTTTCATTCAGCTCAATGGTTCTCAGTATGTCTGAAATGTCCAATGCTTTTTCTTCCTCTAACTCCTTGCACTTCAGCGTGGTTTACATTTACATTTTTCCAATCTTATTTCTGTCTTTTGTTTCTCTGTCTGCAGCAGAGCTTTGTCCTTGTCTTTCATTTTGGTTTCACTGTTGGCCAGGTCCGTCTCCAGTGAAGTCTTAACTTGTTTCAGTTCTGTAATTGTGCCGCTCATGGCTTCATTATCCACTCTTAGCTTGAAAAATGCTGCGGCTTTTCCTTCCAATGCCTCCTCTTATCCATCTAACTGCTTCTTCAGCTTTTCAGTCTGTTTCTTGTAGCTTTTAGCTTCCTCTGGAATATGAAACATTGTTGAGTCTTCTCTGTCAACCTGTTCTTCAGTTTGTTCAAAGTAACTTTAAATTCATTTTGCTTCTCTTCATAATTTTCCAGAGAAATAAATTTTGTCCCTAGGGATCCTTATAGCATGTAAAAATCAGTCAACTGGTTTTCCTTTTCTTTGCAAAACTTACCTGTTTCATCTTGAGCTTTCCTGCAATTCAGTTGAGTCTCCTTGAGTTTCTTCTGCGGTGCTTCCATTCTGCTGTTTAAGGCAGTCTTCATTTCTTCATGTTGCTGAATGGTTATGCATTTGATCCTTTTGCATTTGATCCTGAGGGACAATCAATTGTTGTTTCAACTGTTTATTTTCTTGTTGACCTCTTGCCAACTCAGTCTGGGCTTCAGTGCATCATTTCATTGCTACTGATAGTTCCAATGCATCTTTTTCTGAAGCAATATTCAATGTCCTCATGTCTTTCCATGGCTACATATTTATTCTTCAAGGAGTATTTCAGGGTTGCAACTTCTTTGCCTGCTTTTTCTGCCTGCTGTGTGCCTGGCAGTACATCTGGTTGAGTTTTCCCAACTCCTGTTTTGATTTTCCAACTGTGCAATTGAGGGTTGTTATCTCCTCCTGCTACCTTTACCTCGTCTTTGAAATTTGCTTGTTCAGATCTCGAACAGATTGGTTCATTGAAAACCTCAGTTTATCATGCATTTTTAAAGGTATATACTCAGCTTGAATCTTGCACTTCAAACCTTCCATGTGAACATTTTCCTGTAGAGCAGCTTCATTTACTATTTGCACATTTTGCTTCTTTTGAGTTACCTCAGATAGCTTTCCTTCATTCACAGCCATCTGCTCAGTCTACACTGCCATCTGTCTCCCTCACTCTGGGATCTTTTGGCTTCTTCTTTTGGGAGTCTTTTGTTGCCCTCTCTCTGGGGTCTTTTGTTACCCTCTCTCTGGGTTTTTTGTTGCCCTCCCTCTGGGGTCCTTTGCTGCCCTCCCTCTGGGGTCTTTTGTTGCCCTCAGTGGAGTTGTCCTCTCTCTGGGGTCTGTTCCGAATTTCTGTCCATTGTTGTTTTCTTTTCTTGTAGTTACTGCTTTAAATGCCGTGACCACTTTAAGAGCTGTCAGTAAGGTAACTGTTTTTTTTTCATTTGGGCTATCAGCAGCTGTCAGGTTTCTTTGTTATGAGTTTCCCACGCTTTAATGCTTTTGGTGGCTCTCTGGTGATCGTGGCTGCTTTTCAAAAACTTTTTTCTTGTTTTTAAAGAAGTCACTGCAGCGATTTTTTCCTTTTTTAACGTTGCAGGTTTTTTTTTGCTCTCTGCGATCATCTCACATTTTGGGAGCCTTGGGGGCTTCAAGGTCCGATTGGGGTCTTTTATTTTTAAATTAAAGCTACAGTGCATCTTTCTGTCAGCTCTGCTTGTCGTCAAGGGGATTTTTTTCTAAACTCTGCAGGGTTTCTCCTCTTTTTTTACTGTCTTGCAGGTTTCTCTTTTGACTCTGCCAGCTTCTTTTCTTGCAGGTTTTTTTTAAACCTTTGTTTTTTACCTGCAGCTCTCTTTCAGCTGCCCTCTGGATGCTGAATCCTGGGACCACCGTCTATTCTATAATGCAAGTATAGCATCTGTTTTTGTATTTTTGCTCACTGCGTTGTGGATGGATCAGGTTCTTTAACTCTGCGCCACTCTGGATCTTGCAATTTGTTGTATTTTTGCCCACCTAGCCCTGACCAGGTTTCTTAGCTCGGTGTCACTCAGGGGTCTTGCAATGGACTTCCACTCACTCTGGTGGATTCCTCAATTTCTAAGTCTGTAGCAATGTTCTTCAGTTATTTCTTCAATTATTCTTCTTAGCTGTACGTCTCTCTAGTTCAGCTTCAGCTGCTTTTTATGTTGGGATACTGTTCTGTGTTCATCATTTAAAATGCTGCCATCTTTCATATCACTGCAGATTACCATGTCAGATTTGGATACTATCCCTGATGTGATGTCTTTTAGGAGCTCCCACCACTGCCAACCATATTGTAATATGGTGCACTGTGGTGTCTCAATGATGAGATCCTGTAGAGTTGTATATTTAAACATGAACTCTTTATTAGTAGTCTTTGACTTTTTACAGATTCAAGGTATGGTCATGTATGGAGTTGTTGTCTCCATGCAGGCTGGCTACAGAGAGCTGCTTCTAGGCTGTACTCTCAGAATCTATTACCATGTGACTCTATCTATCATACTGTGGGCGGTGCTACTCTCCAGTCCCACTTCAACCCTTGCTCTGCCAATACACCTTTACATTACAATGACATGCAGGCACATACAACATCATATAACAAGTGCCACTTGCCGCTGACCTCGAATCAAACTATGAATCCATGCACTGCGATCACCAGGGTGAGAATTTCAGTTTGAAGGAGGGAGGATCCCATCCTGTTGTTGGCCTCAGCAACTCCAGCAGCACTGGACAGGTGAAAATGGTGGAGAGTACAAAACCTGTAGAAAGCAGGCTGCTTCAGTGAAAAGGCACTAGGACAAAGGATTAAATCAGATCTATTTGGTGTGATTTAGTGCACGAGATTAAAAATTTATACATGTTTTTTAAGATAGTGATTATTTTGCTCAGAACCATTTTCTTACAAATGTTGAAGAAGTCAGATTATTCATTTTAAAAAGTGATATACATTGAAATATTTAAAAATTTCAATAAATCATGCTGAACAGTCAAAGATTTTACTTTTTCACAAGATCGATCAGATTTTAATGTAAATAATTTTATAACAAGATTCATCAGAATGTTTAACGAGACAAATTTGCTTTAAAAGTCATTTATATTCACACAATAAAAAAGTCTGAAATATTCTGTCATGACCACAAATCATAGCCCCAAATTACCTATGAACATATTGAACTTTTAAGTAAGACATTTTTTTTAAAAAAACTACATACAAGCAAAAGCTGTCTTAGACTGTAAAGCCACTTGCTGGAAAATTCCTACGTGGATTACACTTAACCAACTAGTCCAGAGAACAGAATGTCGCACCTAAAATGGTGTCAAGGCCTACTTTGGATGGAGACATTTCAAAGGAAAAGATGCAATGCAAAAACTGAACTGTAATCTCCTGTGGTTGCAGAGATAATGAAGGTTGATTACCATGTCAGCAGAAACCATCTCCTGTGAGTTGTATCCCATGTGGACATGATGAGAGTTGAAAAGAAAGCAGATCTAGGCAAAATGCATGTTTGTTTTTTTCCCTTCTGGGAATACAGAAGAGGGGTTAAAAAACCAACTGCAACCCTAGTTATGCGTGCTAGTTTTTGTGTTCCAGGCCTGGTGTGCGAGGGTGTGCTGTAAAGGCCACAGCTGAAGAACATCAACGAGGCATCCCTGCGCTTGCAGGTAAAAAAATGTCTCTCTGATTGCTGGAAGCAAGCCACAAGTCAGCAAAGCCATAGTCAAAAAGGAAACAGGACAACTCCTTTCAGCTAACCTGCCAAACCAAGAATCTCCAAACCAACTGCTCAACTGCCAAAGTCAGCTCTACCAGAATCACCCAACTTAACGGCTGCAATGTTTCATCATCTACTCTTCACGGACAAGCCAAAGACTAATTAGTATGCCTTTTAAACTTTTATTTCCAGACTCACTTTTCATTTCTAATATGTGATGTGTTTTTATTTTTTTTTTCTCGTGTTTTAGTAACTAATAGACACACTCTTTCTTTAACTCAAGAAAGCCTAATTAAATTGGCTTCTTTTAAAACATAAATACATTTTGAGTGGAAAAAGTTATCCACAAGGGAAGGGATCCTTTTTAAATTAACCTTGTTGTGACCAACCAAGGGGGTTGAATAAAAAAAGGATGCCAATTCATTCCTCCTCACACGGAAGCATAACGATTTGGGGGTACCTCGTCCAGAATCATAACAAACTGGGGAACCTTGCCCGGGGCTTGGTTGTAACAATTCTTAAAGCAATTTAAAAACCTGATTAATGTTCTTAAAAATTTATTTACTTGAAATATTTTTGACATTTAAAAGGTCCTTTCCAGTGTGAGAGTCTTTATTAAGTATTTGCAAAATGAGAGGAGATACCAGGTCTAAAATATTCTGGAGTGAATATTTCATAACTAGTGGGCAATTGGCCCAGATTCGCGCTAGTTCCCTATTTACCATTTAAAACTTGATGATAGAAGTAGTGAACCCACAGGAGTTCAAACAGTAACTGGGCCCGATCTTTCTCTAGGGTTCAGGAAATGCGAGTTGGGTCTGTTTGGATAAATATCTTTGTACGCTGTGGCTTACCTTAGTCATGTGACCTCTGATGTCATTACATGTAAATAAATGTTTTCGAGCAGTATCCATTTAGCACACCACATGGAATATGGTGTCAGAAGTGTGATGCTGGGATTGAGTGGATTTTGATAGCTATAAGAGAGCCAACAACTCAGAATAATTAAAACTTTGGTCTGAAACTTTGTATGGGACATCGACTGCTGGATGAGTCAATGGCTTCGAACTTTCCAGTCCCCGCTCCTGTGGACACAAAGGGAATTGGCAATCCTTTCAATCTCAATGGCAGAACTACAAGATTTCCACAGAGTTAAACAAAAATTCTGAACAAATAAGAGTAACAATTCTGTTACCAGTGCTGGGGAGAGAATGCCACAAGCTGTATTGCATCCTAAACCTCAGTGAAGAACAGAAAAGCCAGAACTTTGAAATTTTTGAGGCCTTGAAGACCAATTTGAATCCTCTTCTAATGTCATTTATGAATGCTATGTGTTTGACACTACAACTCAGGAAGAAAGGGAGAATATTGATCAGTATGTGACTGCATTGAGACGTCTAGCTGAATCTTGTGAGATTGGATAATTGATGGATGATCTCATCAGAGATAGGATTGTCTTACGAAAAGGAGATCCTGCTGTGAGAGGGTGTCTGCTGAGAGAGGAGAAACTTATGCTCAGAAAGCTGCTGCCACATGCGGTGGCTAATCTTCAGCTGAAGAGTATTGACTAGAGAACTGACAAGGCTTTGCACTATGCTGGGAGGCAAGTGCAAGCCTGCCAAGCACAAGTCAATGATTAAAAGGGAGGAGAACTTAAAGAAGGACCTGGAGAAAGATCAAGGCAGGAATATTGAATGCAAATACTATGGAGGACACCACCTGAAGTAAAAGAAAGCATGTCTAGGGTGGGAAAGTAATGCTCTACCTACAAGAAACATATAAGATCCCTGGGGGATCTTGACAGACTCGATGTGGAGAGGATGTTTCTTCTTGTGGGAGAATCTGAAACTCGGGGTGACTGTTTAAAATTAGGGGGTTGCCCATTTAAGGCAGAGATAAGGAGAAATGTTTTCTCTCCAGGGTCGTGAGTCTTTGGAACTCTCTTCCTCAAAAGACAGGGGAAGCAGAGTCTTTCAATACTTTTAAGGCAGAGCTAGATAGATTCTTGTTAAGCAAGGGGGTGAAAGGTTATTGGAGGTAGGCAGGAGGTTACAATCAGATCAGCCACGACTTCATTAAATGGCAGAGCAGCCTTGAGGGGCCGAATGGCCTACTCAAGCTCCTAATTTGTATGTTCGTAAGAAGCTGAAGCACTTTACATGCAAGTGTCTTATTGGAAAGAAGGAAAACAATCCTATAAAGATGGTTACTGAAGAGATGTTGGATGACGATACTGAGCATCTACACCTAGAACAAGTTGGTGTCATCATGTCTCAAGATAAAAAATGGTTTGTGACTGTTGGAATCTTGACTGCAAAAGGAGAGCATCAAGTGAATGTGAAGTGTCAGATACTGGTGCTATATGCAACATCATGGGCTGAATTTTATGGCTGACATGTGGGCGGCGTAGCCCACACGTCAGCGCTTAAAATGTCGCATGCTGACGTCACACCAGCATCCCAACGTCAGCGCGCGGCATCGCGATATTTAGCTGGGCAGGAGCGCGATGAAGCGCAACACGTGCCTGCCATTAATTAAAGGCCTTCTTAAGGCCCTTAACTCGGCAACTGAAGCCGATTTTGAGGAGCCCGTGCGAACTTCGGCTCAGCGCATGGGCCCAATGGGCAGGCGGCTAGCTGATTTTTTAACAAACCTCATCCATGGGCGGGATATGTGGGCTCAGAGGGGTTGTTCATGTTTTTCTGAAGTTTTTAATAGAGGAAGTGTTTTAAACTTGCCTGTGTGCAGCAGTTCAGATCGATTTCCAATAGCTTTCTCTGTACTTTGAAGCTTCAGCTCAGCAGTCTGCAGTCAGGAATCTTTATCGGGCCTGCAGCTTTCCGGAAGCCTCCATTTAGCCTGGGTATGGGTTCTGACATCTCCACTGGAGGCAGCTCCCCTGAGGAGGGAGGGATAGAATATGGAGGAGGCCAGGAGTGGACAATCAGCCTCCAGGGGAGCTACCTTCGGGAGGCCAGGCGCAGGCACAAGGGGCGCAGGGCCAAGAGGTTGTCCAAGGTGGAAGGGGTCGCAGAAGACGTCACTATCCTGCTGCCAGGGTATTCAGGCGGCGAAGCAGCTACCTCAATATCTCTGAGGTGCGGTGCCAAAGGAGGCTCCGTCTGTCAAGGGAGACAGTCAACTATATATGTCAGATGATTGGCCCTGAGATCTCCACTAACTGTGGGTGGACACCCCATGCCAGCGGCTCTGAAGGTCAAATTGCCCTCCACTTCTATGAATCTGGCTCCTTCCAGGGCTCGGTGGGTGATCTTTGCGGTATCTCCCAATCAATCATCCCAATGACACTTGTGTCAAGTGGGTTATAGATGCTCTGTTCAGACGGGCATTGACCTTCATCCACTTCCGCTGTGACCAGGCAAGTCAGATACAGTGAGCCAGAGGCTTCATGGCCATTGCTGGCTTCCCCCGCATCCAGGGTGCAATAGACTGTACACATGTGGCCATCAAGGTGCCAGCAGGTGAGCCCGGTGCCTTCATCAACAGGAAGGGCTTCCACTCCATGAACGTGCAGATAGTGTGTGACCACAGGATGCTGATTCTACAAGTCTGTGCAAGATACCCAGGCAGCTCCCACGACACCTACATCCTCAGACACTCCCAGGTGCTGGGGCTCTTCAGTGTTCCAGCCTGACTGGATGGTTGGCTGGTGGGTGACAAGGGCTATCCCCTTGTTATCCCGCCACTCTGCCATCCAAGAACAGAAACTGAGGAGCGCTACAATAGGAGCCACAGCACCACAAGGGCTGTGGTGGAGAGAGCCATCGGTCTTCTCAAGATGCGCTTCCGTTGCCTGGACCGCTCAGAGGGCACACTCCAGTACCCCCCAGGTCACATCTCTGTGATAGTGGTAGCATGCTGCACTCTGCACAATCTTGCGCTGGAAAGGGGGGATGCAGTTGATGATGAAGACCTTGACGTGCTGGATGAGGCTGTACATGATGAGTCCAGCAGTGGCTCAGAGGATGAGGAAGCACAGGGCGATGATAAGGGGCAGCACACCGACCCGCTACTACACCAAGGAACAGGGACACCCGGGACACTTTAATCCAACGAACCTTCAGCTAGCTCTACACACATGGATCTGCAGGACCAGCATTGCCTGGCGCTTCCACACGCGGCACTTAGGTGCCACATCTTCCACCTCATCAGCTACAACTAAGGGCTTAGTACAGAAACATCAATGTCCACTCAAACACTTATGAGATGTCTGTGAAACATACAAATGCAGCACAAAGGAAATACCCTCAGCCATGGTCAGAAAAGTGGACCTTATTCAGTCCAAAATAAAACACGAACGTTGCTCAGACGTACATAATGATATATTCCCTAATCTAGGGCCAACACAAAATCGCCAGTGACAGACCCGTGGAGTGCCTAACGTGCCTCATGCTTTCGTTTGTGGGTGCTACGTCTAGGTGCCACCCCATCGCTTGGAGTGGCTTGTGAGACAGCCTGCTGACTCTGTTGTCCTGTTGGCGTCGATGACCTTGGCGGGCGTCCTCTGGCCCGTGGAGCCTGTGCTGGCCCCACCTTGGAGGGAGTGGCTGGCACCTCCCCAGTTGTCGCAGCCTCAATGGATGCAACGGTCACTGGCAGAGGGGCAGAGGAGCTGCTGCCCTCATCTGGATCGCCCTGAGAGGAGCTCACAGTGACGACAGGCAGCTGCTGCGTCGACGTGAGGTCACATTGGACTTCCCTGCTCACCGCAGATGAATGGGCACCGAGTGGCGACACCTAGTGCCCAGAACATCTCCCACATTGCGAATGACCACCTGTGGCCATTAGCGCTGTGAGGGCTTGCAGGTCAGAGCGTAAGCCAATCAGAAGAGTCTCAATCCGCTGGAAGCCCCTCTCCATGAGAGTCGACAATCTCTCAGTAGAGGAAGCCTGAAGCTCTGTCCTGAGGTTCATGCCTTCACTGACACTCTGCCTGGACTCTTCCACCACAGAGACCAACTGAAGCATACCCTCATGCAACCCTGCCAGATGCTCCCACGCATCCTGCCGCTTGCCCTGCAGCTGCTGCACTGGTGACATCTCCAGAGGCACATCATCACTGCCGGACTCAGCATGTGCCTGGTCTCCTGCAGTCCTCCGGCTGCTGGCGCCATTGGCACCCTCTGTCCGTGCCATCTCCTTCAGCGATTGTGAAGTGCCCTCTCCACTGTGCCCCGGGACACTAGCCGACGTTATATTCCCCACTGGAGTGCTTGTTGCTGCGCTGGTGCCTGTCTGGCTGAAAGGAGGTGCCGCAAGTTGCAAGTCTTGGCCCTCAGGTGTGGAGGGGGGGGGGCTCTAGACTTGTTGGGGGCCATGCAGTGGCGATGCTGAAATTAACAACAAGGACAGTGCATCAGTTAGCGTTCAGTCAGTAACACCTTTCGTCTCTTTCCCCCCCGGCCTCATAAGTCGCTCACCCTTCAAGAACCTAACGAGACGAACATTGGTGGGATGGTAAATAGTCAAGAGGAGGCCCAAACATTACACGTGCATACAGACAGGCTGGTCAGATGGCCTAAGGAATACCACATGGAATGTTATGTGGATAAGCATTCAGTTAAGTACTTGGGCAAGACAAGCAAGGTACGGGAATACATGAGTAACGGTAGGACCGTGGAAAGTCACAACAATTACAGGGACCTTGCTGGGCAGACCCGTTAAAGTAGCAGAACAGGAACATAAGGCGTTTAACAAGGTCGAAGCCAGACTTGCCTTTATTTGCCGAGGAATAGAATGTAGGAAAAGGGAGGTCATGTTGCAAATGCAGAAACCGCTGTCGAGGCCACATCTACACTTCTGCGTCCAGTTGTGACCTGTGCTTCATGGGAGGGATGGCATTGGAGTGGGGAGAGTGCAGAGGTTCCTGACCAGGATGCATGCTGGCCTGGAGAGTTGGAGTGATGAGGAAACATTGCAAACACTTGCAACATTTGCCGTGGAGCATAGGAGATTGACAGGTCACATTATTGACCTTCATACTGTTATGAGGGGATTAGAACGGATGGACAGAAGGCAACATTTCCCCTTGGCGCAGGGATGACTAACGTGGTGGCATTTATTTAAGTTGAGTGCCATGAGGTTGACAGGTGAGGTGCTGAGGACCTTTTGGACAGAGTAATGTGGGACGCACTGGCTGAAAGGGTGGTGGAGGTACATTACATCCTAAGATGCAATAAGTCTTTGGATGTGCAGCAGCGATGCCATGGCATGTTAGGCCATGGGGATAGTGGTTACAAATGGGATAAGGCGACTTTGGAAGGTGCTGGAGACGCACATCCTCAAGGGGCCGAGGGACCTTTGTGTATGACCCACACGTCTGACTGTATCAGTCTGTGAATGAGCAGTGTTGCTGCATTAACGATTGCAGCAACCGTCAGTGGTTTAAATGGTGGGGAGACAGAGTGGATGGGACTGTGGACCTCAAATACCTGGCCGCTGCACCCCAGCCTCGTCGCCCCCGGCCGCCGTGGCCGCCTGCCTCCTGCCCAGCTCCATGGCCTGCTCCTCATAAGTGGTGAGGCGCTGGAGCAGGGCGTGCCCACCACCAGTCCGCAAACACTCCCGGTTATTGTGCTCTGTTTTTGCCTGCAGAACAGAGAAGAGCATTTATTGGGGCTGATCGATCATGTACGCTGCACGCGCACGTCGACCCCAACCACAGTGGCCCATCTGAGGCCTCCAGCGGCTCCTGTCCACTACTGGTGATCAGTCACCAGAAGATAGTACGGCTGGTCCCAACCCCCTCCCCCAATGGACACCTTGGACACATTCGGCGTCCTTCACTTTGAATAACACATGGGTCTTAGCGCCCATGGCAAGAAGGCGCAACTAGGTGCGGTGCCGAGGCCAGCAGATGGCTCTTGGCCATGACACCTTGAGGCTCCCCTTCCACCATCTCATCACCATCAATAAGACATGTGTTGGAGTTCTGAGTACGTGTCTAGCTGCCTCCCCTGCAGGTTGCCCCCAGATTACTCAAATGCGAGAAACACCAACATATGCTGCGGAGAGAACCCATCTTCTCCTCAACCACTAAGACTGATGTAAGCATGGTCCCTATCTGTTTGCCCACCCAGCGTGCGCCAAATGCCCAATGCAGTAACGACACTAAGACGTGGCGGGGGTGGGGGGGGCCCTCAAAGGCTAAGGCGGGTGGGGGGGGGCCCTCAAAGGCTAAGGCTACCTGCTGGGTTAAATGGCCAAGGCCGACATGGTCCTCACCCTTCCAGAGCGCAGCAAATCATTGAAGCGCTTGCGGGACTGGGTTCCCATGCGCCGCACAGCATCATGGGCGCTTACAGCCTCCGCCACTTCCCACCACACCTGCCTGGTCACGTGGGGGGCCCTCCTCCTCCCATCCTCCGGAAACAAGACATCCCGATGGTTGGGCTCCTCTTCGAGGAGGACAGCAAGGCAGACATCTGAGAACCGAGGGGCACAGTGGCCCCCCGCTGGCCTACCCTGCAGCCTGCCCCCCTCCTCCTCCTCTGCCCTCAAATCATGTCCTTCTCTATGAGTGGCCATGATGAACAGCCTCAAGGAGGCTGCCTGGCCGCTCCTTATACAGACTGTCGGTTCCCCATTGGAACCGGCGGTCTGAACACACCCGCCGCTGATTGGATTTTCCCGATGTACACGGGAGTCGCAACCCCGCTGGGCAGGCCTTAATTGGCCCGGCCGTGCAAAATGGTGGTGCGGCCCGTTTCGGCGGCGGCGATCGGCTGCCCGCCCGCCCGTCAAGAGCAAAATTCAGCCCCATGAGTTTTGCAGACCTATGTGAAGTTGCTCAAGATGGTGACCTGAAAATTAAGCTGTCAAAGGTAAAGTTGAGGTGAAAACAAAAATGCTGGAAATACTCAGCAGGTCAGGTAACAGCTGGTTATGAGCCAGTTCTGATGAAAGGTCATCGACCTGAAACATTAACCCTGTTTCTATCTCAACAGATGCTGCCAGACCTGATGAGTATTTCCAGCACTTTCTATTTTTATTTCAGATTTCCAGCAGCTGCAGTATTTTGCTTTTGTATGAAGCTAAAGCTGAAGCTCTATGATGAAATGAAGCTCAGTCCAAGATGATAAACTGAGCTGAGGGTCCAATACAACAGGAAGAAAGAAGATCTGAGTTTCAGATAGTGGACATAATCCAAACTTCCTCATCTCAGCGACAACAAGTCAAAAGCTTGAACCGGTAACCTCCGTGTTCGAGAAGAGTTTTGCAGTGTTTTGTATGACACCAGGCCATTGACTGCTGAACAGATCCTCACAGACAAACATCTTGCTCAGTTAAGCAAACTACACAACGAGGTGCAACTCTTCAAATGTTACAGGAAGTTGTGATGAAAGGATGGCCTGAAATCATCAGGAACACACCTGTTGCTGAATGAGCGTATTGGGCAGACAGAGATGAAGTGATTGTACAAGATGGCATCTTGTACAAAGGAATTCAGGTCATCAGCAGAGATGCTGAAGCGCATCCATCAAGGAACTGAATCGAGTCCAAGGAAGGTAAGAGAAGTGCTTGACTGGCCAAACATGAGCAATGAGATTAAGACCTACACCAGCCGGTGCTGTGCTGCTAAGCAAGCTAAAGAGCCAATCATGACTCAGGACATCCCGGACAGGCCATGGCTGAAGTTTGGAGTAGACTTCTTCACTCTCACTGGAACTGACTGTCTCATCACCATTGACTACTATTCAGATTAGTAGGAGTTAGACCAGCTGGTCTCAATGGCTACCAGTGAGATTGTAGAATGCCTGGAAGTAAACTTCAGAGGTTATGGCATTCCCAATATTGTGATGAGTGACAATGGCTCTCAATTCACAAGTGAAAATTCAGGCGCTTCATAAATGATTGGGAAATTCAGCACTACACATCATCTCCACACTATCTCCAGTCAAATGGAAAGGCTGAGGCAGTGGTGAAAATTGCCAAAGGGATCATCTAAAAATCGACTAGATCCAGCACATTTGTATACAAGGCAATCTTAGAGTGGAGAAACACACCTACTGAAGGCATGGAACATTGTCCAGTCCAGCGACTAATGTCACATGACACCCAGACTACTGAAGCCCGAAGTAGTGACAAGAGTGAGCGACAAGATCAAAGTAAAATGACAGGAAGCACTGAGAGAGCTGCCAAATCATTGGCAGAGCTGAGAGTTGGAGAGCTGGTCAGAGTTCAAACATTCAACACACTCAACAAAAGTCAATTCACTTGGCAGCTTCGGGCCTGTGTAGAGAAGTTGTCACCTCGATCGTACACGGTGAAAGTAATGTGCAGATTTAATGTCCCAATCACAGACATCTATGTACAAAGGGAGAAGCTGCTCCTTCACAGCAGACAGCTGATGAGGCAGATGCGATTTCACTAATTGAGCAAGGAGCTAAATGACCATCAGACCCAGAGGTCAACTGTTCACCAACAAATGCAATGGATCAGCAGCAACAATTACCACAGCAGCAACACTTACCATGGCAACAAGATTCCCCAGAGAAGCAATGTCACCTCAGGAACCAGCAGACATTTGGTGGACAGACAGCAACAACTCACACATGAACAATAAAAAGACCTGAATACTTTAAATATTATTGGTGGAATCTTGTGTCCTCCCCCATGGTGGGTTTGGTGCCGGGGGACATTTAATCAGGTGGGTGGGTGGTGGGTGGGGATCCCACTGCCTTCCTGCCTCAACCCCGATTAAATCCATGATGGGGAGTTCCCTGGTCCACCACCTTTTGAGTCCCTTAGGTGGCCAATTAATGACAACTTAAGGGCCTCGTCACACCGCAGGTATTTACCCAGCAGGAGGCTCACCATGCAGGGTGCATAACAAGTAAACCCTGGCATGTTTGCTTGCAGGCTTCAGGGAAGGAGGGTTGGGAGGTGGTGGGAGTCCCTCGTTCAAAGGCACTCAGTGCCTGACCAAGGGAACCTAGCCTCAGGAAGGTGGGGGCCTGGTGAGAGCCACACCGCTGACCTTGCTGTGTGTTCCCTCACACCACCCCCCTACCCCCCCTCCCCCCGCCATCACTCACTTGTTTATCAGGCAGCTCTTGACAGGTTGGACTTCTGCCCCTGGGGTCCTTGATCCTGGGGAAGGCCTGCTGCTGGCCTGTCAATTGCTCGATTGGCACAAGATGTGTCGGGTCTCTCACGGGGCTCTCGTCGCCTCCATAAGATTCCGCCTGCGTGCGTGCACTGTGTGTGCGCGCTGCTTGTATGCATGCGAGTGTGCATTGTGTGTGTGCATTGTGTGGGAGCACTGCATATGTGCACTGCGTGTGTGCACTGCGTGTGTGCACTGTATGTGTGTACTGCGTGTGTGCACTATGTTCGTGCACTGCGTCTGTGGGACTGCGTGTGTGTGCTGTATGTGTGTAGTGTGTGTACACTGCGTGTGTGCACTGTGTGTGTGATGTCCTTATATGTAAATAAAGGTTTTAGTGCAGTAGCCATTTTCCCCACCACATGGCACCACCTTTTCCCGACTCTTAAAGGGTTTCCTCTGAACACCTTTTGCACTGATTTTTTGTCTGCAAGAGACGTGGGCAGGATTATTGCACAGTTTATAACTGCTGACTGGGTGCAGTCTGGAGTTGGGGGAATGGAGGAGGTCGGGTGCAGAGGCGGGTGTTTCCTGTGCTGGATCCTATGAAAAGGCAGTTAACAGCACCCTACACAACGGTGTCCTTGGAAACGACCCTGAGAGGACCGGGACACAAACTTTGACCTTTGCACTGTAAGTGATGTTGATGTAGATTGTGGCTAAAATTGCCCTGTGTGAGCTGGCCCATTGATTGCTTTCCCTTAGTCTAACCAAGGGCTATTGCTATGTGCACTGTTCTCAGCCAATGTTGATACTCTAGCCGATCCTCTGAGCACTATACTGCACCAATCTTTTGACATTCACCCCCTGATAGTCACTGGCTGGAACTTTCCACACCTGTTAGCGTCAGGCATCATGGCCAGCGTGAGCGGACATATGGCGGGAAGGCCAAAAATTGATTTTATGCCATCATGAAACCAGTTTACGATTGTCTGCTCTGCCCGTCAATGGTGGGCTGCCTTTCCTTCCATCTAACGTCAAGAACAGAATTTCAATGCATTCGCATCTCATTACAATTCCTGCCCACCACAATCATCCCCCCATACTGGATCATCCGGGCATGTTGGCATGGTTTCACAACAGCATTTACAAGGCATGCACCTGATGAGCTGAACTTCGAGGGGAGCTCGGAGATGAGTGCTCACTAACGTTGCGCAGCGCTCGTGAGAGTCGCCTGTTTGACTTCAAGTAAGAGGCACTGCACATTCAGACGAGGGCACGGGCAAGTCACTTTTTCCCAGCTGGCTGACAGTGCAGGGCTGGGGCAAGAGGGTGGGCAGGGTAGCACAGCCTGATGGCGCTGCACAAGCACATGCAGGGGGGTGGTTGGCGGGTGAGGGAAGCGGCCATGCTTTAGGGAAGCCTTGTATAAAGTGAGCATTCTTCCGCAGCTGAGACAGTTCAGGCACAGCCACATTGATAAGCTTGTAGTCGGGCCTCTGGCTTATCTGTCCACTCAAGCAATGCAGAGGCATGAAATTGCCACCAAATGCTCCAGAGCTTTTCACCCCTTAGGCGCAGACTGAAAATTAATGAGCGTTTTAATGGACTGCAAAACAATTGGACGACTGGGCGCATTGTACAATCTCCTTGCGAAAGCTGGTCATGGAGCAGTCACTGGTGGAGGTGCTCACAGCTCCTTGCAATGTCATCATCCTGGTTTGGACCAGTCTCCCCCATGGTTCAAGCTAACAGTGCAACCTTGCAGTGTGGGTTAGGAGAATGCCTGTGCCTGATCTGAGAGCACAGCAGGCAGTCCAATGGGCAAAGCTGCTGCCAATCGGTCAGGTGGAGTGGAACGGAGGTGGGTGGGGTTTCGGGCAGCCATGCAGCGTGCTAAACTCTGGCCATGCAAGTGGTGGCCAACACTTTCTGGGACGCATTGAGGAGCCTTCAGACTTAACCAAGAGAGGTTCTTGGAACGCTCAAGCTAACCCACTTGTCTCTCTCTTTCATCCTGCAGGAGTAGTATATCAGGAGCACGGAGCCTGGAGCCTGCCGACTCAGCTGTGCGCCTCTTGGCTTACAGGGAGCAGAGATGAAGGAGAAGGGAGCAACAGAGGAGCCTGGCTGGGCAGAGGAGGGAGCAGTCCCCTCAGGAAGAAGGGGCGGCTGGGGCTCCAGTGCACACCGCTGAAGAGCCACAGCGAGCCGTTGCTGGTCGGCGTCTAGCTAGACCCAGGGTCCACGCACTGCACTTGTCATTCCTGCAGATGTGCAAGAACCAGTGTTGCTGAAGACTGCGCATGTCCAGGGAACTGGTCGGTCACATCTGCCACCTGCTGCAGGATTTGGCACAACGGGCACTTGGAGGGCACCCACTGCCAATGTCCGTGAAAGCTCAATTTTTATGCCAGTGGCTCCTTCCAGCTCTCCACAGGTGAGCTCTGCAGGATCTCACTGGCCTCCACACACAAGTGCATCCAGAAAGTCACGGCCGCCATATTCGTGAAGGTACACAACGTTATGCACTTCACCCGGGATCAGGGACAATAGGAAGCAAGAGCACTGGGATTTGCGCAGATCTCCGCTTTTCCACAGGTTCAGGGTGTCTTCGTCTGCTCTCACATGGCACTTGGATGTATGTGGCAGCAAGCAGTTCACTACATCAACGGCACAAACTTCCACTCGCTGAATGTGCAGCTGCTATGCAACCATCACAAACACATCCTGCAGGTCTGCGCACGATTCTCTGGGGGTGTCCACGACTCCTACATTCCCAGTAGGTCTCAGATCTTTGACATCTTCCAGGGTCCACAGAGGCTGCAGGGATGGCTCCTTGGGGACAAGCGCTACTCACAGAGGATGTGGCTGATGATGCCCGTGTGGCGGCCTCAGACTGCAGCAGAGTGAAGGTATAATGAGGCTCATGCTGCAACTCACAGCTTGGTGGAGCAGACCATCGGGATGCTGAAGATGAGGTTCCGGTGCCTGGGCCGATCTGGTGGAGCCTGCAATACAGTCCACAGAGGATGTCACGCATTGTCATCGTCTGCTGTACCCTTTACAACCTGACGCTGCAACGGGGAGAGGAGCTGGCTGAGGAGGAGATTGAGAACCTGCACGTCTCCTCCAATGAGGAAGACATCGATAGGAATGAAGGTGAGGAGGTCCTCGAAGGTGAGAATAATGGCGATGAGGCCATCGCGTTGTCCAGATGAGGCAGGAACGCTCGGGAGGCCCTCATAGCCACTAGACTCAAGGAGGATGATGACAACATGCAGTGAGGATGCTTCATAGATCCTCACATTGCATCTGTGAACATTTGACTCCAGTCTGGCTGATCGCAATGCACAAATCCTCAATGATAAGACTCCTGTCATGGAGATGCAGTGGATGCCCATAGTCCCTTCATTCCAGGAGGATGATGATGACATGCAGCGAGGACACTCCATAGATCCTCACATACCTTATCTGAACGTCTGACTCCTGTCTGGCTGATGGCTTGCACTCTGTGAACAGGATCATATCATGGAGATACAGCAGGGAAACTTTAACTTCTCCTGATTCTATGGCATCCTTTGTGATCTGAACCCTTCAGGACCACACTGTCACTGGACACAGATGCTGATGAAATGGGGGCCAGCGCACCTCAAAGGTGCTGAGAGCACAGAGAGAAACATGGAACTCTGTGCCACCGGCCCAGGACATTCTGGCAGCAATTATAAGCCCCATCGAGGTGTAGGCATGACTGATGTGACCAGTGACAGTGAAGGCGCAACATCAATGTGATGGGAAAGTTGCACAAAGCACAGGGAAGAGGCCCTGGAGGCACCTGCCTTTATCTTGTGCAGGAACCAAGGTTTCACCTGACTGACATGAACACAGCTCATCATAACAAGGAGCCATAGACAGGGTTGTTGGGAGTTTATCTACAAATGTCAACATTATGTACGTGATTAACACCCACATACACGCAATCAAACTATATTTTCTTAACCTTCCTAAACATGCTGCTACATCTTGGTGCTCCCCCGACATCCACAGCAGAGGTGGAGGCAGCCTGCTGACTGTGACACCCTGTTTGTGATGACTTCGATGGGCATCCTCTGGAGGGCCGAGACCTGGAGGGCCCCGGCCTGCTTTCGGGGTCCTGCTGTGTGACAGTGACACCCTCCTCGGCCTGTGGAGCTGGAGCTGCTGGGGTCACAGGAAGAGGGGAATTGGATGGGCCCCACACTCCCGGAGACACCTGGGTGGAGGCCCTGGAGCGTGCACCTGCTGATCCTCCTTCCCATGGGTGACCAAGGGCCCCTGGTTGACTCCCTGAGGAGAAGAGGAAGCTGGTGTGAGATTGACCTGCCCCGCACCCCTCTCACTGTTGGAGTCCAACTATGGCATCAGTGATGGAGTTCGGCCCGCACAGCGGTGCAGTATCGATGTCCTGGACCAAGGTCTCCATGGCAGCCGCCATCCTGCCAGTGTTGACCTCGGAGCGTTGCAATGCTGGCACTATCACCTCAGACTGAAGGCAGGCTGACTCCTCCAACATGCCTTGCAATATGAGGAGTGCAGTGGTCATCCCTTCCTGATGTTCCCGAGCTTGCCTTTGCAGCTCCAGCAACTGAGGTATGACCGAGTCCAGAGGCTCCTCATCTGTCTTGGATTCATCAGATTTCTAGTCTCCAGCAGCCCTCCAAGTGCTGGAAATCTGGGAAGTCCCTGCCTCCACCTGCTGTGGGTCAGGTAGTGCAATGTGCCCACCAGATTGTGGCCCTGAGGCGACTCTAGAACTAGGTCCCACTGAGGCATGTGTCTGTGCTGGTGAAGGGTGTGGGTGAGGGTGTAGGTGAGCGCTGTGATGGGACTTCAGGGAGGGTGTCATCAGGTTCTTCTTCCGAGGTGCCTTCAGGGCTTGAGTCGAGGACCAGGCACATGGACCACCCTCGGCTGTTCCCCAGACGTGCCTGTGAAAGCAAGGAGAGATAATTAGCACATGGCAGGGGACTGCGGAGCAGGGGGAGTGACTCACAGCATGGTTGTCTGAAGGATGTTGCACTGCTGGATCCTCATTCGGTTGAGCACGGCCAACCTCACCATCAGCACAGGAATGGTCCAGATCTTAGCTGGCCAGATGTTTGACTCCATTTTCAAAGTCTGTGAAGACCTTGATGTCAGTCATTCCTCCACCAGTTTGCGACCTCTCCCTTTTGTTGTGTGCCAGCTTGTCCTTTCTGAAGATGGACAGAGAGTAAGCAGGATGCCTGCCTGGCCAGATGATAAGGATGCCTGGCATGTGTGGGTGCTGAGTGGTGCCATGGACGGGCTGAGGACACAATCTGCAGGGCAGATGAAGATGTGTGTGAGAGAGTGAATGGTGATGTCCCTTGAACTGGCAGTGAGTGAGATTCCTGTGGATGTGTGATGGGTTTGTGAATGTGTGTGTGAGTTGAGAGTGATGAGAAGGGTGACTTACCCTGGTGGAACGGAGGAGATCATTCATCCTCTTTTGCAGAGCATTTGCACTGACCACCGCTGCCACTGCCTCCCATGCTGGATTGGTGACCTTGCTTGCTGGTCTTCACCCAGAGCAGGGGTAGAGGTATTCGCAGCAGACCTCCACTGCATCCAGTAGGCGTCTGAGGGAGATGTTGCTAAATTTGGGGACAGCATGTTTCCTCCCTTTGGCAGCCATGACATGCTAGCAGCTTCCGATCCCTTAGAGAGAGCCAGCTCTGTGCGGGGGCACCCTTTAAATTTGGTGCCCGGTTTACGGAAGGCCTGAGGTGACGGCAGGACAGGCCAATCAGAGGCTCCCTCGCCAGCGATCTGGTGTGATTCCAGGAATGCATAATTTATGAGGCGGGACGTGCTGGGTAGGGGACAATGTGGCATGAAAATCTGCCATTCTGGCTGGCAGGTAAAACTTTCTTTTCTTGGCCCGCCACTGCCCTTAATGCAAATCTGGGATGATTCCACCCACTGATTTTTAAACAACGTCACACAGCTGTGAAAATTTGCAGAGAAGAATAGCTCAGCTGCTTCAGCCCCTCACTTGCAACTCAAGACCCTGTGTGATCCACAACAGTCATCTCACCTCAGAGGATGCAGCATACAGATTATTCCCAGGTTTAACCCCAGAAACACTGCAAACAATCCAAAAATGCCCCTTGGAAGAGCTTGGGCCCCAGCTGCATTGGCGACGTGAGACATGGCTTGCCACACTGTCACATCATCATGTGACTTTATCACATGACTGCCTTGTGTTTCTCGCACAGGTTCTGGAGCTGTGATCCCACCTTCCGGAGTGGAGTCAGGACTCAGACACAGGGAGGAGAAAGACATGTCCAGAAGAGGCACTGTCACCACCATCTGACTCAGCAGACACCAGGCCAGAGACGCACCTCCAATGGGTTTAAGCCCGGACATGGAGTGGGGAGAACTGGGTGATGAACACAGCAACAGCGTAGAGGAGGAGGTGTCAGAGGCAGAGGTTTCTGTGCACAGCTCCCTCAGAAGGGGGAGAGCAGTCACAGGGATACTCCATGAACCAGTGAGGCAGAGCCTCTAGAGTGCCCACTGGGATTAAACATTTGGATCTGCAACAGCAGGGAAGTGGCCAATTGGCATTGCAAGCACATCTGCTTTGAATGGAGGAGTCCATGATGATCATGACCTCGACCATGTCTCGGGTTTAGGATGGGATGATGACTGTGCACAAGAGAGTGGACATCCTTGTGGTGGGGCAGATGCAAGATCTCTTGCACAGTGGCAATAGCTCCAATGCAATAATGGGAGAGGAGCTAAGCACCCTGATCCCACAAGTGGCAGATTGGTGGTGACAGGGAATGGCAGCTGAACCCCAGCAGCCCACTCCATATAGCCATCGGGACAAGGGCTGGGAAATCTGAACAGGAGAGGGAGAAATCCGTGCATTTTGATGGAATCTCACCCTCCTTGGATTCCTCGGCACTTCAACCAGAGGCTCCATCTGCTACTGGGACCAAGCGAGGGTGGCAGCCCCTGCATGATGAGGTGAGCAGCTTAACTCCACTGCCCCCAAGGCAATGAGGGGAATAGTATATGGGAGTTCCTGAGATGGAGGACACCACATTACTTAGAGCACAAACTGGATCACAGTATTTATTGTTGGATTAGTAAAGAACATTAATTGATTAAACTTATGTATAGTGAATACAAAACCGTGATTTGAAAATGTTTAAAAACATTTACAACATATACATATGTTGATTTTATTTTGCACTCATGTCATCATTTTCTCCCCTGCCATCTGCAGCATCCAGTTACCATTCCTCAAGCCTCACATGTCTTCAGATGAACGATGTATACAATGTCCTGCCTTTGATGTCTGCAACTCCCTCCTCTGCCTTCCGGCTCTTGGTTCACACGTTTGGAGGTTTCTCATCAGCTAAAGTGACTTTGGATGAGCAGGCCTCTGGCCACAATGGTGACTTGTATGGACTCATCCCCATGATGTCCGCATTGTGCGTCTCGTTTCTATGGTCCTTGCCCTGGGCCTTGCTCCTCACTCTCCTCCTGAAATTCTTCCTCCTCTTCCTCTTTCTCCTCCTCTTTCTGTTCCTCAACTGAGGAGAGGCTCCCTTCCTCACCTTCCTCCAGCTCCAGTGCCAGAACCCTTCACTGTGTCAAGTTCTGGGGCAAGCAGCAAGCTAAAATTATACTGGACACCATGGCAGGTGTGAAATATCAAGCCCCACTTGAACAGTCAAGGCATCTGCGCATGGGTGCTCGATTCAAGGAGGATAATGATGACATGCAGTGAGGACACTCCATAGATCTTAACATAGTCTCCGTGAATGTTACATTCCTGCCTGGCTGAGGGCAGCTCGCTTGCGCTCTGTGAGCAGGGTCATATCATGGAGATGCAGCTGTGAAACTTTAGATGCACCTGATCCTTTGTCCACCTTCAGCACCTGACTCCTTCAAGGGCACAGCGTCACCGGTCACAGATGCTGAAGAGATGGGGGCCAGCCCCACCTTAAAGGTGCTGAGAGCACACAGAGAGAATGACGGAACTCTGTGACACCTGCCCATGGCATTCTGGCAGCAATGACAAGCACCATCGAGGTGTTGGCATCACTAATAGAAGCATAGAAAATAGGAGCAGGAGAAGGTCATTCAGCCCTTTGAGCCTGCTCCACCATTCAATATGATCATGGATGATCCTGTATCTCAATGTCATACTCCCGTGCTCTCCCCATACCCCTTGACAACTTTAGCATCCAGAAATCTATCTATTTCCTTCTTAAATATATTCAGTGACTTGTCCTCCACAGCTTTCTGTGGTAGAGAATCCCATAGGTTCACCACCCTCTGAGTGAAGAAGTTTCTCCTCATCTCAGTCCTAAATGGTCTACCCCATATCCTGAGACTGTGACCCCTTGTTCTAAACCCCTAGCCAGAGGAAATATCATCCCTGCATCCAGTCTGTCCAGCCCCATCGGAATTTTATATGTTTCATTGAGATCTCCTCTCATTCTTCTAAACTCTAGTGAATACAGGCCTAGTTTGCCCAATCTCTCCTCATTTGACAATCCTGCCATCCCAGGAATCAGTCTGGTGAACATTCACTGCAGTCTCTTTATGGCAAGTATATCCTTTCTTAGGTAAGGAGACCAAAACTGCACACAATACTCCAGGTGTGGTCTCACCAAGGCCCTGTATAGCTGCAGTAAGACATCCTTGCTACTGTACTCAAGTCCTCTCGCAATGAAGGCCAGTATACCATTTGCCTTCTTAACTGCTTGCTGCACCTGCATGCTTGCTTTCAGTAATTGGTGTACAAGAACACCTAGGTCCCTTTGTACATCAACATTTCCCCAATCTATCACCATTTAAATAGTATTCTGCAATTGCTTTTCCCATCCAATTGGATAATTTCACACTTATCTATGTTATACTGCATCTGCCATGTATTTGCCCACTCACTCAACCTGGCTAAATCGCCTTGAAGCCTCTTAACGCCCTCCTTATCACTCACATTCCCACCAAGTTTTACATCATCAGCAAACTTAGAAATATTACATTTGGTTCCCATATCCAACTCATTGATATATATTGTGAATAGCTGGGGTCCAAACACTGATCCCTGCGGTACCCCACTAGTCATCGCCTGCCACTCCGAAAAAGACCCATTTATTCCTACTCTCTGTTTCCTGTTTGCTAACCAATTCTCAATAAATATGTCCAGGGAGTCTGGACCATCACTTTGATCTGAAGGTTACACACTGCACAGGGAAGAGGCCCTGGACTGAGACACCTGCCTTTATCTTGTACAGGAACCAAGGTTTCACATCTGAGTGACACGAACACTGCTCATAACAAGGAGCCATAGGCAAGATGAAATTCTTTGGAGTTAATTTAAAATCATGAACATTAAGTACAATTGATTAAGACCCATGCCTACATTATGCAACTATATCTTCTTAACCTTCCTAAACATGCTGTCATATCTTGGTGCTCCTCCGATATCCACAGCGGAGGTGGAGGCAGCCTGCTGACTATGACGCCCTGTCTGTGGTGACCTTGACAAGTAGCCTCTGGAGGATCGAGACCTGGAGGGCCCTGGCCTGCTTTCGGGGTTCTGTTATGTGGCAGTGGCAACCTCCTCGGCCTGTGGAACTGGAGCTGCTGGAGCCACAGGAAGAGGGGATTCGGATGGGCCGGACACTCCCGGAGACAACTGGACAGATGGTCCTGGGGCATGCACCTGCTTATCCTCCTCCCTATGAGTGCCCGAGGGCCCCTGGCTGACTCCTTGAGGAGTGAGATCAGTCTGCCTCGCACCCCTCTCGTGTTGACACTGTTGGAGTTCAGCACACGCAGCAGTGCAAGACCAATATCCTGGACTGAGGTTTCCATGGCGGCCGCCATCCTACCAGTGTTGACCTCAGTGCATTGAAATGCCAGCGCTATCACCTCAGACTGAAGACGGACTGACTCCTCCATCGTGCCTTGCAATCTGAGGATGCAGCAGACATCCCTTCCTGATGTTCCCGAGTTTGCCTTTGCAGCTTCAACAACTGAGATATGATCAAGTTCAGAGGCTCCACATCTGACTCAGACTCATCAGATTTCAGGTCTCCAGCAGTCCTTCGAGTGCCGGGGACCTAGGGAGTCCCTACTGCCTCCTGCTATGGATTAGACAGAGCACTGTTCTTACCAGATTATGACCCCCGAGGCTACTCTCCAACTAGGTCTACTGAGGTGTGTGTCTGCGCTGGTGGAGGGTTTGGGTAAGCGCTGTGACGGGTCTTCAATGAGGTGTCTTCGGGGCTTGAGTTGAGGACCTGGCTAGGAACCCCTTGGCTGTTCCCCAGATGTGCCTGTGAAAGCAAGGAGAGATAATTAGTGCATGGCAGGGGACTGCGGAACAGGGGGAGTGACTCACAGCATGGTTGTCTGATGGATGTTGCACTGCTGGACCCTCACTTGGTTGAGCACCGGCAACCTCACCGTCAGCACAGGAATGGCTCAGATTGTCACCAGCCAGCTGGATGACTGTGAGGACCTTGATGTCAGTCATTCCTCCACCAGTTTTCAACCTCTCCCTTTTGTTGTGTGCCAGCTTGTCCTTTCTGAAGATGGAGTGTGAGAGCAGGATGCCTGCCTGGCCAGATGATAAGGATGCCTGGCATGTGTGGGTGGTGAGTGGTGCCATGGACAGGATGAGGACACGATCCACAGGGCAGGAGAAGGTGTGTGTGAGCGAGTGAATGGTAATGTCCCTTGAACTGGCAGTGAGTGATATCCCTGTGGATGTGTGATGGGTTTGTGTGTGTGTGAGTTGAGGGTGATGAGAAGAGTGACTTACCCTGGTGTAATGGAGGAGATTATTCACCCTCTTTCAACACTGGGTGGCTGTCCTCTGCTGCAGGGCATTGGCACTGACCACCGCTGCCATCGCCTCCCATTCTAGATTGGTGACCTTGATTTCTCATCTTCACCCAGAGCGTGGGTACAGGACTTCACGGTGGGTCTCCACTGCGTCCAGTAGGTGCCCAAGGGAGGCGTCGCTAAATTTGGGGGCAGCATGTTTCCTCCCTTTGGCAGCCATGACTTTCCAGCAGCTTTCGATCCCTTAGAGAGAGCTAGCTCTGTGCAGGACCGCTCCTTAAATATGGCGCCTGGATTACTGAAGGCCTGAGGTGACAGCAGGCTGGGTGAATCAGAGGCCATCCTGCCAGCGACCTGGCGTATTTCCTGGGAATGCATTACTAATGAGGCAGGATGCGGCAGGAATGGGATGATGCAGCATGAAAACCAGCCATTGCGCCCGTTAGATAAAACATCCTTTTTCCTGCTCACTACCACACTTTGTGCAAATTTGGGATGGTTCTGCCTCCTATCTGGAAAGCTGCATTCACTTCTAGCACAGACTAGGATAGATTGCCCTTCATGGGGGAAAACAGATTCACAGTAATGATTGCAGACATTAGGGAGTTAAATTATGAGAACAGGTTCTATAGTCTTAGCTTGTATTCTCTTGAGTTTAAAAAGGATGATCAAATCGAAGTGTTTAAAGTGCTAAAAAGGGGTTCAATAGGATCAGTAAAGAGAAATTACTTAGTCTGTAGAGGGGAAGAAGAATAAGGGAGACAATCTTAAAATTAAAGCTCGGTCATTGAGCTGGGAAGTCAAGAAGCACTTTTTCACACAGAGTAGTGGGAACGTAGAATTGGCTCTGTTAAAATACTGTGGCTTCTGACTGTCACCCAGGGTTGTTACTGAGATGGGTAGATTTTTATAGGGTAAGGAATATGAAACAAAGGTGGGTAAATGGAGTTTAGGTGCAGATTGATCTAATTGAATGGGGGAACAGGATAATCCACTTCTCTTCCTATGTTCCAGCCATATATTAAAAAATTTGAAAGTGAAAAACTCAAGTAAACTCCCTTAAGAACACAGATAAGAAGAATTAAATGTTACAAAACTTGTCCAAACACTTTTGCACCTGTTCATCACATGGAGAGTCTGACCTTGCTGTTGCTTCATATTCAGATCAAGGATTATCAGCAAATGAGTGGGTTTGTCAGGTTGTTGTAGTTCCTCTCTGCCAGCTGTTAGTAAACTGAACTGACAGGGAAGTCCTCAGGTCGACATTCTGAGTGCTGGCAAAAGTAAACAGTTCATGGACCTTGACAGGTTCATGTCATAGGACTGCTTATCACCGTCATGGGGGAGGGGGCAATGGCGTAGTGGTATTGACCTTGGACTAGTAATCCAGAGACCCAGGATAAAGTTATTTAGACCTGGGTTTGAATCCCACCATGGCAGATAGTGGAAATTAAATCTCAATTAAAATTCAACCATTGTTGATTGTTGTAAAAACCCATCTGGTTCACTAAAGCCCTTTAGGGAATTAAATCTGCTGTCCTTACCTGGTCTGGCCTACACGTGGCTCCAGACTACAGCAATTTGGTTCACTGTTAAATGCCCCCTCAACTAGGGTTGGGTAATAAATGCAGACCTGGCTAGCAACACCCACACTCCATGAACAAAACAAAAAAGTGTTGTTGCAGTCTCAAAAGATTATAGCTTGCAGTCATCCAAAGGACACACATGGCCCAATAACTGAATACCAGCCAGCCAGTGTAACAATGGGTACTCAGTGTCATTGCCTGAAGACCACCATAGTGCCCTGGGAGCTTCACAAACCCTGCATTGCCATTGAATGGTCTGATCCACTATGGAGTTCTCATGGTGCCCTGCTTCCCAGTTCAGACCAGTCCTCTTATTTCCCAGATTTTACTGCTTTTTCCTTCTGGGTTGCCAGATGAGTTTCGATTTCAGTAGTCCTCATTTTCTGTGATATTACTCTACAAATCGTGCACAAATTCGTCTTTTTTCCACTAGTGTAAGAAAGAAAAAGAACTTGCCTCATATACAGCGACTTTCACTATGTCAACACAAAGCAGTTTACAGACAATAAGGTATCTTTGAAGTGTAGTTGCTGTTGTAATGTCAGAAATGTAGTAGCCAATTTGTGCACAGTAAGCTCCCACAAACAGCAATATGATAATGGCCAGATGATCTGTTTTAGTGATGTTGATTGAGTGGATAAATATCAGCCAGGTCAATGGAACAGTTCCCGCGCTCTTTTTTGAAACACACTAACTTCTCAAGTCCAGAAACCTACTGTTCAAAAACACCAGCTGTCCAGAGATTTTATGAGCAGACCCGAGCAACTCACAGACTCTCCACTTGACTGGTCAGCATCGTTTTAGTCTAGTCCTGTGGGAGTGGAAACATGGAGATACAGTATTTGGGAAAGTAAAGCCATTTTTATTACCGCTTTATAATTATTTATCACTGTTTTCTGTTTCAGGTGAAGATTTTTAGCCACCATGGTTCTCAGTTCACACATTTGTGGTTAGGCATTCTAACACTATTCAATGTTATGGTGGCGCAGCGGTAATGTCACTGGACTAGTAATCCAAAGAACCTCAGTACATGGGTTCAAATCCCACCATGACAGCTGGTGAAATTTAAATTAATAAATCTGGAATTGAAAGCTAGTCTCAGTAATGGTAACCATGACAACTATCATTGACTGTCATAAAAACCCACCTGGTTCACTAATGCCCTTTAGGGGAGGAAATCTGCTGTCCTTAATTGGTCTGGCCTACATGTGACTCCCTGCAGTAATGTGGTTGACTCTTAACTGCCTGGCCTAGCAAGTCACTCAGTTGAAGGTAATTAGGGATGGGCAATAAATGCTGGCCTTGTCAGTGATGCCCACTCCCTATGGAAAAAGAAAATTCCAAAATCCAGAAATGATTTGGTCCCAAGCATTGCAGGCTGGAGAGAATAGGGTGTTGTGCCATGCAGTCCAGCTAGGAGAGCAGACAGGGACTCAGTTTCACATCTCAGCTGAAAGATGGTACCTCTGACAGTGCAGCACTTCCTCAGGACTGCAACAGAGTGTCAGCTTAGAATTCTGTGAAGTGGTATTTGAGCCCATGACTTTCTGGCTGAGAGGCAAGAGCACCACCAACTGAGCTGTAACTGGTACTTTTACAAGTAATAGAGTAATGCAGTGGGCATCACATGATGGGGATTTTTGAACAATAGAGGGATGGAATGGGGATAAAGATGCAAAGATGGTAAGGTAAAAAGGAGAGAAAGAGAGGTAACATAGGGGGAAAAGGAAGGGTTGGGACTGGGAATAATAGGTAGGAAACAAGAGTAAAAGAAAGGACATACAATAAAAGCATGATAGATAACAGAGAGGGGAGGTGATAGGGAGAATGCAAGGGCACACTGAGTGAGGGTGAAGGGAACTCAGCCCCTGGCTGCCCAACCTTTGAGAGGATAGTGAATGATGGGCAGCTGTGAAATAGGACATTGAGAGGGTAGTGAATGGGTGGGTAAAGAACGAAGAAACAAAGGGGAAATGGAAAGGGCAGGAATGAATATGAGTCAGTGGTTGGAAGAGATAGGGTAAGAAGATAATTGGAAGGCTAAGAGTGGTAAGGCATTGGGAGAGATGGGGGTGGAGATCACTGAGAGTGAAAGAAACACAGGGAGGAAATAAGAAGTGAAAGGCCAAATTCCACCAGTTGCAATTTCCCTTCCACTCGAAAATTAGGCTTTCAGCCCTGGACACCTCCATTCACCCCCTGCCTCACTCATCATCCATTCATCATCTCCACGTGTGGCTTATTAATAATGCAGCCTCTTATCATTTTACTTGTGGCTTTTTATTTTCCCTGTGAATGAGGTTGATTATTCAACTGCAGGCTCTTATCTCTCTCTCTCTCCTTCTGCATGACTCCCAAAAGGATTATTACCCAGAGCTGTTTCTCATGCTATTTGAATCTGATTGGTTTGTAGATAAACCTTCACTTATTGCTGGAGGAGACTGGAACACAGTGAACATAACTTATAAACACTACACTGCCTCAGATCAGACCAACATTCTTCAATAATTGTTATTTTTTAGCTAAAGAAGCTCAGTTCTTTCAAAGAGCTGTAACTCTATGATTCTGTAAGCGACTAATTGACACAGGGTTTGAGATCTTGCTTGGTGCAGCTCATCCAAAACATGTTGACACCTTTAATCATTGAGAAATAGGTTTTTTTTTGGTTAACTGTGCTTTCTTCAATTCCACTGCTCTCTCCCCATAGCCAAACTCACTAACAGCCTGAACCTGTTGTGACCAGGCGAGGAGGGGACGCTGGGCTCCCTTCTGTACCCGGTCCTTGTTTGACCACAACAAGTTTCTTTGTTTGAAAAGGATACACTTGCCAATTCAGTGGTACTTAACTGTTTACATGCTGTTTTCCAATCACACAGGTTTTCTTGAGTTTACAAAGACAGAGATCAGCTTTATTACACTTAAACCGATCTAAGTAAAATAATAATACGCACACACACTCGAAGCTCACACACATACATACACACACACACATACACAAATAGATTACACAGCGGGGAAGGATAGATTGGTCAAATTAGAGTCCATAAAAAGTAACAGGGATATACAGTCTGTAACAAAAACAGAATTACCTGGAAAAACTCAGCAGGTCTGGCAGCATCGGCGGAGAAGAAATCAGTTAACGTTTCGAGCCTTCATGGCCCTTCGGCAGAACTGAAGCCAGGTCTGTAGTTTGGTTGCTTCAGGCTGAATTTGGTGGTCTTGTGATTTTCCTTGGGTGGTCCCAACGCTTCTGATTTGAAGATATAGACGGCTGATTTGACTGTTCCTCTGGAGATGGTAGTACTGGGTTGAATTCTATTCAGAAGCCTCCGTCTGCAGCAGGGCATCCCTGGATGGTCATGGTCTGCAAACAGGGTTTGAAGCTTGCAAGGTGGGTTGGAGAAGAGAGGGAGGAAAGAAGGGCCCCACTCGGATCTTGTCAGTGTCTCAGCTGTTTGTCCTCTTACTGCAGAGAAAGCAGAAGTTTCAACGCACAAAGGGTGGGCCTATCGCATGACCATCAAGCAGTGATTCAACAATGGTGGTGACTGGTGTATTTCCCCTTGTAACTTTATCAGTTCATGTCTGGGAATCCTCTGTTGAATAGCCCATGTGATTGTCTTGATGCCCTGCTAATGGGAACAGGATATATGCTCACTCATATTCTCCCAAGGCCATTGTCCTTGATGGCTTTTTCCAGATGCGGTGTCTCCATCTCAGTAGGTTGCAACTTGGAGAGCAGCGATGGAAATCAGAGTAGTCATCTTTGTTGCGAGAAAAAGTCACATTTTTAGTCTGTGTTTCAAAAAGGTATCGGTTTTTAAGAGCTCGAGCCAATGGATTAAAAATCATTATTTGCTTTTAAGCATCATTTTCATGACAAACCATTAAGAGGGGAGCAACTAAAGCCAGACTCTATCTTGTCCTCATTCCACCCACTCCCTTTACAACAGGGCTCAGTGGAGAATGATCAGGAACAAGGACATTGTCTTTAGCCTGGGGACTGATGGGAGTTTACAGGGAGGTCATTAATGCATTCCTCCCCACAGCCCATAATGATTCAGATCAGTGAACCCAACACAGGTTGGGAACACTATCTGATATCTCACTGCTCCATATTAAAGTAGATCAACTGAATCAATAACAGAACAAAAGCATTGACTCTTCACTATGGGTGCAGTGCAGCTGCATCACATAGAGCCACAGAATGTTAATAAAATCACAACATCCAGGAGGCTGTATAGAGTAAGGTTTCAATGAGAGGATGCCATTGTACGTCCAGATAGAATACAAAATTCACTAAAGATAAAATATTTTGAGCTGAAAAGCTCTTTAATCTCTTAATATTTGACCAGACCTTGAGTGTTTTTTTCTTTCATGGGATGTGGGTGTATTGCCCATCTCTGATTGCCCTTGAGAAGGTGGCGGTGAGCTGCCTTCTTGAACCGCTGCAAGCCATGTGGTGTAGGTACACCCACAGTGCTGTTAGGGACGGAGTTCCAAGATTTTTGACAGCGAAGGAACAGCGATAAAGTTCCAAGTCAGGATGGTGAGAGGCTTGGAAGGAACTTCCAGGTGGTGGTGTTCCCATGTGTCTGCTTCCCTTGTCCTAGCTGGTAGGGGTCGTGGGTTTGGAGAGTGTAGCTATGTGGGCTCCAATATACAATCCCAGCGCTAGGAATACACACAGGGGTCAGTTTTCAGTATTTGTCCCAGTCCCTGGTTGTCATTCACACTGTCAGTGTCACCCCACCTCCTACATACATCAACCAAGGGCTCAGACGGTGAGCACATGAGCTGGAGAGCACGCAAGCTGGAGAGCACGCCAGAACAAGCTGGCTGAATCACTCTCACCGTGGTGTTCCGGTTCCCTCTGAGGAAGTGGCTCACCTGAGTTTACCCAATGAGCATATTTCCACACTCAGTGCCATGCGTCGCCATATGAGCACACTCGACCTCTCCCTCCAGCAGCACCGATTCACCCTATCTCCAAGATGTCTCTTTTGAGCATATTTAATGATGATAACACAGAAAAGGATCAGTCAGGCCTACAAGAAATAGCAAAGACTATAACCTACTAACAAGGAGCTGCAATATAACAGGAATGTGCAATAATGTAGCTGGAATGTGCTGTATTGTAACAGGAGAATGCAGTCACATAACTGGAATATGCTGTATCTTTATCTTTTACTTATGGGATATGGGCATCACTGGCTGGGCCAGCATTTATTGTCCAACTTTAATTGCCCTTGAGAAGGTGGTGGTGAGCTGCCTTCTTGAACCGGTACAGTCCAGGTGGTGTAGGTACACCCACATTGCTGTTAGGAAGGAAGTTCCAGGATTTTGATCCAGCGACAGTGAAGGAACGGTGATATATTTCCAAGTCAGGATGGTGTTGACTTGCAGGTGGTGGTGTTCCTATGCGCCCGCTGTCCTTGTCCTTCTTGGTGGTCAAGGTCGTGGGTTTGGAAGGTGCTGTCGATGGAGACTTGGTGAGTTGCTGCTTACATCATGTAGATGGTACACACTGCTGCCATTGTGCATCAGTGACGAAGGGAGTGAATGTTTCAGATGGTGTATAGGGTGCCAATCAAGTGAGCTGCTTTGTTCTGTACGGTGACAAGTGTTATGGGAGCTGCAGGAAAATGGAGAATATTCCATCAGTTCCTGACTTGTGCCTTGTAGATGGTGGACAGACTTTGGGCAGTCAGGATGTGAGTTACACTCCACAGGATTCCCAGCCTCTGGCCTGCGCATCTAGCCACAGTTCTTATAAGACTGGTTCAGTTCAGTTTCTGGTCAACCTGTAGGATGTTGATAGTGGGGGATTCAGTGATGGTAATGCTATTGAATGTCAAGAGACAATGGTTAGATTCTCTCTTATTGGGAATGGTCATTTCCTGGCACGAAAGTTACTTGGCAATTAGCATCCCAAACCTGTCCAGTTTCCTTCTGAAATCATTCATTGTCTCCACTTCTACAACTCTGTAGGCAGTGAGATCTTTGTCACCATTTATTTTATAAAAAGCTTCTCCCTCACTTCCCCCCTACATCTCTTGCCAAAATTTTTAATCTGTGTCCCCCTAGTCCCTGTACCATCAGCTATTGGGAAAATATTTTCTTTGTCTACTTATCCAAACCTGTCATCATCTTGTAGATCTCTATCAAATCTCCCCTCAGTCTCCTTTACTCCAAGGAGAACAACCCCAGCTTCTACACTCTCACCTTGTAGCTAAAATCCCTGGAACCATTCTGGGAAATCTCCTCTGCAGCCTCTAAGGAACATCCTTCCCAAAGTGTGGTGACCAGAACTGCATGCAATAATCTAATTGTGACATAAGCAGAGCTTTTACAAATGCAATATCTCTATTTAGGAAGCAAGATCTCATATGTTTTGTTAATTACTCTCTCAGTACATCCTGCCACCTTCAAAGATCAATGCACAGGACTCCCAGGTCCCTCTGGCCCCGTACACTCATTAGAACTATGCCATTAAGTCTATATTGCCTCTCCCTATCCCTTTTGTCAAAATGCATCACCTCACACTTCTCTATGTTAAATTGCATCTGCCACTTGCTTGCCCATTCTACTAGCCTATCCATGTCCTGTTGCAATCAATTTGTATCATCCTCACTGTTCCCCACAGTCCCGTGCTTGGTATCATCAGCAAATATTAAAAAATTACTCTGTATTACAATAACCAGGTCATTTATATACAGCAAAAAAAAAGTGGTTCTGACATTAATGAGGAGATTAAAAGTTGCGGAATCCTTTTGAAGGCCTTTTGCTGGTTCACATTCCAGCACCATTGTTGACCCTGTCTCAACAGCTGTCTCAGGGCTTGCTGGCCTCTGCCAAATTTGGTAGGAACTTGCCTACTTGGTTGACCATCCTAAGGAATCTTTGAAGCTCAGTTGTACTCCTGGGTTATGAAATTTCTTTGATTACTTTCGGTATTTGTGGACCAACTGTGATTCCAATGGCTTGTACGATGTGACCTAGGAACTTGATCATGGGGTTGGTGAATTCACATTTTTCCTTCAAGGTTAGTCTTACAGGATGCAGGCCTGTCAGGACTACTCTGACTCTGCGATCATGCTTTTCGCTCGTGGAGCCATGAAGAGTATGTCATCCATATGGCATATTACTCCTTCTATGCCGTCTAGAATGAGAAACATTGTTCTCTGTGAAATTTCTGGAGCGGACGCTATTCCAGAGGGAAATCTATTGAAACAATAACAACTGAATACATTATAAATGTGGTCAGCAACCTGGATTCTTTTACCAGAGGCAACTGCCAAAATCCACTGTTCACATCCAACCTGGTAAACGAAGTACTCTTGGCTAGTTTGGCAAGGCTCTCATCCACTGAGACCATTGGGTGGATCTCACGTTCCACTGATTTGTTTAGTTGAATTAAATCCACACAGCTTCTTATAGAGTCATTTGGCTTTGTGACCATTCGTAACTATTCCCGAACACTATTCTGTTGGCATGGTGACTGGTGAGATAATCCCTTGCATCTTCTCAATTTCACCTTTGACTTTGTCCAAGAGCGGGTGTAAAAGTGCAAACTGGTTTAGCATCAGCTCATAAGGTGATATGGTACTCAGCCTTGGCCTGTAAATAATTTTGGAAATTCATTTTGAAATATATTTCTGTAGTTCAGCAGTAACTTCATCCACTTTATAGATTAATTTCCGTTTCAAGCATGCCTTCCTGCTTAGTAGAGAGCAGTCTTGATTTTCAATGGCATCGAGAGATTCGAGAATTTCTGCATCTTTATATTTCAGCTTTGCCATGAGTTGGTCTTTGGCTTCTAAAGTTGTCTCACCAGGACCTTGTAATTTGATAGATGAGGGTTGCAATGTCATCTGTTAGAGCCATTTGACTTCATCTGATAAAACAGAAACCCCTGCTGCTGTGTCTAGTTTAAACTCTGTGGGTTGTCCATTCACTTTGAGTTTAATACTCCAATGCTCGTTTTCAGTATCATATATCTCCCCCAGGAGTGTTAGTTCCTTTGGTTGTGGTTTTTCCACTTCTTGTATGTGGCTGTTTTAAAAATTTCCCCCTCTTTTACAGGTTTTCAGCATTCTCGAGCAACAGATGTGAAGTGGCACTTTTCCACAGGTGCGACACTCAGGCCCCCCCCCCCACCACCCCCAACCTCACCCCCCTACTGCTGGACATTCTTCTCACTTGGGCAATTTGTTCCCGCCACACCAGCATTTCAAAATGGCTGGTGCACGTTTCCCCATTTTGGCAGGCATAAGCTTTGGCATGCTTTCTCTCTTATTGCCTACAACTTGAGTGGTCTCACTCTATCTTCTCCACAGGACCTCTCGTTCTCCGTGAACAAACACCTGATTCTGTCTCCTGAGTTCCATTTGCTTCACAATCTGCACTGCTTCCACTAGTGTTAGATCGTCTCGCCTGTAAGATACCTGATGATTGTTCATCTAAGACTCTGCCTCTGTGGCAAATCAGCTCATCCTTTCAGGTTCTGTAATCGCAGTTCCCTGTCAGCCTATCGCGTTGTCCCAGTTCTGGGCCTGTTGCAAGCCTTCTACACACTGAAATAGTTCTGAGTGTGATAGTGTGGGTTCCATGCTTCTGCTGAGCCTGGAATTAGAGTCATAGAGTTATACAGCACAGAAACAGGCCCTTCGGCCCATTGTGTCTGTGCCGGCCATCAAGCACCTATCTATTCTAATCCCATTTTCCAGCACTTGGCCCATAGCCCTGTATGCTCTGGCATTTCAAGTGCTCATCTAAATACTCCTTAAATGTTGTGAGGGTTCCTGCCTCTACCACCCCCTCAGTCAGTGTGTTCCAGATTCCAACCACCCTCTGGGTGAAAAAATTTTTTTCCTCAAATCTCCTCTAAACCTCCTTCCCCTTGCCTTAAATCTATGGCCTCTGGTTATTGACACCTTCGTTCAGTGGAAAAGTTTCTTCCTATCTACCCTATCTATGCCCCTCAATGTTGTATACCTTTATCAGGTCCCCCCTCAGCCTTCTCTGCTTTAAGGCAAACAACCCCAGCCTATCCAGTCTCTCTTCATAGCTGCAACGCTCCAGCCCAGGCAACATCCTGGTGAATCTCTTCTGCACCCTCTCCAGTGCAATCACATCCTTCCTATAGTGTGGCGACCAGAACTGCACACAGTACTCCAGCTGTGACCTAACTAATGTTTTATACAGCTCCAAGATAACCTCCCTGCTCTTATATTCTATGCCTCGGCTAATAAAGGCAGGTATTCCATATGCCTTCTTAACCACCTTATCTACCTGTGCTGCTGCCTTCAGGGATCTATGGGCATGTACACCGAGGTCCCTCTGATCCTCTGTACTTCCTAGGGTCCTACCATTCATCGTGTACTCCCTTGACGTGTTAGTCCTCCCAAAATGCATCATCTCACACTTCTTAGGTTTAAATTCCATTTGCCACTGCTCTGCCCACCTTACCAGCCCATCTATATCGTCCTGTAATCTAAGGCTTTCCTCCTCACTATTTATGACACCACCAATTCTTGTGTCATCTACGAAATTACTGGTCATAGATCCCAATATTCACGTCTAAATCATTAATGTATCCTACAAACAGCAAGGGTCCCAGCACCGATCCCTGTGGTACACCACTCGACCAGGCTTCCAATCGCAAAAACAACCTTTGACCTTCACCCTCTGCCTCCTGACACTAAGCCAATTTTGAACAATTGCCAAATTGCCCTGGATCCCATGGGCTCCTACCTTCTTGACCATTCTCCCATGCGGGACCTTGTCAAAAGCCTTAGTGAAGTCCATGTAGGCTACATCATTGGCACTACCCTCCTTTACACAACTAGTCACCTCCTCGAAAAATTCAATCAAATTTGTTAGACATGATCTCCCCCTGACAAAGCCATGCTGACTAACCCTGATTATTCCCTGCCTCTCCAAGTGGAGATTAATTCTGTCCCTCAGAATTTTTTCCAATAGTTTCCCTACTACTGATATTAGACCCACTGGCCTGTAATTACCTGGTTTATCCCGACTGCCCTTCTTGAATAACAGTACCACACTCGCTGTCCTCCAGTCCCCTGGCATCTCTCCTGTGGCCAGAGAGGATTTGAAAATTAGTATCAGAGCCCCTGCAATCTCCTCCTTTGCCTCACATAGCAGCCTGGGATACATTTCGTCTGGGCCTGAGGACTTATCCACTTTTAAGCCCGTTAAAACCGCTAATACTTCCTCCCTTTCAATGCTAATTTATTGAAGTATATCACAGTCTCCCTCCCTGATTTCTACACCTACATCATCCTTCCCCATAGTGAACAGCGATGAAAAGTAATAATTTAAAATCTCACCTACATCCTCCGGCTCCACACACAGGTTGCCACTTTGGTCCCTAATGGGCCCTACTTTTTCCCTGGTTATCCTCCTGCCCTTCGTATATTTATAAAATGCCTTGGGATTTTCCTTTATCTTGCCTGCCAGTGTTTTTTCATGCCCCCTCTTCGCTCTCCTAATTACTTTTTTTTAAGTATTCCCCTACACTTCCTATACTCCTCTAGGGCATCCGCTGTTTTCAGCCCTGTGTATCTGCCATAAACCTCCTTTTTTTCCCTTATCGAATCCTCTATATTCCTTGACATCCAGGCTTCCCTGGGCTTGATGGTCCTACCCTTCACCTTTACGGGAACATGTTGGCCCTGATCTCTCACTATTTCCTTTTTGAATGACTCCCACTGCTCTGATGTAGACTTTCTTACAAGTAGCTGCTCCAAGTCCATATTGGCCAGATAAAAGCAAAATACTGCAGATGTTGGAAATCTAGAACAAAAACAAAAATACCCGGAAATACTCAGCAGGCCTGACAGCATCTGCGGAGAGGGATACAGTTTGATGATTCGAGTCCATATGACCCTTCATCAGAACCTGTCTTATCATATTGAAATTGGCTTCCCCCTAATTCAGGACCTTTATTTCTGGTCCATCTTTGTCCTTTTCCATAATTACCTTAAATCTTGCAGTTATGGTCACTATCCCCGAAATGCTCCTCGACTGACACTTCTACTACTTGCCCGGCTTCATTCCCTAAGATTAGATCCAGTACCGCCCCTTCTCTTGTAGGACTTTCTATGTGCTGGCTCAAAAAGCTCTCCTGGATGCACTTTAAGAATTCTGCCCCCTCTAGGCCTTTCACTCTAAGACTATCCAGGTTAATATTGGGGAAGGTAAAATCCCCTACTATTATTAGCCTATTATTTTTACACTTCTCTGAGATCTGCCTTCATATCTGCCCCTCTGTCTTTCCAAGACTGTTTGGCGGCCTATAATACATTCTCAAAGTGATTGCCCCATTTTTGTTTTTAAGTTCTACCCATATGGCCTAATTTGAGGAACCTTCTAAGATACCATCTCTCCTTACTGCAGTACTTGACTCCTTAATCAATAGTGAAATGCCACCTTTTTTACCCCCTCCCAGTCAGGCCTGAAGACTCTATACGCTGGAATATTGAGTTGTCAGTCCTGCCCTTTCCTTAACCATGTCTCTGTGATAACAACAATATCATATTCCCATCTGTTAATCAACGCCCTCAATTCATCTGCCTCACTTGTAAGGCTCCTTTTGTTAAAATAGATGCAATCCAGCCTTGTATTATTCCCTTGTGCCTTAACAGGTCTATATTTGCTCTGCCTTCCAGACTGACTTAGTTTCTCTTCTATATTTGGCTGTGCATCACCCCCTACTGTACCTCCACTCTGTACCCCATTCCCCTGCCAAATTAGTTTAACCCCCCGCAACAGCACTAGCAAACCTCCCCGCAAGGAATTTGGTTCCATTCCGGTTCAGGTCTGACTTGCACAGGCCCCACCTTCACCAGAAACAGGCCCAGTGATCCAGGAAACTAAAGCCCTCCCTCCTGCACCATCTCTTCAGCCACACATTCATCCTCTCTATCCTCCTATTCCTATACTCACTAGCACATGGCACAGGGAGTAATCCAGATATTACAACCTTTGAGGTCCTGCTTTTTAATCTGCTACCTAGCTCCCTAAATTCTTGTTGCAGGACCTCATGTCTCTTTCTACCTATGTCGTTGATACCAATGTGAACCACAACCTCTGACTGTTCACCCTCCCCCTTCAGAATGCCCTGCAGATGTTCTGTGACATCCTTGACCCTGGCACCAGGGAGGCAACACACCATCCTGGAGTCACGTCTACAGCCGCAGAAGCGCCTGTCTGCACCCCTCACTATTGAGTCTCCTACCACTATTGCTCTTGCACTCTTACTCCTCCCCCCTTGTGCAGCTGAGCCACCCACAGTGCCGTGAACTTGGCTCTGGCTGCACTCTCCAGAGGAACCTTCACCCTCACCGTTTTCCAACACAGAAAAATGGTTCTTGAGTGAGATGCACTCTGGGGCTTTCCTGACTACCTGCCTGCCTCCCTTCTTCTGACTGGTTCTGACCCATTCCCCCTCTGACTGCATTTCCTTAAACTGTGGAGTGACCACATCTAAAAATGTGCTGTCCACGTAACCCTCAGCCTCGCGGATGCACCACTGTATCTCCAGCTGACGCTCAAGCTCCAAAACTCGTTGCTCAGGCTGGTCAAGCCAGTGGCATTTCCTGCACATATGGTCATCCAGACTGCAAGGAGTGTCTAAGAATTCCCACATGCTGCACACGGGACTGAGCTCCCTTGCCATACGTTTTTGTTTGTTTTTAGTTAGAAGGCTATTTCCTTAAATTTAAGCCAAGTAGAAAATTATTTAGTTTTTCTTAAAAAAAACAAATGCTGAGACTCTGACCTTCTGTAATGTCGCTTTAAAGTGGAAAAAGCCCCAACTTAACCACTACCTACCAATCAGCTCTCTCCCTTGTCCTGATGTCACTCCTTTCGAATTCCAGCACAGCCGAGTGTCTGGGTGAGGGGTCCTCCTCTCGGTGCTGCTGACTGCCTGTCCCGACGCCCTCCTCTCACATTCTCCTCTAGGTGCTGCTGACTGCCTGCCCCAGGGTCCTCCTTTCGCACTCTCCTCTAGGTGCTGCTGACTGCCTGTCCCGACATCCTCCTCTCGCACTCTCCTCTTGGTGCTGCTGACTGCCTGCCCCAGGGTCCTCCTCTCGCACTCTCCTCTAGGTGCTGCTGACTGCCGGTCCCGACGCCCTCCTCTCGGTGCTGCTGACTGCCTGCCCCGATATCCTCCTCTCGCACTCTCCTCTAGGTGCTGCTGACTGCCTATCCCGACGTCCTCCTCTCGCACCCTCCTCTTGGTGCTGCTGACTGCCTGCCCCAGGGTCCTCCTCTCGCACTCTCCTCTAGGTGCTGCTGACTGCCTGTCCCGACGCCCTCCTCTTGGTGCTGCTGACTGCCTGCCCCAGGGTCCTCCTCTCGCACTCTCCTCTAGGTGCTGCTGACTGCCTGTCTCGACGCCCTCCTCTAGGTGCTGCTGACTGCCTGCCCCAGGGTCCTCCTTTCGCACTTTCCTCTAGAACAGATCTATTAGCTGAAAACTGTGGGCCATCAACAGTGCAGAGTTGTATTCAACCACAATCTGTACCATCATAGCCTGGCATATCCCTCACTCTACCGTTACCATCAAGCTGGGTAACCAACCCTAGTTTAATGAGGAATGTAGGAGAGCCAGGAGCAGCAACAGGCACACCTCAAAATGAGGTGCCAACCTGGTGAAGCTACAACACAAGACTACGTGTATGATAAACAGTGGAAGCAGCATGCAATAGATAGAGCTAAGCGATCCCACAACCAATGAATCAAATCTCAGCTCTGCAGTCCTGTCACATCCAGTCGTGAATGATAGTGGACAAGTAAACACCTCACTGGAGGAGGAGGCTCCACAAATATCCCCATCCTCAATGATGGGGGAGCACATCAGTGCAAAAAACAAGGCTTAAGGATCTGGTGTATGATTTGGAGGGGAACTTGCAGGTGGTGTTGTTCCCGTGCATCTGCTGCCCTTGTCCTTCTACTGGTTGAGGTCGTGAGTTTGGAAGAAGCCTTGGCAAGCTTTGTCACAATGAATCTTGTAGATGGTACACACTGCTGCCACTAGGTGTTGGGTAGTGAAGGTTGAAGGTGGTGGATGGGGTGCCAGTCAAGTGGGCTGCTTTGTCATCGATGGTGTCAAGCTTCTTGAGTGTGTTGGGCCTGTACCCAGAAACTGGGTATCCTGCAGCGAGTGACTATCCTCCTGACTCTCTAAAGCCTGTTTATAATCTACAAGGCACAAGTCAGGAGTGCGATGGAATACTCCCCACTTGCCTGGATGAGTGCAACTCCCACAACACTCAAGAAGCTGGACATCATCCAAGACTAAACAGCCGGTTGTTCAACATCTTATCCACTACTTTCCTCAACATTCACTCCCTGTTTTTCTGTTCATTATCCTGGGCATGTCATTGAATGTTTATCTAAATATCAAGGATATTCTCCTGAGAATAGAGAACTGATACTACCCATGAGATATCAGAGGAAAAAGAGCCAAAATAATTGGCTTCGTGCCCAAATTGAGGCCATCTAACTGCACACAACTAGGGAAGGGGCACAGGCTAGTTCTAGGTTGGGCATTATCTCAACTCACTTTCCAATTCACAGGTAGCCTGACTCTCAGATGCTGCTGCTTATCAACACACTTCCTAAAGAACAGCATTACGGGAACTCAAATTCAATAAATGCAGAGGCAAATTGGAAAATGATGGTTTGATAACTGATACTAAAAGGCAGCACTGGAGTCACTCTGTAGCATACACTTAGCGTCCTAAACAGCAGATTCATTCTCTTGGTTCACCAAGCAAGGAACACTGCAATAGGTTTCCAGTTTACCTTCTTGTTAAAACTTTCCTAGTAACAATAATGAAAACTTTGCACTGTCAGGAAACAAGGCTGCATATTTAAATGTATTGTCTTACACTGATTGCCTCCTAGGCCTGGTATTTCTGCAATTGTTCCCTCAGCACCGATGCAGCAGATCAGTGAGAGAGGGAATGCTGCTTTTCTTAATTGTTCCCAACCAAGCAGCAGATTCTCTGGCATCGATTTTAACTCTCTGCTCTCAAACCCCATACAGTGTAAACCAAGCTATGACTGGGCAATTAAAATGGGGATAGGCTGACTGAACCCACTCCACGCCTGCCATGACCTCACTGAGTGCAGGTGGCTGGGACACCTGCTCTGAGTCAGTGAATTCTTAGTTAATGGTACTAAAGCGAAATACGGAGGATATGGAAATTGGAAATAAAAGCAGGAAATACTGAAAAAGAAGCTCAGTAGCTCTGGCAGCATCTGTAGAGAGAGAAACAGAGTTAATGTTTCAGGTTGAAGACCTTTCATCAGAGCTTTTTTAAGAATGCTGATTGGACACTGAGGATGTGATCAGGCCTTCCTGATCAGAAGTAATAGCTTCCACACACCCCAGGCCAGACCTGTTGAGATGCACATCCAGAGCCAAGGCCAGGTAAGTTCATTTGAGGTTTCTGTGTGGACCAGGAACAGTGGGAATGCCCCTCCAGAAGCTACACAGAAAGCAAGACAGTCTTATCCACTTACCTTGGAGCACAGAGCCTCTGGAGGAGGTTAGGACATATTCCCGTAGTGTTTCATTGAACATTTTAAACACTAATACCTACCTCCTTCAGGAAATGATTATCAGTGCCTCACTTTCCTACAGAGGCCATTGTCCTTGGCTGAAGGCTCCAAGAGTGTGAGAAGATCTATAACCAGGGTAATATCAACAATATAGAACAGGAGACCATTCAGCCCATTGTGCTTCTGCCAGCTCTTTGAAAAGTATCCAGTTAGTTCCATTTGCCCTGCTTGTTCCCCATGGCCCTACAATTTTTTTCATTTTTAAGTATCTATTCAACTCTCTTTTGAAAGTTATTCTTGAATCTACTTCCACTGTCTTTTCAGATAGTGCATCCTAGATCATGACAATTGATAAAAACTCATCTCACCTCTGGTTCTTTTTCAAATTACCCAAATGTAACCCCACTCAGTATAACATTCTTGGTATTCTTAGATTAATACTGAATATTTATAGAAAGTGCTGAGGTAAGTAAATCACTAATTTTTTTGTGAACACATCTTACTGCGGCTACACGTTACCATGGGATTGTAGGAGAGAGTAAGCAAGATCACGTGACATTGCATCACTTCCTGTGATGATGTACATAGTGTCTGATTAACATATTACGCAGTTAGAATTAGGCTGCGTTTGCTGCCAGTGCAGTGCACGAGCAGTTGTATGCTGATGGTCAGCCCAAGTTAACTGCCTCCATTTTTATAGGGGGCAATGTTCAGCAGGGCACATGCGCAGCTGCCATCTTTATAGGGGGCAATGTGAGACGTGAACCCGGATTATTTACTTTCAAGAACTATGTACCATGCACCAAAATAAAGTGGCTGTCAGTACTTTGCAAAATCATATTTGGTTCTGCAATGTCGTTGATTCGCTCTATTTTTCCAATATTCCTCTCTATTTACCTCTCTCTCTCCATCTCACTTTGTATCTCAACGCCTTTCTGTCTCTGCATGTCTCTCTCTCTGTGGTTCATTCATTATATTTGCATCTCACCAGCCATTCTCTCTCTCATCACCCGCTTTCTATTTCTGCATCTGTCAGCTCTTCTCTCTCAGGTTCTCCCTCCCTGTCTGTCTCTGTTACTCTATCTCTCTCTCTCTGTTCTGTCTTTCTCCCTGGATCTCTCTGTGCTTTTTGTGTCTCTCTCCCTGTGTGTTCACAGTGCTTATAAATTGCGAGATGACAGAAATTATTAAAGTGAGTTGAAGGATCGGCCACTATACTGGGCCGCTGGCCATGTAGGAGCAGGGCAAATGTTCGAGACACCTCTCCGAAGAGCCAGCCCCAGGCACCATCCAGTCACCAAGCCCGAACTCCAGGGTACAAGATCTGACCTGCTCACTTCAAAGGGTGGGTGGAAGGTCTCTGCAAGCTGCAGATGCCGGTGTCAGTGCCCGGAGGCTGGCTCTATGCCTGGCTATGGGACAGCACAGAGCCGGAATGCTGCTTTCCGGGTGATAACTCCAGAGTGCAACTAGCGACCCAGGTCGTGCTTCTGGGGGATATAGCAGAGAGCAAGGATTGTTGATCGGCACCAGATGCTGGGATTAGTCGTGCCAATGCCTGCAAACTGCCAACTTCAGCCTGTTTGAAATGAATGGAGACCAATGCTTGATTTTTACACATGCACAGACCAGTGCACAAGTGCAGACAGGTATCAGTGGCCATGTTGCATTGGCAGTGTTAGAATTAACCCCTTATGCTACACTTGGGACCAGAAGGCCACTTGGAACTAACCCCACCCAGGCCTAAACTGACCCAGGATTAACATGACTCCAGTCTCCACCGGAATTAACAACCCAGATTCTTCACATTGATCCAAGAATAGCAGAACCCAAACAGAACTAACCACATGACCAGCATTTTCCTGCTTTCAGGTTCCCAGGATGGGGAACGCTGCTCCATTTTTGCCATTTAGAGAATGTCGAGATTCTAATTGTCCAATAACTTGCATTGATCCAGAAGCTTTAATGCAAATAAACATCCCAGAAAATAAGGCCTCCCAACTAAAGAAAGAGATTAAGACGGGTGTCCATGAGCTTGGACAAAGAGGTGGATTTTAAGGGGGATATTAAAGAAGCAGAGGGAGGTGGAGAGGCAGAGAGGTTAGAGAGGGAATTCCTGATGCTTGAGCATTGCCGTTTCTATCTCTGCAACACACCCTCCTGCATATATCACCTCCCCTGCATTTACTGCTCCATTTCCCTTTATCCATTTCCAGGGTTTTTCCTCAATACAACCTCTCCATTTCCCTCTCATGTCACCAACCTCTCCATTTCCCACTCATATCCCCAACCCCTCCATTTCCCCCTCATATCCCCAACCTCTGCATTTCCCTCTCATATCCCCAGCCCCTCCATTTCCTCCTCATATCCCCAACCTCTGCATTTCCCTCTCATGTCCCCAACCCCTCCATGTCCCCATCATATCCCCAACCCCTCCATTTCCCCCTCATATCCCCAACCCCTCCATTCCCTTCTCATATCCCAACCTCTCCATTTCCTTCTCATATCCCCAATGTCTCAATTTCCCCCTCATATCCCCAACTCCTCCATTTCCCTCTCATATCCCAACCCCTCCACTTCCCTCTCATATCCCCAACATATCAATTTCCCCCTCATAGCCCCAACCTCTCTATTTCCCCCTCATATCCACAACCCCACCATTTCCCTCTCGTATCCCCAACCCTTCCATTTCCCCCGCATATCCCCAACCTCTCCATTTACCCCTCATATCCCCAACCTCTCCATTTCCCCCTAATATTCCCAACCCCTCCATTTCCCTCTCATATCCACAACCCCTCCATTTCCCCCACATATCCACAATCTCTCCATTTCCCCCTAATACCACCAACCTCTCCATTTCCCCCTCATATCCCCAAACTCTCCATTTCCCCCTAATATCACCAGTCCCTCCATTTCTACCTCAAATCACCAGCCCCGCCATTTCCACGTCATACCCCCAACCCCTCCAATTCTCCCTCATATCACCAGCCCCTCCATTTCTCCCTCATACCCCCAACCACTCCATTCCCCCATCATACACCCAACCCCTCCATTTTCCCCTCATACCCCCAACCCCTGCTTACCCCCTCATACCCCAAATCCTCCATTTCCCCCTCATATACCCAACCTCTAAATTTCCCCCTAATGGCCCCAACCTCTCCATTCCCCTCTCATATCCCAACCCATACATTTGCCCCTAATAGCCCCAAACACTCCATTTCCCCCTCATATCCCCAACCATACATTCCCCACACATGCACCCAAACCCTCCATTTCCCTTTCATATCCCCAACCCCTCCATTTCCCCCTCATATCCCAACACGTCCATTTCCCCCTCATATCCCCAACCTATCCATTTGCCTCTCATATCCCCAACATCTCCATTTCCCCCTCATATCCCCAATCTCTCCATTTCCCCCAAATACCCCCAACCTCTCCATTTAACCCTCATATCCCCAACCTCTCCAATTCCCCCTAATATTACCAATCCCTCCATTTCCCTCTCATATCCCCAACCCCTCCATTTCCCCCTCATATCCCCAACCCCTCCATTTCCCCCTCATATCCCCATCGCCTCCATTCCTCCCTCTTACCCACAACACCTCCATTTCCTCCACATACCCGCAACCCCTCCATTTCCCCTCATGTCCCCAACCCCTCCATTTCCCCCTCAAATCCCCAACCCCTCCATTTCCCCCTCATATCCCCATCGCCTCCATTCCTCCATCTTACCCCCCAAAGCCTCCATTTACCCCTCATACCCCCAAACCCTTCTTTCCCCCTCATACCCCAACCCCTCCATTTCCCACTCATATCCCCAACCCTTCCATTTCCCTCTCATATTCCATCACCTCCATTTTCCCCCTCATATCCACAACCCCTCCATTTCCCCCTCATATCCCCAACCTCTCCATTTCCCTCTCATGTCCCCAACCTCTCCATTTCCCTCTCATATCCCCAACCTCTCCATTTCCCTCTCATATCCCCAACCCCTCCATTTCCACCTCATATCCCCAAACTCACCATTTCCCCCTCATATCACCAGCCCCTCCGTTTCTCCCTCATATCACCAGCCCCTCCATTTCCCCCTCATACCCCCAACCCCTCCATTTCTCCCTCATATCACCAGCCCCTCCATTTCCCCCTCATGCTCCCAACCTCTCCATTCCCCCATCATACTCCCAACCCCTCCATTTTCCCCTCATACCCCCAAACCCTTCTTTCCCCCTCAAACCCCAACTCCTCAATTTCCCCCTCATATACCCAATGCCTACATTTCCCCCTAATAGCCCCAATCCCTCCCCCTCTCATATCCCAACCCCTCCATTTCCTCCTCATACCCACAACACCTCCATTTCCTCCTCATACGCCCAACCCTTCCATTTCCCCCTCATATCCCAATCGCCTCCATTCCCCCCTCTAACCCCCAACCCCTCCATTTCCTCTTCATATCCCGAACCCCTCCATTTGCCCGTCATGTCCCCCACCCTTCCATTTCCCCCTCATATCCCAAAACCTTCCATTTCCTTCTCATATTCTGTCACCTCCATTTCCCTCTCATATCCCCAACCCGTCTATTTCCCCCTCATATCGCCATTCTCGACATTTCCCCCTAATACCCCCAACCTCTCCATTTACCCCTCATACCCCCAAACCCTCCATTTCCCCCTCATATCCCCAACCCTACATTCCCCACACATGCACCCAAACCCTCCATTTCCCTTTCATATCCCCAACCCCTCAATTTCCCCCTCATATCCCCAACACCTCCACTTCCTTCTCATATCCCAACCCTTCAATTTTCCCCTCAAATCCCAACCCCTCCATTTCCCATTCATATCCCCAACCCGTCCATTTCCCTCTCATATCCCCGACCCCTCCATTTCCTCCTCATATCCCAACCCTTCCATTTCCCTCTCACATCCCCAACCTCTCCATTTCGCTCTCATATCCCCAACCTCTCCATTTCCCTCTCATATCCCCAACGTCTCAATTTTCCCCTCATATCATCAACCCCTCCATTTCCCTATCATATCCCAACCCTTCCATTTCCCTCTCACATCCCTAACCTCTCCATTTCCCTCTCATATCCCCAACCTCTCCATTTCCCTCTCATATCCCCAACGTCTCAATTTCCCCTCATATACACAACCCCACCATTTCCCCCTCATATCCCCAACCCCTCCGTTTTCCCCTCCTATCCCCAACATCTCCATTTCCCCCTCATAACCCCAATCTCTCCATTTCCCCCTAATACCCCCAACCTCTCCATTTACGTCTCATATCCCCAACCTCTCCATTTCCCCCTAATATCCCCAACCCCTCCATTTCCCTCTCATATCCCCGACCCCTCCATTTCCCACTCATATCCCCAATCTCTCCATTTCCCCCTATTACCCCCAACCTCTCCATTTCCCTCTCATATCCCCAAACCCTCCATTTCATCCTCATGTGCCCAAACTCTCCATTTCCCCCTAATATCACCAGTCCCTCCATTTCTCCCTCATATCACCAGCCCTCCATTTCACCCTCATACCCCCAACTCCTCCATTTCTCCCTCATATCATCAGCCCCTCCATTTCCCCCTCATACCCCCAAACTATCCATTCCCCCATCATATTCCCAACCCCTCCATTTTCCTCTCATAACCCCAACCCCTTCTTTCCCCCTCATACCCCAACTCCTCCATTTCCCCCTCATGTACCCAATCCCGACATTTCGTCCTAATAGCCCC